>NC_037354.1:23993530-24296560 GCF_002263795.3 Bos taurus
CAGGTAGGAAATTGGCTCTAAAGAGAATCTGGACATTGCTGCTCAGATGTGAGTAGAGCGGCTGAAACAGCGCCTATAACCTTAGCATAATGCAGAGGTACAAATAAATCTCTTTAGTTTACACGGCACAGAGAGCTAGTAAATGTCTAAAGTGAGATTATTATATAGATAAAGCTGTCAAAGCAAGATTATCCAGGAGGCACACTTTGTGTTGTTCCCAATCAGGTTTGCTTTCCCATCAGCAGAGCACAAACCCTGGTTTCTCTTACTATACCATGCAGGAACCTAGAGGCCCAAGGTTCAAATGCATTTAAATTAGTTATTTACAGCTGTGCTGGGTCTTCGTTGCTGCATGGGTTTTTCTCTAGCTGTGGCCACTCTCTGGTCGCAGTGCGCAAGCCGCTTGTTGCAGTGGTCTTGTCGCACAGCACAGGCTCCAGGCCTTGCGGCTTCAGCAGTTGCGACACACGGGCTCAGTAGTCGCAGCGCCGGGCTCTAGAGCACAGACTCAGTAGTTGGGGTGCATGGGCTTAGGGGATCCTCCCAGATCAGGGATCAAACCTGTGTCTCCTGCACTGACAGGCGATTCTTTACACTGAGCCACCAGGGAGACCCTCAGATGCATTTAGAGAACAAGACACCAGTGTATTTTGTCCTGGATCTAGCAGTGATCAGCTTTGTGATTGTTGACTGATCACTTTACTTCACTAGGTGTCAGGCTAGTGACAGTGAAGAATGAGCCCTTTGCAAAGGTCAGTTTGAAAGCTTACACTCTTTTTTTTTTTTAATTTATTGATGTCTTTTTAAATTTTTGTTATTTTTTGGCCACACCATGCAGCAAACAGGGCCTATGGGATCTTAGTTCCCCACCCAGGGCTCCAACCCAGGCCTCCTGCATTGGGAGTGCAGAATCTTAACCACTGGGCCACCAAGAAAGTCCCCCCCCCAGAGCTTACACTTCTTGAGTAGTGTCTTGGTCAATGAGCCAAAAGGGGGCAGAGAAGTCAGGATTGAGTCAGATTTAGGAGAGCACTAACATTCAGATCTGTGACTACTCCTGGTCATTAATATATCCCATAGCTTGCACCTAATTCACCCTGAAACTTCCATGGGTGTGTTTTCTAAACGTAGTTGATCCTTATCACCTGTGGATTCTGTATCCACAAATTTGCTCACTTGCTAAAATTTTTTTATAACTTCAGAAGTCTGTATGCTCAGCATTTTTGTGGTCATTCCTTGACGTGCATAGAACAACCCAAAAGTTGAGCTTCCCAAGGCACGTGTTCCCAGCTGGGGTCTGAGGAGGAGCTGATCCGTTCCTGTCTCAGCTCTCGTAGTGTCAACAAGTGTCCTTTTCACGGTCTATTTAGTGCCGTGTGTTTTGCATTTTTGTGTTTTTGTTCATGATTTCTCTGTTGATTAATTGATAAAAATATTGTGACCAGAGGCTCACAAGAACCTAATCCTGTGTTTCCCCTGGGAGCAATGGTTCGGTATTTATTAATTCAGTGTTCACAGGACATTATAGAACATAACTTCTGTGAATAATTAGAATTGACTGTGTTTTTGTGTTTTGACTGTGAGAGGGGAAAAAACACCATTAAAATAGGATGATTTTAATACAGCAATGTCTTTTTAGCAGACTTTATAGGCCTTCAACACTTTAGGATTCTTGGCTTCAGAAGTTTTGCTTTTAAGGAAGAATATCTTTACACTTTTCATTCCTTAATATTGCTTATGTGATAATCCATTTTAATACCATAATTTCACCCAGGAAATATCTGTATCTTTTATATATTTAATATATAATACTAAGTAACTTTTAAGCCAGATGTTTTAGAAAAAGAAAAACTTACAGTGCATATAAAATGTATTATACATGCCTATACACACATATTCTATTAAGAAACATTGTAAATAAGTGGGACTTAAAGATGTATTTATATGAATTAGCAATGTCAGGAAACTGTGTTGAATTTTAAAGAATAGAGAAGTCCCTTGTTGTTTAAAAATCATAATTTAAAGGCAAAAGTAGCACTTGGTGTATGTTTCCTGTAGGATAGGGTGTTGATTGAACACATGGGTAGGTCGAATTCAGTGACTGGATTCCAGAATCATATGAGGTTACACATAGTCATCTTAAAAGTCCTGTTATATCTTGGTATTTTATGATGTATTGTTATTTAATTTTTCAGGTGTGTCTCATTTGACTATAAGTATTCGGAATCCATGGGTTTAGTAGGGTATGGTCATGCCACCTGAAGAACTAGAAACTGCAGAGAGGTCAGAGAAGTGCTTGCTCTTCTTTTGTTTACTTCAGTTGTAGAATTTCTATGGCCAGCAACCTACAACAGGCTGTGCTGCTGAACCTATAAAGTCTATAAAGGTCTATAAAGTCTGCTAAAAAGACATTACTGTATTAAAATCATCCTATTTTAATGATGCTTTTTTCTCCTCTCACAGTCAAAACACAAGAATACAATCAATTCTAATTATTCACAGAAGTTATGTTCTATAATGTCCTGTGAACACTGAATTAACAAATACTGAGCCATTGCTCCCAGGGGAAACACAGTAGAAGCAGAATTCTACAACCTCAGCACTATTGGCATTTTTATTTTATTTATTTTTATTTTTTTTATTTTTATTTTTTTATTGGCATTTTTAAACAAGCTGGATAATTCTTTATTGCAAGGCAGTGGGGACCAAGTAGACAACAGTTGAACATAACAACGCTCAGTTGTGACAACCAAAAATGCCTCCAAACGTTGACAAATATCCCCTGAGAGTGGGGTACAATATAATCTCAAGTTGAGACCCACTGGCATGAAAAGTTGTTTTACCCCATTTCAATATATGGACAAATTTTTATAAAAATTTTATCATCCTATTCTAAAAGTAAGTAGAAAGACTGTTTCTTTTTGTTATCTGTCAGTAAAACAAAAGGAATGTATAATTGGGTTTGATGCTTACCCTCTCATATTATTATTAAGAGACATGGAAAATATATATTTATATATTTAAAAATAGTAAAAATATATTTTTTCATGTTAAGCAAGAAATGCCAACATACAGCATTCTAAATAGGGAAGTAAATCTATATGGACATAGGAGAGACAGTTTAGTGAAATTTCTCCTAGTTCTAAATGTAAAAACTAACTGGAAAATGACCACAGTTCATAAAAACACATGCTGGGTTTCCACTGAAGGAAGCGTTTTTCACTGGAAGATGGCAGCCAGCTGTTCTCATCTCATCTTCGGGCAGGAGACTTCAGCTGGACGAAAAGAAGGACTCAACAATGTACAACATGGAGCATTTTCTGAAAGAGCAAAGTTGGTCAGTAGTCCCACACCCCAGCGGTGGTTCAGCAGCACAGCCTGTTTGTAGGTTGCTGGCCGTAGAAATTCTACAACTAAAGTAAACAAAAGAAGAGCAAGCACTTCTCTGACCTCGCTGCAGTTTCTAGTTCTTCAGGTGGCATGACCAGACCAAAAACTTTCTTCCTACTGAAGATTCAGAGGACAGTGTAGTGTTTCTTGGTTCAACAAGAATCCCTTCTCTTAATTCTTACAACCAAATGGAGTTAACAGTTTCAAAAGCAGAGAAGTAGGGCTGTCAAAGAGCAGGTTTCCATGACAACCATCTCTTGCCAGTCCTAACTGGTTCCAAGGTCATGACATCCAGGTCTGCATCCCCTCACTTTGCAGATATACAGTTCCCAATTAGTGTGAATAAATTGATTTCTTGTTTATTTCAGGAGAGAGAAAATAGTCATATTCTGTATGTTTATTAATATCTAGCAGTTTTGTATAGATTCACCTTGCTTTGATAAAGCTTGTTATATTCAAATATGTTAATTATTTTAAAAGTGTGTTGGAGGAAATAATTTGCCTTGCACAAGATTTCTCACTTTGAAAAAGAACTTGCCATGATATTCCCTTACATAGCATGATTCTCTAGTATATTTAAATATGACTAACATACTAGGTTTCAGGAATACATGTATTGGGTAAAATGAGCCTTGTGCTCAGTCACTCAGTTGTGTCCGACTCTTTGCGACCCCATGGACTGTCAGGCTCCTCTGTCCATGGGATTTTCCAGGCAAGAATTCTGAAGTGGGTTGCCATTTCCTCCTCTAGGAAAATGAGCCTTATCTGTACATATCTCAGGCATGGATTTTTGCTGTTTCTTTTCATTTTTGGCATGTGTATTTTATGGGCACACTTGTTGGGAGAATATGACAGGTGTATTCCCTAGATTTTTGAATGATCTCTGACAGTGAGAGAACGGGGAGGTGGGCAATGTAAAACCAGTGCAGTCTGGGACCAGGTGGGGCTGTCTTCCCCAGAGACTTCTGTACCATGAGTGGCAGGTTGGTGACATCCTTCCAGTGACAGTCAGTGCATTACTCTTAGAATATTCTGCTAGTAAAGGCCACACTTGTGGGCTGAAAAAAGTAGCATGACTTCTAGAGATCTACTTCACGTTGTAAGAAGCTGGCTTCATTTCAGTAGAGCAAAGTACTGTTTTCAATGAGTACAAGCCTAATAGTTAGTTTGTCATTCATAAGTGGAAGAAACTGGAATGAGTCGTCCAAAAGAGGAAAGCAACAGTTTGAGGGTTAAACTAGATAAAAGAATCTCATGTACCACTGTAAGGACACTTGAAATTAAATAATTCAGTTGAAATGCTTTTTTAAAAATTAGATAAAATGAATTACATGGATCTTTCTGCAAAGAATGGCTGTTGAGTTGTGAGAGTGTCCTCAACCAGGTAGCGTTATTCTCACGGTGAAGAGCGACCCTGTGATGGGGTTGCCTTACCGCCTATGGAGATGATGGCATCGAAGCCCTGATCCCTGAAGGGGAGGTTAAGGTTGTCACACACCATGACTTCACAGCCTCTGCTCCGGGCAATCTCGACCAATGGTGCACAGTAGTCACAGCCCAGGGTATGTACCTGGCTGTTCACTTTCAGATACTTTCCAGTCCCACAACCTGTAAGAGAAAAATCTGTGTTACAAGCTATCCTTAGTGGAAAATGCAATACTGTTGGTTACTTTGTCTTGCTGCTGCTGCTGCTAAGTCGCTTCAGTCGTGTCCGACTCTGTGCGACCCTCTGGACTGCAGCCCACCAGATTCCTCCGTCCATGGGATTTTCCACGCAAGGGTGCTGGAGTGGGGTGCCATTGCCTTCTCCATACTTTGTCTTAGGGAATAGCCATAACTTTGATACAGGCCAACCTTGGAGATATTGCGGATTCCATTCCTGACCATGGCATTAAAGCAAGTGTTGCAATAAAGTGAGTCACGCGACATTTTTTTGGCCTCTTGGTGCATTTAGAAATGGTGTTTACACTGTAGTCTTTTCAGCGTGCAGCAGCATTAAGTCTACAAAAACCATGTACATACCTCATTTTTAAAATAGTGTATTGCTGAAAAATGTTCACCATCATCTGAGCCTTCAGCAAGTCATAAATGTTTCTTCTGGTGGAGGCTTTGAAATACAGGGAGAATCACCACAATGTGACAGAGAGACACAAAGTGAGCAAATGCTCTTGGAAAAATGGCACCAGTAGACTTGCTCAGGCCAGGTTGCCACAAACCTTCAGTTGGTGCCAAACACAATACAGTATCTGGGAAGTGCAATAAAATGAGGTCCACCTCACTCGCCAAGATGGAACCCAGCACGGACTGAAGGTGCACACAAGCGAAAAGCCTCAGAGAGCAGGACATGTTAGTACATAGAGAAAAGGAAATGGAAGTGGGAAAAGGAAACATTATGTATTGACTATTTAATAAGGTCATGTCCATAGGGGTTTCTTAACATGACAGCAAGAAACATCAGCTGGCCCCCAGCAGATAGTAATAGTTCCTAGTATTATTATTTAAATATAATTAAATATTAATATATAATATTAATAATAGTAGTGCTATTATTATTCATCCTATTATTAATAATAATAGTTCCCTAGTATTCTAGTGATAGGGTCCAGTCTCTTTATAAGTTACTTGCACATACATTTTTCTCTAGATTTATGTGTTCTGGGCATTTAGTCTTGTGTTATCAAAACTTCTTACCACTTGCCACTATGTAACAACTTTTCAACTTCTATAACAACTTATAAAATAAGTTATACAATGGAACGGGCCTTTCAGAAATTTAAAATTTGAATGAAAAAAGGGTTTCAGTATCTTTTTATCCAATCTGTTGTCAGTGCTAGCTCTCGTAAGTTTATTTTTAAAAGAACTTCTTTGTTCACTTATGGCTGTGCTGGCTCTTGGTCACTGAGCGCGGGCTTTCTCCAGTTGCGGAGAGTGGGGGCCAGTCTTCGTTGCCCTGCGCTGGCCTCTCGCTTGCTGGCTTCTCTCGTGGCAGCTCCCGGGCTCTAGAGCACCGGCTCAGCGCTGATGGCTTGCCCTGCGGCATGTGGGGTCCTCCTGGACCAAGGATCAAACCTGCATCCCCTGCGCTGGCAGGCAGATTCTCCACCACTGGGCCACCAGGGAAGTCCTCTAACAAAGAACCATTTTTTTCTTAAATAGACCAGTTTTGACATTCGCTTTCCGGTGGCAGAGACCCAGATAATTCAGGGTTCACACAGCACATAGATTTAGATCAGTCAGATTTCCCTGATACTATCCTGAAGAAGCTAGTGACATAAAGAAATGGTCATCTTGAAACAAAACCTTCCGTGGTCTAGTGCCTAGTACTCTGTTCTAGTGCAGACATATCATCTATTTCTTTTTTCAGAAATATTTAAAGATCTCATAAGCTCATTAGAGCTTATATCCCTGCCTACTGGCATTGGCTGTAGATTTTTTTGCCTAAAAGATAGCTACCACTATTCAAAGATGATTCCGTTGCTGCTTTTGAAATACATCACAACACTCTTTGATGATAACTCCTAAATAGGAGCTATTCAAAATTGTATGAGACACTAAAAACATAATTAAGATTCGCCAATGCCAGCTGAGACAGTGGAGAGCTTGTGAATAAAAAATAAGATTTCCAACTTTATTGTTTCAGTGTAAATGATTGAGGTCTTAGAAATATTTTAGATCTCATAGCCATACTCCCTAAGAATGCTTTTGAGAAAAAGGATCCAATATGTGAGAGCAATCATGGGGAAAATATAACCCATAAAGTATTTTAAAATTGAAATCCAAAGCATTTCAAAGATAATGCTCGTATTTTAAGAAAAATAATCTTGTAAATTTTTCTGCTGTTTTGAACTGGCTCAGGGGATACATTTAGAAAAATAAAAGGGGAAATTACTTCCAAGATACTAATAAAAACAGCTTCATGGAATGTGAGAGCTAGAGGGATGTGTTCAGAGAGCATCTGGTAGCAATGAGGAAACTGAGGTCTTCTTAAATCTTATCATCTCCTGAAGTGTTTCCAGTGCCCCTGATGCCCTTGATCTATCCCATATTCATTTCTTGGTGTGTGTGGGGGGGATGCTGTGCTCTTCTGCTTGCAGGGATCTTAGTTCCCTGACCAGAATTGAACCCTGAGCACTGAGTCCTAATCACTGGACTACCAGGGAATTCCCTCATGTTCATTTCTAACAGCATTCTTCTTTTTTTTTGTTGTTATGAATACCTTTTCTCTTTTAAATTGAATTGCTTTACAATGCTGTGTTAGTTTCTGCTGTACAACGAAGTGACTCAGCTATAAGTATACACATATCCCCTCCTTCCTGGACCTCCCTCCAACCCCAAGCCTCTCGGTCATCACAGGGCACTGAGCTGAGCTCCCTGGGATATCCAGCAGCTTCCCACTAGCTCTCTATTTTACACATCATAGTGTATGTGGGTCTGTGCTGCCCTCCCAATTCGTCCAACATGGCATTCATTTTTAAGGATAGTAATGGGACTCCTGAATACAGCGCAATTATCTGTTTCCTAAGTGCAGACATGGAGGTGCTAGAGAGGGGAGATTTTATCCTAATGAGGAAATGAAGAATACTGCCAAGCCTAGTCACCCCATTATCTTAAACAAACAAGAAGTAAATCAGAACACTTTTGATTTGGCAGCTCCTGTACACAGCAGTCATGCTCCTTTACAAAATCTCATTAAATGATAACCTCCTGCAGAGCAACAATAGCAGGTGTCTGCGTGCTTCCATCCCCCTCTATTCCGTATTCTGCACCACAGTAGAGCCAAGGAAGAAAACAGATAATTGCCTCAGTTCAGCAAGATGTTTTGGCCCATGGTGAGTAAGTACTTGCTAGAAATAATTAATCTGAATGTTCCCGCTGAAGTTTGCAGAAAGAGCTACATTTTTAAAATTGAAGTGTTTTTTTTTTTTTCTTTTTGGCTAAGACCTTCTCTGAAAGAGAATTCTCTTTTCCTTTGGAAAAAGGAAGAATACAGCCTATTTATTTCTCCTAAACCTTTTGAAGTCAGAGATGCGGGAATATGTTTTGTTCTGTAGGCATGGTGCCTGCCCCTTAGTAGGAGCTCTAAATTTTTATTGACTCAGAGAAGAAATGGTAATTAGAGAATGACTTAGCAAAATAAGTCTGACCACAGAATATGGGAAAAATAATTGAGAGTTAAAAGGCAAAGAGGAACTTTGATTATTGAAAATTAGTTTTAGTTTATGTACACATAAGTGTACAAAAATAAACATTTCAATCCTGTTAGGATAGTTGTCTCTGATGTCAGGTAAAAAGGTCACCTTGCTCAGAAAGGAATATAGCTCTAGTCTTTATTTTGCTTCTAAACTAATAAAAGTAAAGATTTTAACCCAAAGAACACCCACCATGTACCATGTTCTTTTTAAATATTATAGTCTATTCATAATTTATCAGTTTAAGACTTTGTTGAGTTGAGAGAAATACGAGTTTTATATATAAGGATAAAGTGTTGGAGAAGACTCTTGAGAGTCCCTTGGACTGCAAGGAGATCCAACCAGTCCATTCTAAAGGAGATCAGTCCTGGGTATTCTTTGGAAGCAGTGATGCTAAAGCTGAAACTCCAGTACTTTGGCCACCTCATGCGAAGAGTTGACTCATTGGAAAAGACTCTGATGCTGGGAGGGATTGGGGGCAGGAGAAGGGGACGACAGAGGATGAGATGGCTGGATGGCATCACTGACTCGATGGACGTGAGTCTGAGTGAACTCCGGGAGTTGGTGATGGACAGGGAGGCCTGGCATGCTGTGATTCATGGGGTCGCAAAGAGTCGGACACGACTGAGTGACAACTGAACTGAACTGAAGGTTATACTAAAAGGGATTGGTTAGCCAAATATGGTTCTGTTTTATTTATTTTTTATTGGAAAACAGATGATTTGCAATGTTGTGTTAGTTTCAGGTGTACAGGAAAGTGAATCAGTTATACATATACATATATCCCCTCTTCTTTTTAGATTCTTTCCCATATCAATTATTACAGATTATTGAGTAGAGCTCCCTGTGCTCTACTCAGCAGGTTCTTATTAGTTCTCTATTTTGTATATAGTAGTGTGCATATGTCAGTCCCAGTCTCCCAGTTTATCCCTGGCATGTACCCTCTTCTAATGGCCTTCAGTTAGTAGCCCATTTCAGGAAAAGGTTGCCTTCATTGTACAAGCCACAGTATTTCCTGAGGGTACTTTCATTTCTGCTGTCTTTGAATCTTCAGCGCTCTTTATATTTAGACACAGTTGCTCTCCCTTCATTCCTGATCCCTCCCTGAAGACATAGTTCCCATCAGGAATCGTCATCACACACCTCAGCAGATCAGCTTCTCTGGGGAACAGGGTGATGTGCTTAATAAAATTTAGCCAATAAACAGTTGCACCACTAAAATAGCATAGCAGGTAGAGTATCCCAGTGTGGGCAACTGGAGCCCAGTTACCTTGCATGCTTGTTACCTATGCAAAGTTTTATTAATCATCAATACTGGAGTGGGTAGCCTATCCCTTCTCCAGCGGATCTTCCCGATCCAGGAATCGAACTGGGGTCTCCTGCATTGCCAGTGGATTCTTTACCAACTGAGCTGTGAGGGAAGCCCAAATCATTAATTACAAATTGCTAATCTAAATACCAGTCAAACTAGCCAACATAGACTTGATTTTTTTAACTAAGTGGAAAACCTAGAAAGAAAAAGTATTTCCTTTGGAGGATAGTTCTGTTGTTCTATGGGCTTCCCTGGTGGCTCAGTGGTAAAGAATCCACCTGCAATGTGAGAGACACAAGCTCAATCCCTGGGTTGGGAAGATCCCCTGGAGTAGGACATGGCAACCCATTCCAGTATTCTTGATTGGAGAATCCCATGGACAGAGGAGCCTGGAGGGCAACAATCCATTGTGTCACAAAGAGCCGGACACAACTGAGTGACTAACAGTATTGTTCTCCTTCCTTTTCTCTACTAATGCCTTTGGATTCTTTCCTTTTTATTGATTTTTCTTAATTTCAATTTTATTTTTAAACTTATCTTTCATTGTGTAATTAAAATAATCCTACTATTGAGTAGTAAAAAAACTATAAATAACATAAAAGTCAAAAGATACAGATGAGTAAAATAACATTTGGATTTCTAAGCGCAGTGGTAAAGAATCTGCCAGCCAGTGCAGGAGACACAAGAGACACAGTTTCGATCCCTGGGCTGGGAAGACACCCTGGAGGAGGAAATGGCAACCTGCTCCAGTATTCTTGCCTGGAAAATTCCATGGACACAGGAGTCTGATGGGCTACTGTCCATGGGGTCACAAAGAATCAGACAGGACTGAGCTACTGAGCACACAAAATAACATTTACTAAATTGATTTGCACAGGGATCCTTAAAGATTATTATTTGTGCTGTAATTCGTAGTAGCAAAATGTAGCAAACAACATACATGTCTGTTCGTGTGGTGTTATTAGCATAGAAAGCTACGCAACTTTCATACTCAATAGCTATATAAGAACAAACGCTATGCTGTGCTGTGCTCAGTTGCGTCCAACTCTTTGCAACCCTTTGGACTGTACTCTGCTAGGCTCCTCTGTCCATGGGATTCTCCAGGCAAGAATACTGGAGTGGATTGCCATTCCCTTTTCCTGGGGACCTTCCTGACTCAGGGATCAAACCCACATCTCCTATGTCTCCTACATTCCAGGGGGATTCTTTTGATCTCAATATACAAAAAGAGACAAAAGCTAGCTGTATAGCAGTCTGTATAACATACTAATTTGTATAATTGAAAAAGGTGAGTCTACCCAGGCACACACTTACATGCACAAATATGCTTATATTTATGTGAAGTATCTCAAGATTAAACGAGAACCTAAGAGCATAGTGCCTCTGATGTGGATTACTTGGTGCTGGGAGCTGCGATGGGAAGATAATTCTTACTATACATTTTTATGTACCTTTGTTACTAAGCCATTTAAGTGGATTACCTATCAAAAAAATTTAAGCAATTTGTATTCCCCTAATATTCAAACTGTTTACTCATATGGTTTCATCATTGGGAGTTATTGATCTTTTTCATATTGACTCTGAAGAAGGTTCTGTTGGTTAAGAAAATTACTTTTTTTCCTATCAGATATGTTACACTTAGTTTTACCTAGTTTGATTTTGGTTTTTTACTTCCCTTATATTTATGTCTAGATTTTTGCCTTGTAGAACCTTTTACATTTTATGCAGTCAAAAATACCAAATGCAGCCAATCTTCCTTACTCACAGACTCAGTATTTGCATGCTCATCTATTTGCTAACGTTCATTTGGAATGCCAGAGCCTGTACTGACAGTGCATGAGTGTCTTTAAATAGAAACACACGTGAAAAAAGATTAGGTGTTGATCAGTTGACAAAAATATTGTGACCACAGGCTCATAGGAACCTAATCCTGTATTTCCCCTTGGGGCGCCAATTCAGTGTTCACTAATTCTGGGTTCACAGGAGCTTTATAGAATCTGACTTCTGTAGATAACGACAATCAATTGTATTTTCTTTCATGGTTTCTGACTTGTTTTGTGTCATGCATGGAGAGGCCTTTTGCTTTTGAGAATATTTTAAAAAATAACATAGTCATCCTCTAGCCCTTTAATCACTTTATTTTCTTATATTTAAATCTTTGCTCCATTTGGAATTTTTGATGTAAGATATAATCAGGCTTCCCTGGTAGCTCAGACAGTAAAGAATCTGCCAGCAATGTAGGAGATCCAGGTTCAATCCCTGCATTGGGAAGATCCCTCAATTATTATCCCCCAATTATTGGAAAATCCCCCATGGGATTTGTCCAATTCCATGGACAAAAGGGCCTGGTGGGCTGTGGTCCATGGGATCGCAAAAAGTCAGACACGACTGAACAACTAACACGCACTTTTTTTCATGAGAAAGTAGCATATACATTCTGTTGTTTCCAAACCTTTTCATCCCAATTGATTTAAGATCCTGGTACTTTGCTTATATTATGAGTGGTAAGAGTTCCAAACCCACAGCATCTTCTGAAACCAGTTTTGTTTTTTTTAAGTTAACAAAATAGAGATATTTTTAAAGATTCTCCACTTCTACATGACATGTACCCCTTCTTCAAATTCTGCCCTGCTCACACCATCTTTAACAAGCTGAAAGCCCTGGGCACATCTATTTCTCTTACCAGCATTTTGATTGAATGTCAAATTAAACAGAACTTGTGACTCCAGACTTAGGATTCATACAGGTCCTGTGTGCGTGCAGTTGCTAGAGAGCAGATTTAGGTGGGAATGCTTCCAGTGGGATCATACCTTGTCTTAAAACTCAATCTGAGCTCTCCTGGGCTGTGGCTACCACTTCTAGATTCCAAAACATACTGAGCCAAAAACTTCCCAGCAAATCAGGGATTATGAAGATATGATCCAATTTATGTTCTAATAATAAAACACCTACAGAATAGTTAAGGGAAAGAATTCCTGAGATTCATAAGAGGTGATAGGGCTTCTTGTGAGTGTATGTTAGTCACTCAGTTGTGTCCAACTCTTTGTGACCCTGTGGACTGTAGCCCTCCAGGCTCCTCTGTCCATGGGATTTCCCAGGCAAGGATACTGGGGTGGATAGCCAGTCCCTTCTCCAGGGGATCTGCCTGACCCAGGGGTCGAACCCAGGTCTCCTGCTTTGCAGGCAGATTCTTAACTGTCTGAGCTACCAGGGATGCCAGGTAGAACCTCTTCTATATACACAATTCTGGCTCTTCTGTAGAAGGCATGGGAGCCCCTCAAGGTGAGCCACCAAAACACTGTACTCACAAATGTGAAGGAATCTACATTTAAAGTGGTCAGATTCACAAGCGGCCATTTCAGTCCAGGCAGATTCAGCCAAGGTCAGGTTGATTTTGTGAAAGGATACGCACAAAGGCTCTGAGAAGACCACCTCTGTCTAAATGTTAATTCGGGGAACTTTTCTACTTTCTCGTGAGACCTCATGAATTTCTGCTATAAAGTGAATATTCTAGGTGCTAACGTGCCAAGGACACGGTTTCAGACTTCCGGTTAGAACAGAGATGAAAAATGAATCTGAAAAGGAAAGGCACAATGGAGTATATATACATCAGACTGCGTGGCCCCGACAGGTTACCTATGTCAGCGATGAGACTGCCTGGCTTCTGCTCCTGGAGGAACTGGCGGACGCGGGGCCAGGCTTTGCTCTGCAGGTCGCTGAAGTAGGGCGCGGTGCTCTCATACACGTCATGCACGTGCTGCTTCTCCAGCTGGGCGGCTGCATGGTCCATCCTGGGGAGAGCGGGGCCATGCCAGGGGATGCGGTTCAGAGCGGGCACCGGAAACGGCTGACGGAGATGCAGGTTTCCTAAAATGGGAACTTAACGACTGCCAGGGTTACGCTGTTTTTATCCTTTCTTTTTCTTTCTTTTTTTTTTAAAATATTTACTTTTTAATTGAAGGGTAACTGCTTGACAGAATTGTGTTGGTTTCTGCCAAACATCAACATGAATCAATCAGAGGTATACATATGTCCCCTCCCTCTCTTACAAACTGCAAAGAACACAGCCTTCACCGGAACCTCACCAGCGTTGTTGAAAGACTAGCAGATGCATCGCTCTTAGCTGTACAACTTCAGAAAACAGTCATTTGGGAATGAGCTAACTGTAATGTGTTTCTGTGCAAGATGAGTCCTTAATTTTGGAAACATGTACAAAGGTCTTAGCAGTGGTTCACTTTGGATAAAGCTCTTCTCTTGGATGCTAAAGAGACAAAAATTTTATAGCATGCATTTTGCAACTCCAGGCCAATCACAAAGCCCGATTGATTCTACCTTTTGAATGTCTTTGGATTCCAACCATTTTCTTTACATCCTACTGATTCTTAGAAAAGACCTCATTTCTTATTTCAGTTACTTCAACCACCTGTAAATGGGTTTTTTTTTTTTTTTTTTGTCCCTTCAGTCTCTTTCCTTCAGTTATGCCACAACTGTTTTTCTAAAAACATAAAACTGTGCTGCTCCCTATCTTGCTGCTGCTGCTGGTAAGTCGCGTCAGTCGTGTCCAACTCTGTGTGACCCCATAGACTGCAGCCCACCAGGCTCCCCCGTCCCTGGGATTCTCCAGGCAAGAACACTGGAGTGGGTTGCCATTTCCCTCTCCAATGCGTGAAAGTGAAGTCACTCAGTCGTGTCCAACTCTTTGCGATCCCATGGACTGTAGCCTACCAGGCTCCTCACATGGGATTTTCCAGGCAAGAGTACTGGAGTGGGTTGCCATTGCTCCCTATCTTAGACTTCTTCAAAGGCATTTTATCGCCTGTCTGCTCAAGGCCGGGTGTCTCAGGAGGGTATCCATGGCTCTTTCTGATCTGGCCTTCACTTACCTCTTGCAGCGATTTCTCACCTTCCTTCCCCAGCGTCGGGGCACCTGTCATACTTAGTGACCCGAGGTTTCTCAGACTTGATGCACCCTCTCTCATCCAGGGGCTGCTACAGATTCTGTGCCTTTCCTGGCTAACTTCTATTCATTCTTGGCCCAACCGTCACCTCTTCCAGAAGGACTTCTCTGACCTCCCATGCAGGATAAGGGCAATCAGAGAGCAGTGGGGAGGACTTTCCTGATGGCACAGTGGATAAGAACCCACCTGCCAGAGCAGGGGACACAGGCTTGGTCCCTGGTCCGGGAAGATCCCACATGCAGTGGAGAAACTAAGCCCGTGTGCCACAACTCCTGAAGCCCGTGTGCCCTGGAG
Organism: Bos taurus; assembly: GCF_002263795.3. Taxonomy (NCBI): domain Eukaryota; kingdom Metazoa; phylum Chordata; class Mammalia; order Artiodactyla; family Bovidae; genus Bos; species Bos taurus. The sequence continues at coordinate 24,008,674 of NC_037354.1, forward strand.
CCCAGACTCTGCAACAGCGAGAAGCCCTTGCACCACAGCTAGAAAGCAGCCCCCACTCACCAAAACTAGAGAACACCCACAGGCAGCAGTGAAGAGCCAATGCAGCCAAAAATTTAGCAGAAAAAAATTTTAAATAAAAAGGAGTGGGGAAAGTAGAAGAGCAGGTCTTCGAGGCTTCTGTTTGTTTAGGGTTTGGTCTTTTAATTATTCTCCTGTGGCATGTGAGTGAGTATATCCCAGGGCAGCGGCCAGGGCTCAGGCTGTGGCTTTGTACCAATCAGTATTAAAGTGTTTTTAATCACTGAGTAACCCACTCGGCCCTACCGCTGCTCACCAGCTGGCTGAGTCCCACCCCTTGTCCTCTTGCGTCCCATGCGTCCTCTGTGGTTACTGAGGGCTGTAAGTCTATTAGGTGTTTTTTCTCTAGCCCTGACTGGAAGAGCCTAGGTAACAAGGGCTTATCTTATTTAATGCCAAGTCCCCAGTAGTTGGCACACAGCAGACCTTCAATAAATGAACAAAGAAAGAACCAGAGTGGACTCTGAGTACAGAGGGTAAGAGAATATCCTGAGGAGTGTGGGAAGAGGGGACCCTGGACACCCACAAGCTTGCAGATGGGAATGTGGTAAGAGAAGGTGCTGTCCTTGGCCAGCCTCTGTATTCCCTCCACCCCCACCCCCTGGTCTCTGTCACTCTGGGGAATAGAAGGCACTTGGCTCAGATAGCATCTGAGGAGTTACCCCACTGTAAAGTGCCCACCTTTCACCTTGTATTTAAGAAATATCTTGATGAGAGATACTTAAAGACCATGTAAATATTGTTTCCATAATCTCAGCCACCAATTTTTTTTATTTTAATTTTTCTGGCCACTGTATGTGACATGTAGGATCTTAGTTCCCCAACCAGGGATCGAACCCATTCCCCCTGCAGCAGGAGCTTGGGGTCTTCACCACTGGACCACCAGGGAAGTCCCCGCTCACCACCTTCAGCGTCCAATCCATTGACGACTCTTTCTAACCGAAGTATAGTTGATGTACAATAGTAGATTAGTTTCAGGTTCATAACATAGTGATTCGGTATTTTATTGATTATACTTTTAAAGTTGTTATGAAATGATGACTGTATTTCCCTGTGCTATGGTGTAACCTTGTTGCTTATCTGTTTTATGCCTAGTTTGTATCTTAATTCCATAACCCTACCTTGCCCTCCCCTTGCCCTCCTGTTAACCACTGTGTTGTCTAGTTGCTTCAGTCGTGTCTGACTCTTCTGTGACCCCAAGCACTGCAGCCGCCAGGGCCCCCTGTCCATGGGATTCTCCAGGCAAGAATACTGGAGTGGGTTAACCACTAGTTTGGTCTTTCTATCTGTGAGTCTGTTTTTTTTGTGTGTTTTGTTATGTACTTTTGTTTGTTTAATTTTTTAGATCCCACATGTAAGTGAAATCTTATGGTATTTATCTTTCTTTGTCTGACTTATTTCACTAAGCATAATACTCTCATTGAGTATTATAAGCATAATATCCCTGTTGTTGCAAATGGCAGACTTTCACTCTATTTTATGAATGATGATAAGATGATATTCTCAAATGATGAGAATGATGATATTCTCATTCCATCATTCCTTTCACTGTGAGGAAGAGCTTTTCAGGATTTACTCTTAAATTAGCAGTAGGTTATCCTTAATTGGGCTTCCCTGATAGCTCAGTTGGTAAAGAATCTGCCTCCAGTGCAGGAGACCTTGGTTCAATTCCCAGCTTGGGAAGATTCCCACTCCAGTATTCTTGGGCTTTCCTGGTGACTCAGCTGGTAAAGAATCTGCTTGCATTGCGGGGGACCTGGGTTCGATCCCTGGTTTGGGAAGATTCCCTGGAGAAGGGAACGGCTACCCACTCCAGTATTCTGGCCTGGAGAATTCCATGGACTGCATAGTCCATGGGGTCGCAAAGAGTCAGACAGGACTTTGTGACTTTTACTTTTCACTTTGTCCTTAACTATTATGGGCCTGCCCACAGTCCCTGCAAAAAATCTGGCAACTCTAACAGAGCACAAATCTCATTTGTGATGTCTGACAAAACTTCCACCCAAACTGAAGCAGCTTATATTACACCCTCAACTAGAATACAAAGTAAACATATGGCTGCCTATAACTGCCTACACATGAGAAAAAAACCCAAACACTGAATGCTTTTCTCTGTAATCAAAATTTCAGTAGACTTAGGTCTGTTTAAAATTGTCCCCCATTAAGGAATCAATTAGGCAGTACAGTCTTGAGAACTGTAGAACAAATACATTTTGCTTTATTGCACTTGCCAGTGTTAAGGGCTTCCCGGGTGGCTCAGTGGTAGAGAATCAGCCTGCAAACGTAGGAGCCCCAGGTTCAATCCCTGGGTTAGGAAGATTCCCCTGGAGAAGGAAGTGGCAACCCACTCCAGTATTCTTGCCTGGAGAATTCCATGGACAGAGGAGCCTGGTAGGCTACAGTCCAGGAAGTCACAAAGAGTCAGACACAACTTAGCAACTGAGCGCACACACCGATTAAGTGACAGTCAACACGAGCTTGATTCCCCTCAAGCTGGCTCCATCTGTAAGCTCAGAATCTGTAGTATTTGAAGAGCACCACATGGAGACCTTTCTGTTATTCTTCCCCAACGTTCCCCAGCTTCTACCATAAACAAGTAACTTCAAAGAGCTGTTTGAAAGCTTGTGAACAATATAAATCCGTTTTGTTGTATTTTTCACTTAAGATTATATTCTGCAGAATATGTAGCTAACTGTGAAATTGATTTGCAGAGCTGGGGCCATCCAATTTGACATTCTTGACACTCTGTGGATTTATATTTTGTCCTCTGTGTGCGTGTGTGCATGCTAAGTTGCTTCAGTCATGTCCAACTCTTTGTGACCCTATGGCCTGAAGCCCGCCAGGCTCTTCTACCCATAGGATTCTCCAGGCAAGAATACCAGAGGGGTTGCCATGCCCTTCTTCAGGGATCTTCCTGACCCAGGGATGGAACCTGCATCTCTTAAGTCTCCTGCATTGGCAGGCGGGTTCTTTACCATTAATGCAAACTGGGAAGCCCTTCCTACACTATACGTATATGCAGATTCCTTGTGAATTTGGTCCTATGACTAAGCTAGTAAGACTGGTTCTATAGCACTAGCTGAAGCTAGGGATGTGGGGTTTGCTTTAGCCAGGCTCCTAGTCTGCATGCTGACAAACTTGAAAGGAAGAATAAGTCACAGAAAGTGATGCCCTGAACATCTGAGAACTAGTTTGGATTTCAAGTGCAGTGGAAAGTGGTTCCCTGGAGAGCAGAGGAGGGGAGAGAAAGTGCTAGGAAGCTAGTAGGAGGGGTGGGCAGCTTGGTGTGTTCCCCGTGGAGAGAGGACCAAACAGAGAAGCATCAGTGCTTCTTGCTTCTAGCTACAGCGTGGTCAGTAATAGGCCACAGATATTTGGTTTTCCTGTTCTGGGCGTGTAACTAGGGTAACACTTCTCCACCCAGCTTGATTCAGGCAAAGCCACGGGATGTGCTTTGACCATTACACGTGATCAGAAAAGATCTGGGCAGAGGAAAACTTCTGGGCAGAAGTTTTACCAACCAGAGTGTGTGTCTGCAATCCTGGAAGCACCGGCCCAGGTCTCCAAGTGACTGGTCTTGATGGGTGGACAGTGTGCATGTTTTTAGCCAAAAATAGGGCAATACACAGCTTATCATATGAGATGTGGATTATCTACCTAGATATGGAAAAGTAAACTCTATCAGCCATGTTCTATTAGAAGATCACTTGTTACTATGTAAGTTTGTCCTGTTTTTTCCTTCATAAACATTAACATTTTTCTCATTACTGTAGATAGAACTAAATTGGGAGAAAACTGAATATAATTCTGTCTCCCACTTTTTAAAATTAACACTGTGACCCAAGGAAGGAAAGGAGAGAGGCAGGGAGAAAGTATGCTAATGTCTGGGGGCCTGAGAGCATGAAGGCATCAAGGTGTTGCTGAAAGCACTTTCTGTCAACATGTGTGTGTGTGTGTGTGTGTGTGTGTGTGTACTTAACAATAACATGTAGTTTGAAAAGTAAGAGGATCTGTCACAGGTAGTAGTGGAAACACATTTGGAGATATAAGGTTCTAGGGAATATGTAATCTATCCCCAAGCCTGAGCCTATGCATTTATGACCATTATTTACAGGCCTAGACACTTTAGAAATTAAATACTTCTAAAAACCTGTGCCATCTGCTCTTCCTTTGAGGAACTGTACCTCCCTTTGGACTCCAAGTGATGTTGGAGCCTGTCGTCATGTAGGACAGGGTGGACACATGACCTCATCTAAGAAAATCATTCTCTCTCCCCTGGAAAACTGACAAGAGATAGTTGAAGCCAGATTACTAGAGGAAATATCCTCCAGTTTCTCCTAAGTCTTACCTTTTCTGAGGTTTTTTTCCTATTCTATCAGCTGCTTGGTATACCCGCAACAGATCCCTTCTTGCTTGGGGAAGAGTTTGTTTTGCGGGCAGAGGACTTTAGTTATTTCGGACTTGAATGCATCTTCATGATCATAGCATGGACCTTAGGGGGTGCCACGTGGAAGAGAGGTGCTGTGGCCTCCAGAGTCCCGGCAGGACTTGGCTCCCACAGATGGAAGGACTCTGGTTGGAGCCCTGGAAACGGAACACTGGGGTGCAGTGTCCTGTTGGAACCAGTGCCAGCCCAAGAGATGAGCAGATTGTTGCACTGCTGCCATCTTTGCTACTGCTACATCTTTTTTTTTTAATGGCCACAGCCTGGTATCTGAGCTGTTATTACAGCTTCCTAGTCAGTCTCTCTGTCCCCCTGTCACCTCTAATACAGCCATAATGCAGGGAGGTTGCAGCTCTCTTTTCAGTTAACATTCACTGGCTGGAGACATATCCTATAGTAAAAGGCGACTGCAGAGACCACACTGCATGATGCTCTTCTTGGCTTGATGGAAGTAGCTTGTAATCTCCGTCCAAGAACTCAAGAAAAGCAGTTTAGAATCTATTTTCATACTGGTACTGGATAATTTTCCTCTAATATCCATTTGATCATCTCCTCTCCCTGTTGAAAACCCTTCAAGAGACCTCTCTCGGACAAAGCTTACACTCTTCCATCCAACATTCAGAAGCTTCCAGGACCTGGTCTCAGTCTGGCTTTCTAGCCATATCCTCTTACTGCAACAACTCAAATTCTCAGCTCCACCCAAAGAACTCTACTCATGTTTCCCTGAGTGGGCCTTGTTTATAGCTCCTCATTCAGGTCTTTGCTAAAGTCAGCAGGCTATTTCTCATCTGTAGTGCTTCCCTTCTGAAATCTTAACCTGCTCTTCGAAGTCTAACTCAGCTTCCCCCTTCTCTGTAAAGACTTTATGGATAGCTATCAATAAAAAATAATCATTTCCCCTAGTATTTCTATATATTGCATATTTATTATTGCTGTCACTTTTAGAGCATTTTTCCTGATTCTGTCTTGAACTCTCAACTCTGTGTATGTTCCCAGCTTGGTTAGAAGCTCTTGGAGGGCAGAACTGAAATTGGACCTCTCTTTTATACATATGTGTAGAACCAATGAGCTCCCTATGCAAGACAACAATGCTTTACTCCAGATAAACTGGTCCTCCAATATTTGGTCATAAATCACTAATCCCCTGATAAGAGCCAAGAGGCTCTCAGAGGCTCCCAAGGCTAAAACTAAGCTTTCCCAGTCATGTTTTGTGTTTCCTAATTTCCTTCCCTTGCAGAGGCAGAGATATACCCTAGACACAAAATTGTCCCAGTTTTATAACTGAAAACAAATATAAATACTGTAAATTGTTCTCTTATTATAAATGCCACAGAAGACACATATTTTAAAAAGAGCATAGGGCTGCTTTAAATTTCAAAGATATATTCAAACTGTGATTCTAAACTTTAAATACAAAATGGTCAAGTCGGGTCAGAGACTTTATTTACATTATAAAAAGACTTCATCATGATATAATTGAGTTTAATCATTTACAAAAATATTAAATCATGGTACTTATACCTACATATTATTTTCAAATACAAATTATATTGCAATCTTGTGTATGATAAAAAACTATCATTTCACAATATGCTGACGTCCTAGAAACACATTTTGTTTTCTGATAGAACATTGAATACATTCTTGTTATTTTAAAACTACTTTCAAATTCTTTTTTCCACTTAGTGCAAAAATAAACTCCAGCTTACTTTATATCACAATGTCATAACTTTTAAATGATAGGAATTGGGCCTAATTAGGTTTACTGCATATGCTCATATTATGTGAATTGCTGTAATAACTGAAAGCTACTAACCTGAGTCATCTTGTGATTACAGAAAATTACTTCTTGTCTTTTTGATTCATGGCAGTTTCCACCCTCAGAGAGTGACAGTTGTTGCTCGTAATTTCCTCAGTGTATACTGTAAACGCGTGTAGCGGGAGGAGAATCTAACAGCGAGGCCCTTTCATGCGCTGAGCCACTCGGCGTACGTCTTCGCAGGGAATGCAGGCTCTGTTAGGAAAAAACAAGTACTGAAGTTCATTTTACATAATACAACCATTGAACCGGCTACAGCCCATGCTGACCTCTTGACATGCCTGAATTACCCAGAGAAGAAGGGATTAGAACAAACTGTTAATATATGGAATGTGCCAGAACTATAAGAGCAGTTTCTGAATCAATCCCTCAGCTTTCTGTAAAACACCCAGTACTTTCTCCCCAAATTAAATAGGATGATTTCATCTTGTTCCTCAAAATTTACAAGTATGGAGAGTCAATTTCGAATCCAGTGGTTTAATTACTGTAACTTTTTAAGACATATGACTAAATGTTATTAAGTCATCCCAGTACAATTTAACTGTTCAATAATTGTCGTTAGCAGCTATTTCCATGTCACTTTGACAAGTACCCCTATTCTTCACTGTTCACATTTATTTTTTTTCTTTTTACATAATAGAACAGGTTTGTCATGAAATTCATCAAAAGACTCTGAGTTACATTAAAAAGAGGACATATGCAGAAAACCCCTCTGTAATGGGGAGGTCTTGGGGTGTAAAATGAGGTCTGGAGAGATGCCCGGTGCAGTAGGAAAAGCCTGTCGTGTAACATTTGGGGGCCTGATTCATCTGTAAATGAGGCAAATGGACTTTCATCTTGATCACAGTTCTCAGTCACTTTCCTCGGTCTTCACGTCCTTTGCGTATGCACCTCAGTACCGCAAACTGTGCCCGTTTATTACACACAGTGATTCTCAGAATGGTGGGGTGGGATGTACGTGGCTTCCCTGAACTTGGTGGGGCTCTCCATCCACCCCAGTCTTGATCCCTGTTTAAGAAGCACTGATCTGCATGTGCTTTGCACAGCTTCTTGCTGGTCTTCAGAGTGTGCATATAACCCATCGTCTCTCAGTCACATGCAGGCATACAATCTGTACCACTGACAGCCACGAAGTTTGGCATTTTAGGAAGAACACTTAGAAAGAGTCTTGAAAGAGTTACAGTCAAAAGATTTCATCTTTCCTTTGGCAGTTTCGAGCCTGCCTTTATCATGAAGGAGAGGATGTTCTGTGTGTATGTGTTGTGTCTGTCACATGTTCTTTCTTTAATTAATTTATTTTTAATTAGAGGATAACTGCTTTAAATACTGTGTTAGTTTCTGCTGTACATCAACATGAATCAGCCATATGTATACATACATATGTCCCGTCCTTCTCGAACGTCCCTCCCACCTCCCACCCCATCCCACCCCTCTAGGTTGTCACAGGGGAGCAGGTTTGAGCTCCCTGCATCATAGAGCGGATTCCCACTGGCTATCTGTTTTACATATGGTATTGTATATGCCTCTATGCTATTCTATCAATTCATCCCACCCTTTTCTTCCCCCACTGTATCCGCAAGTCTGTTCTCTATGTCTGTATCTCCACTGCTGCTCTGCAAATAGGTTCATCATATGAATCCTTTCTAGATTCCACATATATGCATTAATATATGATATTTGTTTCTCTCTTTCTAACTTATTTCACTTTGTATAACAGGCTCTAGGTTCGTCCACCTCATTAGAACTGACTCAAACACATTCCTTTGTATGGCCGAGTAACATTCCGTAGTAAACCTGTGCCACAGTTTGTGTATTCCATTCATCTGTCAGTGGGCATCTAGGTTGCTTCCATGTCCTAGCTACTGTAAATAGTGCTGTAATGAACATTGGTATACATGTGTCTCTTTCAATTACGATTTTCTCAGCGTATATGCCTAGTAGTGAGATTGTTGGGTCATATGGCAGTTTTATTCCTAGTTTTTTAAGGAATAGGAGATGACGTTGTCTGAAACTCCATGCTAGTGGCAAAGCTTAAAGCGCGTCACCTCAGGTTCACCCTTCCGGCCCTGACCTAGGGGCTGCTCTGCCCCCAGCCAGCCTGACTGTCTAAGCCCCTTGCCTTCAGGCATTGGTGTCCAAATGCATTCACCCTCTCAGATAGGCTCTGAGGACAGGGTGTTTTGAGACTTAGTCAGAAAGTGTAGTGAACGAAAAGAATTTCAGATAGTGTAGCAGGCATGTGTGAGCTGCTGGGGTGAAAAAGAACGCATGGTGGGGAACTTCTCTATTCACCCAAATCATAGTCCTCAAACACCTGTAAAGATAATTGACTTTCCATAAGTTTACTGAATTATGATCCAAACTTGCCTCTCTTAAAAATGAATCATTTTATCTTTTCCAAGAAGTTTCTGGGCAAAGACAAAATAGGGTAGGTAGTATGTTTCTTTTAATAAGTTGAATTGGATCAGTCCTTTCATTTTATCAGCCACACATCTTTGGGGTATCTAGTATTAAAAATGCATTTCTTCTTCTTTTCTCCTTGAATAAATCGGAAACCATCTTCAAGAACAAAGGTGACTCAAACCTTATGAAATTTTGAGGTTAACCAAGTGTGTGTATTTTCCTGGGAAGAGACTCAGCACCTCAACCTATGTCTCAGGGGAAAAATTAGTTTTTTGGAAAAAAAGTAGTTTCTGTATTAAAGAGATACATTCATTCATTCAACAAATACTAACTGAACTTCTGTTATATAATAAGGTGCTAGGGATAAAGATTTTTTAAGTTTCCCAATTTAGGAATCCAAAGTTTAATATAGGAAGCATACAAAGAAATAGAAAATTAAAATATGGTACTACTTTCATTTTCGGTATGGATACATCCTGAGAGCTTTTGAGCTTCTGAATCTCTAAACTAATTATGCCTTGGCTGTTATACCTATCAATCGACAGATCAATCAGTTGATTGATAAATTAATAGATAAAACACACCTATTACAGATTACGACATCATAGATCTTTGGGCCATCATCAAATATTTAAAACCACAGATGCCCAGAGCCCACACCAGGTGTGAGGAATGTTATGATCCAGGTGTGCACAGGTTCTATAGGAACTGTAGGTGAGGCAACTCATCCAGCCTATTCACGGGGAGGGGCAGTGAAGCCTCCCTTGAGAGGCTGACAGCTCAGAAGAGGGTAGGGGTGAGTCAGGAAACATGGGAGTAGGCGATTCTAGCTATCAGACATCATATATGGAAAAGAAATGAGACTCTTCGATGAACTTCAAGTAACTTAATGATAATAGCAAGACATGCACACACACACAATGTGTATTAATTATTTACTGTTATTGAGGCCCTGTTATAAGCATTTTAACATATATCAACTCATTGAATCTATACAGTAACTAAATGAAACAGGAACCACCATGTCCCCATTTTACAGATAAGGAAGCAGAGGCACAGAGAACACAAGTGACTTTCCAAGGTCACATAGCTAGTAAGTGGCAGAGCCAGGATTTCAGACCAGAAAGTTGGATTCCTGACTTCACACTCTTAACTATACAGTCAGTGGGGAGGCAGGAAGGGAGAACGGATGATACTATAAGAACCTGGAAGAGTCAGACCACGTAGGACCTAGTTTAACTTTCTAAGGAGTTTAGATCTTTATCCTGAATATAATGGTGAACAACAATTATGTCAGTGAGAGAAAAGACAAATTTGGATTTGGTTTCCAGAAATCCACAGCAGGAGTGTAGACTAGTATTTCCTGGACAGGTTCACAGAGACAGAACCTAGTAAAATCCTTTAGACAGATAATGATATTAAGGATGCTTAGGAGGGGGTGAGATACAGGAGATGATAAGGAGAGAGCATCACATTAGTAGGACTTGCTAACTGATGAACCGTCTAGTCAAAGCTATGGTTTTTCCAGTAGTCATGTATGGATGTGAGAGTTGGACCATAAAGAAGGCTGAGCATCAAAGAATTGATGCTTCCAAACTGTGGTGTTGGAGAAGACTCTTGAGAGTCCCTTGGACAGCAAGGAGATCAAACCAGTCAATCCGGAAGGAAACCAACCCTGAATATTCATTGGAAGGACTAATGTTAAAGCTGAAACTCTAATACTTTGGCCACCTTATGTGAAGAGCTGACTCATTGGAAAAGATGCTGGGAAAGATTGAAGGCAGGAGAGGAGGGGAGAACAGAGGATGAGATGGTTGGATGGCATCATCGACTCAATGGATATGAGTTTGAGAAAACTCCAATAGATAGTGAAGGACAGGGAAGCCTGGTGTGCTACAGTCCATGGGGTTGCAAAGAGTCGGACATGACTGAGTGACTGAACAACAACAAAAATTGATGAGTTAAGGGAAAGAACACACTGAAGAGGAAGCAGTGCTACTGATAAGGCTGACCCTGTAAGAGGTACCACCAGCATCCTAAAATAGAGGGAAAGAGAGTAAGAATGAAAGACAAAAGGAAACTTTGGTAATGACCATATATAAACTCTGAAAGACTCTTCCCTTGGAATACCTGTGAATACGTCCAGAGAAATTTACTTAAGATACTTGCATCTACAGGAAAAAGGCTGTAAGAAGGACTAAGTGTTGGTAATGGAAATGCCATAGTGATCGGTAACACATTATATTTCGCATTATTGCCTTGGCTGTTTGTATATATCCGTTATGTCTGTAATTGATGGCAGCATTTTCTAGATATGGACAGTGGAGCTCATGATCGCTGATGTCTTGTTGGGTATTGCGGTTTACACAGCATTCAGTCAATGTTTATGATAAAAATACATGAAGAAAGGCAGAGAAGAATAAAAAAGAGGGTACTTTAGATGGTGCTGTAGTTCACCATCAGAGGGAATACATCTGCGTGAGGGTTTAGGTTTGGACATAACTGTTTCTGTTTATCTGAAGGACAACCAAGTAAGATGGACATGAAGCTCAGAGCAAGCTGTTCTAGAGATCATTTAAAAATCATTGTTCTAAAATTTGGCAGTGATGTTTCTTACCATTTACTCCCAAAGAGAGAAGGCATATAGTGTTCAGCCACGACCAAATACAGTTTAGTCCTATTCAGAGAGCTTAAAAAACAGATTTCTCCTGAGCACCAGCCTAGTCCAGTGGACGGACCCAAGAGGCAAACTCGAGGAGCCAGTTAATGACCATCTCTATTTACATGGACAGTCACTGCACAATTAACAAGTTAAAGTTGTTGGGCCGGTCCAGTGAAGAGGTAATAAGGTGTTTATTAGAAACTCTTTTTCACCCAGAAACAGTTAATATTTATAATTTAAAACCCAGCCCACTACAAAAAAGGAAGTGAATTAAATCAAGAGATTGTGCAGAACAAGAAAGAAATGAGGTTAGGACATCACCAGTAGTAATCAACGTGTTAGTGGGCTCCTCTGGTGGCTCATAGGTAAAGAACCCACCTGCCAATGCATTCGACGTGGGTTTGCTCCCTGGGTGGGGAAGATCCCCTGGAGAAGGAAATGGCAACCCACTCCAGTATTCTTGCCTGGAGAATCCCATGGACAGAGGAGCCTGGCGGGCTACAGTCCCATGTGGAGGCAAGAGTCAGAATGACTTAGCAACTAAAGAGAGAGAGAGATGCTACACAGAACCTCTTAACAATACACCGGAGGTTATAGCAGAAATGGTGGGGACAAAGGTAACTGGCATTTCTGGTTGAAATCCTATGAGCAGAACAAATGGAGGGCTTTAAAACAATAACATATGTAACCCTGAGAGAATAGGACCCTCTCTGCAATCCCAACAGGGACTGAAAGGTTACCTTGGAGGAAATACATGTGAAAAGAACGTGGATAAAATGAGGGAAAGATCAAATAGTCCCAAAGAATATTTGGTTTTCTTGAAAAAAAAAAAAAAAAACAACGACTTTTCTTCAAAAACTTGCACGTCTGCATTGATTTTGTGTTGGGAGCAGAATGGTATCTCCAGAATCTAAAAATAAAGGAAACGAAGGTGGTCATATCTGGGTGAGGAATGTGTGTCCCTGTGAGGGGTGGGGGTGGCTACAGGAGGAGAATACAAGGAAGTAGGAAATGGCATCCGGTCCCATCACTTCATGGGAAATAGATGGGGAAACAGTGGAAACAGTGTCAGACTTTATTTTTCTGGGCTCCAAAATCACTACAGATGCTGACTGCAGCCATGAAATTAAAAGACGCTTACTCCTTGGAAGGAAAGTTATGACCAACCTAGATAGCATATTCAAAAGCAGAGACATTACTTTGCCAACAAAGGTTCGTCTAGTCAAGGCTATGGTTTTTCCTGTAGTCATGTATGGATGTGAGAGTTGGACTGTGAAGAAGGCTGAGCGCCGAAGATTTGATGCTTTTGAGCTGTGGTGTTGGAGAAGACTCTTGAGAGTCCCTTGGACTGCAAGGAGATCCAACCAGTCCATTCTGAAGGAGATCAGCCCTGGGATTTCTTGGAAGGACTGATGCTAAAGCTGAAACTCCAGTACTTTGGCCACCTCATGTGAAGAGTTGACTCATTGGAAAAGACTCTGATGCTGGGAGGGATTGGGGGCAAGAGGAGAAGGGGATGAGATGGCTGGATGGCATCACTGACTCGATGGATGTGAGTCTGAGTGAACGGGAGCTGGTGATGGACAAGGAGGCCTGGCGTGCTGCGATTCATGGGGTCGCAAAGAGTCAGACACGACTGAGCGACTGATCTGATCTGATCTGATCTGATCAAAGGCCACTCCCCCATGGGCACCGAGTAGGCAGTATTTATTATAACTGGATCACAACTCATTTTGATGGTGTAGATTAGAGAATGCCAGAAAAGAACAAGAAAATCAAAGATGAGATTTAAGAAAAAATGAAAATATAACACCTGACTTGCCCCAGGCATTTGCTACTGGTGTCAATTTGACAAAAGCAGTCCTCAGTCTGTGTTAAAATTGAGGGGTGGTGGTGGTCCCCTGAACAGCAGCTTAGAAGAAGATAGGTGTGATGTCACAAAAGGCAAGACAGGAAAAAACACAACACATTTCCCATCCCCTTTCCTCCTAGGAAGGGAGGTCCCAGCAGGTTGGGTGACAAGGAATTTACCGTCATTTTGGTGTGAAATGATTGTTCAAGGAGCTTTTACAGGAAGCCCGTGTAGTCAGCCATAACACTATAAATCATCTGATGATTATTCTAAGAATGAAATTAAGGGGAGCAATGTGAGGATGAATTATACATTCTTATATTTCATGAAAACATGTTTATAATACAGTTGACCCCAAAGAGGGGCACTCATGGGGTTATTACTGAAAAAAAAAAATCCGTGTCTTTGAGGTACAGGAAGAGAGTGTGTGTGCATACAACAGTAAAACCTGGACTGTCAGGCGTCTTCTGTAGACTCCACCTCCGTCTCATCCCCCCCAACCCCCTGCTGCCTCAGCCTGAGCTTAAGCCTTCCGTGTTAATCCAGGAGTTCCCGCAGACCTGGGAAACCTCGCCAGTTGCTTTACCTGAAGGCGAGCACACACCTATATGTTTTTTAGAACCTATTCTTTACTAACACCATCACTGCAGTGGACGATTTACCCTCCATAAAAGCTGCTGCTGCTGCTAAGTCGCTTCAGTCGTGTCTGACTCTGTGTGACTCCAAAGACGGCAGCACATCAGGCTCCCCCGTCCCTGGGATTCTCCAGGCAAGAACACTGGAGTGGGTTACCATTTCCTTCTCCAATGCATGAAAGTGAAAAGTGAAAGTCAAGTCACTCAGTCGTGTCCGACTCCTAGCGACCCCACGCACTGCAGCCCACCAGGCTCCTCCGTCCATGGGATTTTCCAGGCAAGAGTACTGGAGTGGGGTACCATTGCCTTCTCTGCCATGAAAGCTGGGAGGTCATAATTTTGAACTGAAAAAATCCTTTAAAATTAAATAAAATTTAGCTTTATGAAAAATTTACCTTTTGAAAATGCCTCAATTTACTAGAGATTGATGAAAACACCATCACACACCAATGCGGTAGAAAGAACTGGGTCAGCTTAATAGCGTAGCTCTGAGATTCATTCTCTACAGCATCGCCACACTGATGAACGGTTCCCCCTCTTCAGACTTAAAGCGGAAGTCCAAGTACCTTAGCATTTCATAGAGCCCACCAGCATCTGACCCCAGCCCACCCTCCAGCATCGCCCCACACCCCACCTCCATGCCTTGTGCCGCACCAGTTACTCAATGTAGCCGGCCCCCCTGCCCCCCACAGAAAAACCTGTCAGCTTAGTGACTCAGCAGATTTCCACTCAGGCACAAGCTCCTTACCCAGGCTCACTGCTTGACGTTTGTGACTTGCCATTCTCTCAGCACGTTAGACATATGAGGTCTTCGTGCCTTTTGCTCACCTGTTCCCTCTGCCTGGTATCACCTGTCTCCTCCAGCCCACCTGCCAGACCCTTCTCTTCGAAGGTTCAGCTTGGCTCGTTTTCTCTACGAAGCCTTTCCTGTCCCCGGCTAGATTCACTGCCTTCTGCCCGCTGTGTGTCTACCCTGTATTATACAGAAGCTTGCAGCACTAGCGTTTTGGTGGCCATTGTCTCCTTGCTCCGGGCTGCCTCACACCCAGCTGTGTTTGTGATTAGGGGCGACCGCTAGCGTGTGGTTCTGGTGAACGGGGGCCTTGCCCTTCTGCACAGATGCTGAAGCGGGCAAAGTTTCCTGTCCCCGCTTCCTGGTGGGATGGTGTGTTAGTGTGTTAGGGCTGCCATAACAGAGTACCAGAGCCTCTGTCATACTGAGTGAAGTAAGGCAGGAAAACAAATGTTGTATATTAATGCATGTGCGTGGAATCCAGAAAAACAGTGCAGATGAATCTGTTTCTAGGGCAGGAACAGAGACACAGCCATCCAGAACAGACCTGTGGACACAGCAGGGGAAAGAGAGGTGGGATGAATCAGGAGATTAGGACTGACGTATATACACGACCGTGGTGAAACAGATGGCTAGTGGGAAGCTGCTGGATAACACAGGGAGCTCAGCTCAGTGCTTGGTGATGACCTAGAGGGCTGCGATGGGGCAGGTTGGAGGGAGGTCCAAGAAGGAGGGGACATATATACATATATATATATATATATATGTGCGTAACGGATTCACTTTCTTGTACAGCAGGAACTAACAGGACATTGAAAAGCAATTATACTCCAATTAAAAAAATAAAGTACCACAGACATGTGGTAAACAACAGGAATCTATTTTCTCACAGTTCTGTAGGCTAGAAGTTCAAAGTCAAAGCATCAGCAGGGTTGGCTCATTCTGAGGGCTGTAAAAGAAGACTCTGTCCAGGCCCTTCCTCTTGACTTGGAGATGGTCGTCTTCTCCCTGTGTCTTTATGTCATCTTCCTCTACACTTCGACGGGTTAATTTTCTCTTCTTACAGGGACACCAGCCCTACTGGATTACTGCGTGTGTGCTCAGTCACTTCAGGTGTGTCCAAGTCTTGCCGACCCTATGGACTGTGCCCGCCAGGCTCCTCTGTCCGTGGAATTCTCCAGGCAAGAATACTGGAGTGGGTTGCAGTGGCCTTCTCCAGGGGATCTTCCCAATCCAGAGATCGAACCTGCATCTCTTAAGTCTCCTGCATTGGCAGGCGGGTTCTTTACCACTTGTGTCATCTGGGAAGCCCCCTGGGTTAGAGCTCACCCTAATAAATTCATTTTAACCTAACTACATCTTTAAAGACTGCATCCAAAACACAGTCACATTCTGAAGTCCTGAGGGTTAGGACTTCAACATGTGAATCTGGGAAAACGCAGATCAGTTCCTAACAGATAGCATAGAGGGTGGAATGTTGCTCCCCATCGCCCCCCAAAAGAAATCAGTTCAGTCGCTCCGTCATGTCTGACTCTTGGTGACCTCATGGACTGCAGCATGCCAGGCTTCCCTGTCTTTCACCAGCTCCCAGAGCTTATTCAAACTCATGTCCATTGAGTCGGTGATGCCATCCAGCCATCTCACCATCTGTCTTCCCTTCTCCTCCCACCTTCAATCTTTCCCCACATCAGGGTCTTTTCCAGTGAGTCAGTTCTTCTCATCAGGTGGCCAAAGTATTGGAGTTTCAGCTTCAGCATCATTCCTTCCAATGAATATTCAGGACTGATTTCCTTTAGGATGGACTGGTTGGATCTCCTTGCAGTCCAAGGGACTCTCAAGAGGCTTTTCCAACACCACAGTTCAAAAGCATCAGTTCTTTGGCACTCAGCTTTCTTTATAGTCCAACCCTCACATCCATACATGACTACTGGAAAAATCATAGCTTCGACTAGAGGGACCTGTGTCAGCAAAGTAGTGTCTCTGCATACTGTCTAGGTTGGTCATAGCTTTTCTTCCAAGGAGCAAGTATCTTGTTCCTTGGAAGTCACCATCTGCAGTGATTTTGGAGCCCAAGAAAATAAGTCTGTCACTGTTTCCATTGTTTTCCCATCTATTTACCATGAAGTGATGGGACTGGATGCCATGATCTTAGTTTTTTGAATGTTGAGTTTTAAGCCAACTTTTTCACTCTTCTCTTTCACTTTCATCAAGAGACTCTTTTGTTCTTCTTCACTTTCTGCCATAAGGGTGGTGTCATCTGCAGGTTATTGGTATTTCTCCCAGCAATCTTGATTCCAGTTTGTGCTTCATCCAGTCGGGCATTTTACATGATGTACTCTGCATATAAGTTAAATAAACAGGGTGACAATATGTCCATATGCTAACCTCTTGAATTTGTAAATGTGACCTCTTTTAGAAAAAGCCTTTTGCAGATGTGATTAAGTCGCAAAGATCTTGACATGAGATCCTCCTGGATCCAGGTGGGCCTTAAATCTAAAAGCAAGCATTCTTATGGGAGATGGAAAAGGAGAAGGCCACTAAAGACAGAGACAGAGGCTGGAGCTATGCTTCTAAGCAGAGGAGCCCCTGGAGCCACCAGCAGCTGGAGGAGGCACCTCCTTGGAGCCTCGAGTGGGAGCTTGGCCCGTCTTTCTCACAGCCTTGGTTTGTGCCCATATTCCAACCTAGACTCTTGATTCTGTGCAGTCCCTAGTGTATTCCAGAAATTTTTCTTTCTTACTGAAGATATCTAGACTTAGTATCAGTAGTTGTTACAGTCCAGTCTATTCAGAGAAATATGACCATTCTGAAAAGCATCGTTAATGTTTTCAAAAGGAATCTGGCAGCTAATGGCTTACAGTAGCAAAAGGCTAAACCTATCAACCCCCACGTGGTCATAGGAATTAGGTGTTGAGAGAGGCAAGGCTGTGGTGACCCAACAGTGCCGTTCCCAAGAACAGTACAGCAGGCCATGAGGAATTCTGGAAGGGCCGTAAGATGTTTGCGGAGCTTCCGAAGGAGTAAAACAAATGGAGATCGCATTATTCTTAACCCAAGCCTGATTCTCTTATGTCTTGAAGCTGTAGCTGAAAATTAAACTCCAAGTTAGAGTTTGTGGGTTACCAAATTAGGTGAATTTGCAGAGTCACTGAGTATTTTATGAGAAAGTTAGGACATTTCTTGGGAGGAGAGATTGGGACCCTGAGAACAGGACTGAGAATTAATGGGTGCAGCACCTCCTTACTTCCTTGTGGACCCTACAGTTCCCCACCCCCACAGTGGGTTTCTTGCAAGAGGGACTCAGTTCACCCTCTCCACACATACAAAATGCCTCCACCTCTCACTGTCCCCAGCTCTGTACCGGTCACTTTCCTGCATGGTCCAGGGAGACAAAGGCAAGCCCCGAAGGCTTGCACCCCAGGAGAATTACAGACAGCTGAAGCTAGAAAGCAGAGAACGCTGGGGTAAATGTCCACACACATGGATTCAGAGGGGGACTGGCAAAAGGAGAAATATAATTTTAGATTGCCCCAGGTTTATCTATGACAGGTGCCCTTACCAGATGTTCTGCCAACCTGACCAAAGCAAGGGGCTCCTAGGAGCCTGCCCATCAGGTACATCAGAGTCTGGACTCAGTAGTGGCCCAGACAGAATGGAGGTGCCACACATTGCTTGGCCAGAGGTCAGCTAAGGTCTGGTGAGATGGCTGCTGCATGCACAGAGTGGTTACTGGATTGCTAACAGAGAAACACAGTTCAGGGAAGAATGCTATGGATAGGCTTCTCAGAAGGGCTCACTACATGAGGATATCTTGTTTGATTTTTTATTATTTATTTTGGCTGCATCAGGTCTTAGTTGGGGCATGCAGGATCTTTGCTGTGGTAGGCGGGCTTCTCTCCAGTTGTGGCTCTCTGACTTAGTTGCCACATGGCATGTGGGCTCTTAGTTCCCTGACCAGGGATCGAACCCACGTCCCCTGGGTTGCAGGGCAGATTTTTAACCACTGGACCACAAGGGAAGTCCCGCCGTGGCCAAATATTTTTGACTGAAGAATATAAGATGGCCAGGCTACCCCCTCCTTCATGACTCCAGAGCCTTGACTCCTTGGGAGCACGAACCTCTTGGGCTGCCATGTTGGCAAGGATGGGGCTATATATATGTGTGTTTGTGTGCTCGCACTCAATAATATGGTGCTTCTTCCAGGCTGACCCTGTTACCCCCACAACCAAGTGCTCAGTCAATCAGCAGAGGTCCTAAACCCTCAGCCCAGGAAGGGGTACAGAGCACCAAGGGAACCACACATTTGCCTGGTGGTAGGTTGATTGTCTGGGGCCACTTTTCATCATGGAGGGGGCAGCAAATGGAGGCGCATTAAAAGGGGGCTGGGGCTTCCCTGGTGGCTCAGATGGTAAAGAATATGCCTGCAATGCAGGAGAGCCTGGTTCGATCCCTGGATCAGGAAGATCTCCTGGAGAAGGGAATGGCCTCCCACTCCAGTATTCTTGCCTGAAGAATTCTGTGGACAGAGGAGCCTGGCAGTCTACAGTCCATTACACGACTGAGGGAGTAACACTTTCACATTTTTTTTCTTTGCCTTCCACAATTCCGTTAGCAGCACCATCTCCTAGCACTACCTCCAGGGGGCTCTTCTTTGCCCTCAGGCTTCCAGCTGGGTTTGGTCAGTGAAGGGCAGAAGCAGGATTTGGGAGGAGACAGAGGTGGAGTTATTTATTACATCATGTCAACTGCCTCCCACAAGGGCCTGGGTTTTTTTTTTTTTTTAACTTTACAATATTGTATTGGTTTTGCCATATATCAACAAGGGCCTGGGTTTTAACAATGGCTTTGTTTCTCTCCTGAAGGCCACAACTTCCATGGGCTGCTCTCTCCTGAGATTAAAGTTCTCATTAAGTAACTAGTCTTTTTAAAATTTTTATTGGAATATAGTTGATTTACAATGTTGTGTTAGTTTCAGATGTATAGCGAAGTGAATCAGTTATGCATACACGTATATCCACTCTTTTTCAGATTCTTTTCCCATATGTCATTATAGAGTATTGAGTAGAGTTCCTTGTGCTGTACATTAGGTTCTTATAAGATATCTATTTTATATATAGTAGTGTGTATATCGGAGAAGGCAATGGCACCCCACTCCGGTACTCTTGCCTGGAAAATCCCATGGACAGAGGAGCCTGGTAGGTTGCAGTCCATGGGGTCGCTAAGAGTCAGACACGACTGAGCGACTTCACTTTCACTTTTCACTTTCATGCATTGGAGAAGGAAATGGCAACCCACTCCAGTGTTCTTGCCTGGAGAATCCCAAGGATGGGGGAGCCTGGTGGGCTGCCGTCTTTGGGGTCATGGGGTCGCACAGAGTCGGACATGACTGAAGCGACTTAGCAGCAGCAGCAGCAGCAGTGTGTATATGTCAATCTTAATCTCCCAATTTATCCTTTCCTGCCTTTCCCCCTGGGTAACCATAAGTTTATTTCCTTTTTTTTTTTTTTTTTTTAATTTTATTTTATTTTTAAACTTTACATAATTGTATTAGTTTTGCCAAATATCAAAATGAATCCGCCACAGGCATACATGTGTTCCCCATCCTGAACCCTCCTCCCTCCTCCCTCCCCACACCATCCCTCTGGGTCGTCCCAGTGCTCCAGCCCCAAGCATCCAGTATCCCGCATCGAACCTGGACTGGCAACTCGTTTCTTGCATGATATTCTACATGTTTCAATGTCACTCTCCCAAATCTTCCCACCCTCTCCCTCTCCCACAGAGTCCATAAGACTGTTCTATACATCAGTGTCTCTTTTGCTGTCTCGTACACCAGGTTATTGTTACCATCTTTCTAAATTCCATATATATGCGTTAGTATACTGTATTTCTGTTTTTCCTTCTGGCTTACTTCACTCTGTATAATAGGCTCCAGTTTCATCCACCTCATTAGAACTGATTCAAATGTATTCTTTTTAATGGCTGAGTAATACTCCATTGTGTGTATGTACCACAGCTTTCTTATCCATTCATCTGCTGATGGACATCTAGGTTGCTTCCATGTCCTGGCTATTATAAACAGTGCTGCGATGAACATTGGGGTACACGTGTCTCTTTCCCTTCTGGTTTCCTCAGTGTGTATGCCCAGCAGTGGGATTGCTGGATCATAAGGCAGTTCTATTTCCAGTTTTTTAAGGAATCTCCACACTGTTCTCCATAGTGGCTGTACTAGTTTGCATTCCCACCAACAGTGTAAGAGGGTTCCCTTTTCTCCACACCCTCTCCAGCACTTATTATTTGTAGACTTTTGGATCGCAGCCATTCTGACTGGTGTGAAATGGTATCTCATAGTGGTTTTGATTTGCATTTCTCTGATAATGAGTGATGTTGAGCATCTTTTCATGTGTTTGTTAGCCATCTGTATGTCTTCTTTGGAGAAATGTCTATTTAGTTCTTTGGCCCATTTTTTAATTGGGTCATTTATTTTTCTGGAGTTGAGCTGTAGGAGTTGCTTGTATATTTTTGAGATTAGTTGTTTGTCAGTTGCTTCATTTGCTATTATTTTTTCCCATTCTGAAGGCTGTCTTTTCACCTTGCTAATAGTTTCCTTTGATGTGCAGAAGCTTTTAAGGTTAATTAGGTCCCATTTGTTTATTTTTGCTTTTATTTCCAATATTCTGGGAGGTGGGTCATAGAGGATCCTGCTGTGATGTATGTCAGAGAGTGTTTTGCCTATGTTCTCCTCTAGGAGTTTTATAGTTTCTGGTCTTACATTTAGATCTTTAATCCATTTTGAGTTTATTTTTGTGTATGGTGTTAGAAAGTGGTCTAGTTTCATTCTTTTACACGTGGTTGACCAGATTTCCCAGCACCACTTGTTAAAGAGATTGTCTTTAATCCATTGTATATTCTTGCCTCCTTTGTCAAAGATAAGGTGTCCATATGTGCGTGGATTTATCTCTGGGCTTTCTATTTTATTCCATTGATCTATATATCTGTCTTTGTGCCAGTACCATACTGTCTTGATAACTGTGGCTTTGTAGTAGAGCCTGAAGTCAGGTAGGTTGATTCCTCCAGTTCCATTCTTCTTTCGGAGGAATCAACCTACCTGACATAAGTTTATTTCCTACCTCTGTTACTATTTCCGTTTTGTAAATAAATTCATTTATACCATTTTTTTTTTAAGATTCCACATCTAAGAGATATCATATGATATTTGTCTTTCCCTGTCTGGCTTACTTCCCTCAATATGACAATCTCTAGGTCCAGCCCTGTTGCTGCAATGGCATTATTTTGTTCTACTAGTATTTATCCCTTTCCCTTTTAAGCCCAGGATGATAAATGTGCCCAGCTGCTACCCCAGAACGCTTCACCATCCCTGGTCAGTTTCTCTAGGGACCCTGCTGCTTGGGGATGAGACAGACATTTCCCTCTCTTCCTCAGGATGCTGTGGTGTGTGTGTGTGTGTGTGTGTGTGTGTGTGTGTGTGTGTGTGTGTATGTGAAAGAGAGAGAGAGGGAGAGAGCAGGGAAGTGGATATCAAAAACAATATCTCTAAATCAGTCATCTCCCCAGTGTCCAGGTCCTTCAGCATGGATGTTGCCCTAAGGGTCATAAAACCAAATTTCATATTGTGCTAAACCACTTCAATCA
Source organism: Bos taurus (assembly GCF_002263795.3). Classification (NCBI taxonomy): domain Eukaryota; kingdom Metazoa; phylum Chordata; class Mammalia; order Artiodactyla; family Bovidae; genus Bos; species Bos taurus. Next base: position 24,031,010 of record NC_037354.1, read on the forward strand.
TGTCCAGCTGTTTGCAACCCTTTGGACTGTAACCTTCCAGGCTCCTCTGTCCATGGGATTCTCCAGGCATGAATACTGGAGTGGGTTACCATGTCCTTCTCCAGGGGATCTTCCCGACCCAGGGATCAAACCTGTGTCTCTTGCATCTCCTGCATTGGCAGGTGGGTTCTTTACTGCTAGCACCACCTGGGAAGCACAAATTTCATAGTATTCAGCCTTAAAAAGGAATGGAAATTCTGACATGTGCTGCACCATGAATGAAGCTTGAAAACGTTATGTCAAGTGATATAAGCCAGACACAGAAGGACAAATACTGGGTGATCCACTTCTGTGAGCTTTCTAGAGTAGTCAGATTCATAGAGACAGAGACTGGAGTGGGGGTCAAGATGGGGCCTGGGGGATTTGGGAGAGCGAGAGGGGGAGTTACAGTTTCATGGAGAGGGAGTTTCAGCTTAGGAAGAGGAAAATCTTCTCGAAGTTGGTTGCACAAGAATGTGAAGGCACTTAGGCCACTGTCTCTACACTTAAAAATGGTTAAAATGGGAAGTGTTAATGGACTTCTGCCCGTCCTCCTGCATGACCTGCTTGGGTATTGTAGCAAGTAGCTTCACCCCATGAGGCTAACTGCCCCCTCAGGTCTTTGGGACCATGCCTGCTGTGAAGTTGTGGGCCTTGCACCCCTTTCTCCACAAGCTGTGTTGTGGGCGTGAGGGCTCTGCAGACAATACTTCTTCCTTGCCAAGTGGCTTTGTACCCAGGACACACTGCACCAAAGCGAGTCCTGGAGGTGAGAGGAAGGAGGGGGACCAGCCTCTTTCAGGTTGCTTCCTGTTCCTGTGAGTGTCACCTGGCAACCGCCCTGTGCCCTGGCAGACCATTTGTTTCTGGGAGCAGTCAGTCCTCAGCTCTTTTGCGCTCTCCAAACCTCAGCCCTTTGCCTACCCCTGAGAGACCCCTCCATGCCAGGCAGCGCCCAGGCCAGGAGATCTGCTCCCAGACCCTCAGGGCCCCCTGTCTGGGCTCTTGAGGAAACAGCACTAGCTGGCCAGTGCCAGCTTCCCAGACTCTGGGTCCTACCTCCATAGACCCTCTCTAGTCTCCTGCGTCTGGTTGCTGCTCTAGGGGCCCCTCCTCTAACCCTCCAGGTTTTGAAAAGCCCAGTCTCTTTTCTTGATTCCGACAATGCAGGGTGGCAATTCAGTTGCTTTTACCGTCCTGCCCCTATGACTTTTGATCCTCTAATATCTGTTTAACCATCTCCTTGCATTAAATTCTCTGTGTTAACGTAACTGGTGAGGTTTCTGTTTTCCTGACAGCATATTGACCAATATTACTGTATTCCTGCACTTCTGTGCAAGAAATGAAAACAAGAGAGGGTGTTCCATTTCAACAACCTGCTACAGTTGCGTATTGCCTATCTGCTTTAACTAGTTTGTAAGCACCATGAAATCAGCTGTTTTTGGTTCACTGAGCTATACCCTGTGAATGCAGGCACAGAGCAGGCACCCATATCATCTTCGTTGAATAAATGAACAGGAAATATTTAATTTGAATATAAAAAACCAGAATAATTCTAGTCATGAAAATGTGCTTGTAATATATAAATATACATGCAGATATCTCCAGGGGGAAAATAAGTAGCTGGAATTTGCAAACCTCTTTCTGAAATTGTAGCAGTATCCATTTTATGTCCCCCCCCCCATTCTCTTGTTTAATGATTTCACTCAGTGGGGGTTTCTCCATATTTTTCTTGTGCTTTTGGGGCATGTTATCCATAAGTAGTCAGTCGAGGTGATATTGTGATTTATACTAAGAAATATGTATTCACCACTGTTTCTTGCCCAGAGCTTCTAAACCCTTATAATTTCCTGTATGAAAGCCTTAGAGGCATCTTTTGTTATGTGTTTTTTTCTCAGTTCCTGAAACAGTTCCAGAGCATAAAGGTGAAATGGGAGTCTTTTGTAATTAATAAATAACAAGCCCCTTTCAACCACACCAGAGTTTCCGTTAATGAGGTGACCTTTGGAAAGTCCCTAAGGATGATGCTGGTTGCCTGGGGGACCATGTGATTAGAGAGTTGGACCTAGCGGCCTACGCCTCAGCCCTCCAGAGAGTTCAGACACCAAGGGCCAAGGATTTAATCAATCACTCCTCCGTAAGGACTCCAAAGGATAGGATTTGGAGAGCTTCCGTGTTGGTGGACAGAAACCCATCCACGTGTCAGGAGGGTGTCACGCTCTAAGCTCCAAGGGCAGAAGCTTGGGGCCTTGAAAGGTCCAGATCCCGCCCTGTGCATGCCGTCCATCTGGCTCTTCCTGAGTTACGCCTTTTGAGAGACAAACTGGTCACCCAGTAAGTAAAATGTTGTCCTGAGTTCTGTGAGCCACTCCAACAAATTAATCTGAGTAGGGGGTCATGGGAACCACCAATTGATAACCAGTGGTCAGAGCACAGATGACAACCTGACTTGCCAGTGACATCTGAAGTGTGTGTGGTGGGAAGGAGGGTGGCCGTCTTGTGGGACTGAGCCCTATCTTGTGTGTCCGAGTCTGGCTCGGGTGGGTGGTGTCAGGATTGAGTTAAATTGTAGGATGCCCATCTGGTGTAGCAGAGGTGCCTGATGTGTGGGAAGGCTCTACGTCTGGGGACCCACAGTGAATCGGTGTGAGAGCAGAGGAGACACACGAGGGTGCTCTTCCTTTACATTCATTCAGTCAATAAAATACAGTTTGAAAACCGAAACACCAGTAGTTATACTTCACAAATAAAAGACTTCCAAAGGAGAACTCAGGGAATTTTGATGTGATAAAAAAATAACTATTGGTGACCACATAGGCTCACATCGTCACTGCTGTGACAAGTCGCTTGGCACGTCGCTTAGCCCCTCTGGGTATCTGTGACTTCATCTTTGATATAAAAATGTATAGATCATTTGTAAAGTGTCTTCCTTCATTTTAGACTCTTGATTCTTCAGATAGAAGAGTGCTTTACCATCCCAAGAGCACAAGAGAACTTTCAAGCCTTGAGACTCTATCCCAGACTTGAATTTCTTCTCATCACTGTCCTCAGGCGTATCCTTTCCATAGATAGAGCCTGGCAAAGTGTGAAGTGACTGACAGTCGAATAAAAAGCTTTGGTGCCAATTCCTATTTCCAGGTCCAGAGGCAATTCTAATTTTCTGTAGCTCATACGTTTTAAACTTGTCTGGATATCTTTAAGACCCTAATCTGCAGAGCAGTGTTAATATTGAAAGCTGCATGAAACATCTGACACTCGGAATACATTGCAAAAGCTCAACAGAGACCAGGTCAGAGCAGCCAGCTCTTCTTTTTCCCTGACATTTAAATGGATCAGACAGCCCAGAACGCACCAGCCTGACTCTGAGCAAGGACACAGGCTCACGGGAGGGAAGCCTGCATCCATGGAGCCATGAGAATGAACCAGAATAATGATCCACAGAAGGAACTGGAAAATGGTCCACAGAATGAACTGGGATAGTGACCCATGAATGGAACTGGAAAATCATCCATGCAGTGGACTGGAATAATGGCCCATGGAAGGAACTGGAATAATGCTACAATACAGAGTAGTGTGCACCTGCCATAACCATTCTCTCTTTACGGTTCTGTGTAACGGAGAACAGTGCAACATAAAAGTTGGTCTAATGCTACTTTAGAAACAGAACAGAGGAAAAACAGGCTTATGTAAAAGACATCACGGAGTCAAAAGTTCAAGGACAGGGAAAGAACAGACTGGTCTGTTTAAGGACAGCTGCTGCTGCTGCTGCTAAGTCGCTTCAGTCGTGTCCAACTCTGCTCGACCCCATAGACGGCAGCCCACTAGGCTCCCCCGTCCCTGGGATTCTCCAGGCAAGAACACTGGAGTGGGCTGCCATTTCCTTCTCCAGTGCATGAAAGTGAAAAGTGAAAGTGAAGTCACTCAGTCGTGTCTTGACTCTTTAGCGACCCCATGGACTGCAGCCCACCAGGCTCCTCTGTCCATGGGATTTTCCAGGCAAGAGTACTGGAGTGGGGTGCCATTGCCTTCTCCGTTAATGACAGCACATGTCTACAAAAGTGAACAGAGTAAATTTGCCTGTTGTTGTTGTTTTATATCTAAGATGAAGTCACAGAGACCCAGAGAAGATTGTTTCTACATTTTTGTTCACAGAGGTGAAATACAATGTGTATGTGTACAAAATGTATATGAGTAAGAAAACATAGTTTTCATTCCTGGAAGAAAACCGAGTAGTGTTGTAGTGATCATCAGGGGGGCTCACTATCAGTGAGGGAGCCTGGGATCTCAAATAATTCTCTCTCTCTCCGCCCCCCCCCAACCAAACATATACACACACACATGTACATATACATATTGTGTATATACACACATGTGTATACATATGTGTATGTGTTTATATATGTAAGTAACACAAAACAGGACAGTGGACTCACAAGCCATGTGAACACAGAAGCAGGCAGCTCTGTCCCATCCCAGGGTGGAAGCCTGGGTGTAACCGTGACGGGAGGGACTCCGGCTCTCGCAGGTGTCTGAGGAAGAGATGCCTCTTCGACGGCTTCTGAAGGACGGCAGGTCGGTTGCATTTCTCTGTGACGCTGCTCAGGCCAGGCCAGAGTAGTTAATACAGGGCATGTCGTCTGTTCATCACGGCTTGGCTCTTCTCGTAATTAGCTGACATTGTTGGATTGGAAAATACCTGTGGAGAGGTGGGGGTGTCTTGCTGGTGCCTCCCGTGAGCAACTCAGAGCTGAACCCTCTGGGCTGCCTTGGCTCCTCACTGAGGGTTGATCCCTCCCAGAGGGGGCGATGGAACATCCCGGCAATAGGGACTCCAGGTCTCACATCAGAATATCACCCGGGTTCCTGGTGACTGATTCCCTGACAGGATTCCTCTCACTCTGACTGCATGCCATAAACACCCAGATCTCAGAGAGCATGAGGAGATTCTAGTAATTAAGAGCGCTGCAGTAGCTCTTTATGACAAATACATAAGAAATTGCTAAAGGATCAGTGTTTGTTCAAGAAGGAAAATTCTTCTTTTCTGGCAATTCCAAAGAAGAAGCCCATGGCTTTCTAGATGAAAGGAATAGAAATCAGGAATCTCTGCCCACTTTGTTCCCCTTCTGACCTCATCTTTATAAAACAGGCCACATCCCAGGAAAGGCACATAATTCTGCAGACCTGTATAGTCCCTTAGCATGAGTGTCTTTATGATCTGGGTAGCATTTCCTTTAAAACGGAAATTCATCTATGGTGGTATCTCTTTTTAGAAAATGTATCACAAGGTCATTCAGCCTGACAATGGTAGTGACAATGGTAAAACTTGCAACAGTGCTTTAATAGAAATTCATCATTTGCTAATAGCGTACTCCCAGTTATTGCGTTCATATGGACATTCACTACTTTCTATTTTAGAAAGACAGTGTTCTAAAAATGTGTTCAGCATTGGTCTGGCTTTCTAAGTTGATTAGTGATTGTAATTCTACTGTGGGAGGGACAGCTTTCATTCTTAACAAGAAACATGGAAAATTCAGGAGAATTTGCCTTCCCTAGAAATTATGAGTGTTAAAGAGCGGCTTTAATTAGGAAGGTTTAGCTCAGTAGGGGCAAAATGTTCAAAATAATCTAAAGGGAGAGAGCTTGAATTGGTCACATGCCAACAGAGGAAGTCATTTTCATGTCAACTCCACAGGAAGAGCCACTGGGGTAAGCAAATGTTTACCATTGTCCCTCTGACTTCCTGAGGTCTGCGGAGGGTCTGTCTGTGTGTGGAAGTGCTAAGATGGAGCAGGAGTTAACAACATGGTTTTGAAGCCCTGAATTCCTAAGTTTTCGCTCTGCTGCTGTCTGTGCCATCATGGAATATGTTTTCCTAAAGTCTCGGATGGCATTTTGCACCACCCTTGTTGGCTTTTGCCTAACACATTAGTATTTAATTTAACTGACAAGAGTTTGGGGCCCTGGGCATACCTTTAGATGATTATTTCAGAGAGAAAACAAATATAGGAAGTGATTTACCTTGTGCCCTAGAGTTAAACAGAATTTGCACACGAAATCCATAGAACATTTCTGCTTATCAACCCAATTCTTCTGTGTACTGTGAAAAAATTAATTTTCGTGCTACCTAGAATCTTGTCACTTATACTTCCCATAACTCAGAAGAATTAGCCAGTGGTGTTATGCTACCTGATCCTAAAATACCTTTGAATTATAATCACATAATGTAAAACTTGAAAGAGACACTGAAAAAGGTGAACAAGTAATATCGAAACCTCTATTTTTTGCTCCTCTGAGCTGGGGAAGTGAGGTGGTCAGCTTCCCCTCCCCTGCCATGCACCTCCCCTTGGGCCAACTCCAGGGCACACAGGCTCTGCCCACCTCCAACGGGACCTGTTTCTAGAAGCCTAGCTTCTCTGATCTCCTGCGTCTGTCTTGCTCCTCCTCTGGGAGGGTGGTGGTATGAGCATGTGCCAGCCAGCTCCTGTACTGGTCTGCGAAGTCCTGTGCTAAATAGACAGGTACTGAACTCCAAACAGAAGCAGAAGATATTAAGAAAAGGTGGTAAGAATACACAGAAGAAGTATACAAAAAAGATCTTCATAACCCATATAACCACAATGGTGTGATCACTGACCTAGAGCCAGACATCCTGGAATGTGAAGTCAAGTGGGCCTTAGGAAGCATCACTACAAACAATGCTAGTGGAGGTGATGGAATTCCAGCTGAGCTATTTCAAGTCCTAAAACATGATGCTGTGAAAGTGCTGCACTCAATATGCCAGAAAACTTGGAAAACTCAGCAGTGGCCCCAGAACTGGAAAAGGTCCATTTTCGTTCCAATTCCAAAGAAAGGCAATGCCAAAGAATGTTCAAACTACTGCACAATTACACTCATCTCATACACTAGCCAAGTAATGCTCAAAATTCTCTGAGTGAGGCTTCAACAGTGTGTGAAACGAGAACTTCCAGATGTTCAAGCTGGATTTAGAAAGGCAGAGGAACCAGAGATCAAATTGCCAGGGGTCATCAAAAAAGCGAGAGAGTTCCAGAAAAACATCTACTTCTGCTTTATTTTCTACGTCAAAGCCTTTGACTGTGTGGATCACAACAAACTGTGGAAAATTCTCAAAGAGATGAGAATACCAGACCACCTTACGTGCCTCCTGAGAAATCTGTATGCAGGTCAAGAAGCAACAGTTAGAACTGGACATGGAACAACAGATTGGTTCCAAATTGGGAAAGGTGTACTTCAAGGCTGTATATTGTCACCCTGCTTTTTTAACTTATATGCATCATGTAAAATGCCCGACTGGATGAAGCACAAGCTGGAATCAAGATTGCCAGGAGGAATATCAATAACCTCAGATATGCAGATGACACCACTCTTACGGCCAAAAGTAAAGAGGAACTAGAGTCTCTTGATAAAAGTGAAAAAGAAGAGTGAAAAAAACTGGCTTAAAACTCAACATTAAAAAAACTAAGACCATGGTATCTGGTCCCATCACTTCATGGCAAATAGATGGGGAAACAATGGAAACAGTGACAGTATTTTCTTGGGCTCCAAAATCACTGCAGATGGTGACTGAGCCATGAAAATAAACGACTCTTGCTCCTTGAAAGAATAGCTATGACCAACTGAGACAGCATATTAAAAAGCAGAGACATTACTTTGCCAACAAAGGTCTATCTAGTCAAAGGTATGGTTTTTCCAGTAGTCATGTATGGATGTGAGCATTGGATTATAAAGAAAGCTGAGCGCCGAAGAACTGATACTTTTGAACTGTGGTGATGGAAAAGACTCTTGAGAGTCCCTTGGACTGCAAGGAGATCCAGCCAGTCCATCCTAAAGGAAATCAGTCCTGAATATTCATTGGAAGGACTGATGCAGAAGCTCCAATACTTTGGCTACCTGATGCAAAGAACTGACTCATTGGAAAAGACCCTAATGCTGGGAAAGATTGAAGGCAGGAGGAGAAGGGGACGACAGAGGATGAGATGGTTGGATAGCATCACCGACTTGATGGACATGAGTTTGAGTAAGCTCTGGGAGTTGGTGATGGACAAGGGAAGCCTGGCGTGCTGCAGTCCATGAGGTCTCAAAGAGTCGGACACAACTGAGAAACTGAACTGAACTGAACTCAAAATTTAGACCAATTTTAATAAAAAAAAAAAAAAAAAAAAACCTGGGTCATATAGTTGAAAATTAGAAGTATCTGAGGTTGATCCTTTTTGTTACCAAGATATTGTTTATTTAATCACTTCTGGGGAAATATTTCTAATATGCCATGTATTTTTTATGTTTTTTTTCTTTTTGGCCATTCCCCACAGCTTCCCCACAATTTAGTTCCCTGACCAGGGATTGAGCCCATGCCCTCAGCAGTGAAAGCATGGAGTCCTAGCCACTGGACCACCAGGGAATTCCATTATATCTTTCTAAAGAGACTACATAATGCATTTGTAAAGAATCCGCCTGCAGTGCAGGAGACCTTGGTTTGATTCCTGGGTCGGGAAGATCCTCTGGAGAAGAGATAGGCTACCCGCTCCAGAATTCTTGGGCTTCCCTTGTGGCTTAACTGGTAAAGAATCCGCCTGCAATGCGGGAGATCTGGGTTCGATCCCTGGGTTGGGAAGATTCCCCTGGGGAAGAGAAAGGCTACCCACTCCAGTATTCTGGCCTGGAGAATTCCATGGACTATACAGTCCATGGGGTCGCAGAGAGCCGGAGATGACTGATCGACTTTCCCTTTCAGGTTCATAGTAGAGCAGCAGTGCCCTCCAGCATCCAGCAATGCTAACAGAACCTCTGCATTTATGCTGAGTGGCATCTTGACTGTTTCTCTGCCCTGCACTGCTGTGGGCACTTTTCACTCTCTCTCTCCTCCTTTCTAATTTGCTGCTCTTCATTGGCTTGGCGTTTAAGAGAGATCAAACAACTAAACCTGTTGGAAGCCTACCTAAAACAGGAAGAAAAAAACATTTGGGTCATTAGAGGCATGTGTTTTAGATGAGCCAGTTTGATGACATCTGTACTGTGTTGGTTCTGTGTTACGATCTGGGGGCTAAGAAAGGCTTACTGCCTCCTGCTCAGTCCTTGGGCGCCGGTCCTCTGATTGTCAAACTTCGTTTTTTTTTACCCAGAGCTCGCTGACCTCAGCTCCTGGCTGTGTGTTCATGTCAGTGCTAGTTCTGTCTCATTTCTACTGAGCTCCTTCTTAATAGCTCAGACCTTGCAATGCCCTCTGTTGTGTGCAGCAGCCCTCACCTCTGAAAACCAGCCAGTGCGTGACGGGGTTTGAATGTTTACATCACACACTGAAGCATTCAATTCAAAGCGAGGGCCACAGCTATAAAAGCTGCACAGAAGGAGGAAATATGCCAGTTGAAAAAAAAAGAAAAAAATGTCTAATTTGCAGGCAGCTTGCATTGTATTTTATAACAATATGTTTGACATTTTCAGCTTTCCTATGGCAGTAAATTGTACTTCTCCTAGCAGCAAGAGTTATTAAGTCTGTGCCCAGAATAAACCAGACTGTTTTGGAAAGTTTAGTTTTTTCAGTTTTCATATTCCATTTTATGACAATGTTGGTTTCTTCAGCAGTAAGCTTATAAGGAAGCTCTGTTTATTATTTCTAATTGAAAACTATAAATACCATTTGTACCCTTCACAGTTTCATCATAATTTACTTTAAAAAAATAAACAAATACAATTTGATTCTAAATTAAAAATTAAGTAAGACAGAAGATTTAACATAAAGCACTGATGGCAAGATATCTTGGTGATAGTGGTAAGCACTTAATGGAATCCAGGGTGCCATCTTCATGGACGGAATGTCCATGTCTCCTGCAGGATTCACATGTTAAAGCTCTGACTCTCCATGTGGCTGTATTTGGAGGGGGCCTATGCTATACTATGCTATGCTAAGTCGCTTCAGTCGTGTCCGACTCTGTGCGACCCCATAGATGGCAGCCCACCAGGCTCCATCGTCCCTGGGATTCTCCAGGCAAGAATACTGGAGTGGGTTGCCATTTCCTTCTCCAGTGCATGAAAAGAGAAAAGTGAAAGTGAAGTCGCTCAGTCATGTCCGACTCTTAGCGACCCCATGGACTGCAGCCTACCAGGCTCCTCCGTCCATGGGATTTTCCAGGCAAGAGTAGTAGAGTGGGGTGCCATTGCCTTCTCCTTGGAGGGGGCCTATCAGGGGGTAATTAAGATGAAATTAAGTCATAAGAGTATGGTCCTGATCCAGCAGGGTAGAGACACCAGAGAGGTCTCTCTCCACGTGCACACAGAAGGAAGGTCGGATAATGACACAGGGAGAAGGAGGCTGTCTGCAAGCCAGCAAGAAGGGAGCTCTCACCAGAAACCAGACCAGCTGGAACCTTGTGGGAAAACACATTTCTATTGTTTAAGCCACCCTGTCTGTGGTACTTGGTCATGCCAGCCCATGCTAAGACACTATTTTGTGACATGCACACTTATTTTACCAGGAAAGGCGATGATGTGTCTGTCATGAATGGGAACTCACTCACTCGTACTCAGTGGTGTCCAGCTCTGTGACCCCATGGACTGTAGCCTGCCAGGCTCCTCTGTCCATGGGATTCTCCAGGCACGAATACTGGAATGGGTGGTCATTTCCTCCTCCAGGGCATCTTCCCGGCCCAGGGATCAAACCCGCGTCTCCTGCGGCTCCTGCTTTGCAGTCGATTCTTTACCACTGAGCCACCTGGGAAGCCCCCCAAGATGTACAATTCCAATGACATGGACATGTGAAATATTGAAAAATAAAGATGAAATACAATGTTTTTGATAAATAGTTTTTAAATAATAGCCCAAAAAGGACAATAATGACTTGAGTTTTTAAAAGTAGGCTTTTCCTTAGAAGGGCCAAGCAGTAGTGTACTTTCCTCACCAGGTCTTTGTTTGATGGCCTCCTAAACTGTTAGAAAATGAAACATTGCACAGCTCATGCACGAAAAAACTAGGGTCAGATGGGGGCAAATGGATATGAAACCAAAGCTTTCACTTTGATTGTTTACATCAGGATCTTAATTCCCTGGGCAGTCAGGGATATTGACAGAACAGTGCCTTTTCAGGCTAACTCTGCCCCGACTTCACTAAGAAAATGCAGACAGACCTCTTCCATTTCCCTCTTTGTGCTCCACAGTCTCATGCATCCCTTTTGTTTCAGAATCCTCAGACTCCTCACCAAGGCTGGCCTCTCTCCTCCATGGATCCCGTCTTTACGGGGACATCAGCCTCATTCACCACTCTTTCTGTCCCGGCCTTTGGCTTTTGCCCATGGCCTCCTCTCCTCAGCCAGCAGACACACGGAGCCCCCTCTGCTTAAACAGAAACACAAAGCCACACACAAGGCAAGCCCTGCCAGGCCCTGCCTCTGCTCTCAAGCTTTACCCTCGTCTTCCTCCTTCCTTTTCAAGAGGGGTCCATGAATCCCACCTGTCTGCTTGTCCTCCAGTCTCCTCTCAACCCATCGCAGCCTGGCTGCTGTGTGACACACTCCATCACCAAGGTCTCTTGGGTCATCCTGCCACCTGTTTCCATCGCTCAGTTTCAGAGAAACACCATCCTGGAGAGAAACTATGGTTGAGTTCCATAGGATGGTCATTTTGCTGGGACTTCGGGAACTCACTGTTAGTATGTGGACTAGAATATATTCTTTCTGAAGCCACTGGTCATCTTTCCAACATGAAGCCTCAGTTCAGTGCTGCTCAAGTAAAGGGTTCAGGATGCTAAGGAAGACTTGAAAGGAAATGGCTGCAGGATGTAAGGATGTTGAGGGAAGACCATGATGCTGGCATGGTCAGGCGAGGGAAATGTCAGCTGTGGAGTGAAGTTTATTTAAGCTCTGGGTCACAGTGAGAATGCACACCGTTATAAATACTTGAGAGCCAATGTGTAAATAAAAGAAAACTATACAATTATGTTTCTGAATGACTAAAATCTTCCTGTACTAAGTCTGCAAGTGCAGGGGTCTACCCTGCCACACTGTGGTCTAGTTTAAATAAACAAATCCAAGGTCTAACTAAAGTAGTCACAGCTTTAACTAAAGTAATTGATACACAAAGTATCCAATAACCTGAATAAATGCTTTAATGATTACTATTACCTGTAAGAAAATTTTCTGTGTCGAAATACATAGTTTTCCTTCATTTTAAAAATTATTCCATTATCCTTCAATGTCCTTTTTTTAATGGACAAATCATAATACACAAAACCCTGGGAATCATTCAGAGCACCAAACTATTGGTTAAAAGTTTGTAACTTGACAGTTGAGTCCACAGGGCGTAGCTTGCCTACAATGCAGTTTTCTGTTTTTAACAGCACTTACAGTGGGATTCCTAGTAACTTCTGCTTTCTGAACATTCGCTGTCATCCTAAAGTGGTATGTTATACATAAAACCATCAACATATCCAAAATATAATCATCCTAATGAGAATAAACATCTCCTGTATGCGCATACTTCCACTGCATCTCAAAAGGCCTAAAGTTTAACAAGTAAAATAGACAGATTACCTAACATAAATGACTTTAAAAATATCTGGCTGAACATTCCACTTGGAGGTTTAAACATCTCCTGCATACATAGGAATGTGCACGTGTGTCTGTGTAGCTTTTTTAAGGGAATGGCGGATTGTCTGGCCCAATTTTTCATGGTCATGTGGGAATATAACATTCTTGGCTCGCGAAACAAGAAAAGGTAGGTCTGCATTTCTGCCAACTAGATGCAAAGCCTCAAGAGCTTCCTGCAAAGGAAAGCCAGCCTGGAGAATCCAGGCAGTGTCTGCAGGAGGAAAAATTAATGGTAGAAGGTTGGAGGGCCTTGATGATGAATGGCCTTAACAGCTTCAAAAGCAACCTTTTCTCTGGTTTCAGGCCTGTCTGTCAGTGGATTCTCTGGGCTCTGGTCCTAGTCTTTAACCCATATTCAACTGGATGGCAAGAAGTAGTTTGCTCAGAAGTCTCACTGAGTACATCCTCCTCATCTCCTAAGAGCTTGGGTGAAATGTCAGTGCCTAAGGTGAGTGCCGCTTGTAAAAGGTTTCAGCTGGGCCTGGAATGACAGCAATGCTCTCATTTATTAATTTCCCTCAATTGAGCCATGTTCCCTGACATGCCATTACCTGGCCTACTGAAGGTAACATTGTCTACATTTCTCTAGCACATGAAGTACCTATTAGTACATTTTTTAAATATTTAGGTAATTTAAAAATTAACAGAATGCATTGGTGTGGAACTTTGGCTACAACTGATGAGCAAATCGTGATGCATTATTATTAGTAAGTGTCCATAGTAGGTAGTAGACTTCACAGTTTGTAGTATTGTGTACTGTGGGTTTTGCCACATGCAAATGTCATGTATCCACAGTTACCCACACACCATGCAGAATAGTTTCACTGCCTCTGTGTCCACTTAATTCACCTCTTTTTCCCCACCAAAAACCCCTGATCTTTTTACTGTCTTTGTAGTTGTTCCCAGATGTCAAAAAATTGGGATTATATATAGAATTTAGCCTTTTCAGCCTGGTTTATTGACTTAGCAATTATGCACTTAAAGTTCCTTCTCCATGTCTTTCTGTAGCTCCATAGATATCTTCATCATGGAATAATATTCCAGGACTTCCCTGGTGGCCCAGTGGTTAAGACTCCACACCACCAATGGAAGGAGTGTGGGTTTGATTCCTGGTCAGGGAAGTTGTGCATGATGCAGCCAAAAAAAAAAAAAAACACGACAGCAGCAACTATGACTAGTATAGCACTGTATGAACAGTTTATCCATCCACCTATTGGAGGACTTGTGGATTATTTGTGAATTTGGGATGTTTGCGTTATAAAACGTGTGTGCAGGTTTTTGTGTGGATTTGCCTGATAATTTTTTGGTACTCAGCAATACAAGTGCGGTCTAATGCAAGCCGACTTGTGGATGCTGTTCATTTTTGGTGCCCATGAGATATTCACTTTGAGTCTTCTTTTCTCAATGCTCCTTAACACCTGTTGGGCTCTCAGCTATCATCTCTGGCTGGAAGGTAACTTCTGTAGATGTATTTTCTGAAGCTCAGTTACTACTGATCACCAAAAGTTTATTAAGTTTCTTCAAGTCTGCTATTACAGATGAATGAGATTTCTTGGTTGAGTCCACAGAAGGCTGGTATCTGCCAATGAGACTTCAAGAGAGGGAGCAATTTCCACCCAGCAAATGTGGCAATTTCTTGTTTGTTCCAGACATGTCAGTATTACTGTCCAGATCTATAAACCCCCAATGGAAACCAAGTTAAAAAATTTCAAATGAAGGGTCATATTTTAATGCTTCTATTTCCATAAAGGTCTTCCCTGGTGGCTCAGACGGTAAAGAATCTCCCTGCCAGTGCAGGAGACGCGGGTTTGATCCCTGGGTCAGGAATATCCCCTGGAGGAGGAAATGGCAACCTACTCCAGGATTCTTATATGGAGAACCCCCAAGACAAAGGAGCCTGGCGGGCTACAGTCCATGGGGTCTCAAAAGAGTCAAGACATGACTGAGCGAGTAAATAACAACAATTTCCGTAAAGGGACTAATAAGTTGAGATCAGATGCATCGGGGTTTTTTTTTTGTTTTTTGTTTTTAACTTTCTTATTTTGTATTGGGGTATAGGTGATGAATCAGGGCTTCCCTGGGAGCTCAGCTGGTAAAGAATCTGCCTGCAATGCAGGAGATCCTGGTTCCATTTCTGGGTTGGGAAGATCCCCTGGAGTAGGGATAGGTTACCCACTTGGCTAGTATTCTTGGCTGGAGAATCCCCATGGGTAGAGGAGCACTGGTGGGCTACAGTCCATGGGGTCTCAAAGAGTTGGACACGACTGAGCGACTAAGCACAGCACATGGCTGATTAATAATGTTGTGATGGTTTCAGGTGAGCAGTGAAGGAATGCAGCCTTACATTTACATGTGTCCCTTGACCCCCAAACGCCCCTCCCATCCAGGCTGCCACATAACATTGAGCAGAATTCCATGTGCTATACAGTGGGACCTTGTTGGTTATACATTTTAAATAAAGCAATGTGTACATGTCCATCTCAAGCCCCCTAACTTGACATTATTACCTACTTCCACAGCCAAAGGAAGCATATTTTTCTCTTTATGTAGAAGGACCACATTCTGCTACCTGTCTCGTTTCATCTCACCTTCCAAGCCAACAGGTGGCTGTTGGTTTGTTGCCTGTTTCCAGGAAGTTCATGTCCCCTGTGTTATGTTTTTGGTCACGTGGACTAGTTCTGTTTGATCTCATGCTGTCGATCCCCTGGTTCTTTGTGCTGCTGGAGGCTGTTCCCTGACTCCATTCTAGATGCCACGCCTTTTCTCTTAAAAACATCTGTGGTCAGCGTATTATGACAGTTGTAACAGAAGAGCTAGCTTCCTTGTGTGAGGATGGAATTCGAGACCCTGGGTGCTTTTATCAGCAGGCAGCTTGTTTAGATGATCCCAGATTCCTTTCTCTGATGAATTCTGCAGAGACAGTGCTGGACTTCCGCCCAACAAAGTGTGATGCTGGAGAAGTATAATGAAAAACATCCTGACGGGAAATAATGTTCTTTTCCCCTTCCATTTTTAACTTCATTTAAAAATCGATATGGTGGATATATACCCCAAAGAACTGGAAGCAAGGGCTTGTGGAGAGATTTGCACACACATGTCCATAGCAGCATTATTCACAGCTGCCAAAGGTGGAAGCGACTCAAGTATCCACTTAGACATGAATGAATTAACATAATGTGTATATACATACAGAAGAATACTTGTGTTGTTTAGTCGCTCAGCCGTGTCCAACTCTATTGCCACCCCATGGACCTCCAGACTCCTGTCTGTGGGATTCTCCAGGCAAGAATACTGGAGTGGGTTGCCATCTCCTCCTCCAGGGGATCTTCCAACCCAGGAATCGAACACGCATCTCCTGCATTGGTAGGCAGATTCTGTACCACCGAGCCACAGGGAAACCCATAGAAACATACTATTCAGCCTTAAATAGAAGTATAACTCTGATATATGCCACAGCATCAATGTATATTTTGCTAAGTGAAATAAGGCAGTCACACAAGGACAAATACTGTGTGATCCCACTAATATAAGGTACCTAGAGTAGTCGATGGCACCCCACTCCAGTACTCTTGCCTGGAAAATCCCATGGATGGAGGAGCCTGGTGGGCTGCAGTCCATGGGGTCACTAAGGGTCGGACACGACTGAGCGACTTCACTTTCACTTTTACCTTTCCTGCATTGGAGAAGGAAATGGCAACCCACTCCAGTGTTCTTGCCTGGAGAATCCCAGGGACAGGGGAGCCTGGTGGGCTGCCGTCTATGGGGTTGCACAGAGTCGGATACGACTGAAGCGACTTAGCAGCAGCAGCAGCAGCAGAGTAGTCAAACTCATAGAAACAGGAAGTAGAAACAGTGGTTGCCAGGAGCTGGGAGGAGAGGTAAATGGGGAGTTGCTGTTTAATAGGTGTAGTTTCAGCTTTGTAAGATGATAAACATTCTGGAGATGAACGATGATGATTGCACAGCAATATGAACATACTTAATGCCACTGAATTACAAACTTAAAAATGGTTAAAATGGTAAGTTTCATGAAAGTCACTATTACAATTAATGCAATAATGCTACACAACACTTAATCTTGGGTGAGATCTTAAGTGCAGGCTTGCTGGGGCAGTCCCCACCCACGCTTCTTTTCCCCAGGGCACTCATTAATACAGGCAGACCTTGAAAATACTGTGGGTTCGGTTCCAGACCACCGCAGTAAAGCAAATATGGCAATAAAGTGAAGAACGTGAAATTTTGGTTCCTGTTACAATAAAAGTTATGTTTGTAATATACTGTAGTCTATAAGTGTGCGACAGCATTATGTATCAAAAATGTATGTACCTTAATTAAAAAATACTTTATTGCTAAAAATGCCAACTGTCATCTCAGCGTTCAGTGAGTCTTAATCTTTTTGCAGTAGTTAACATCAAAGATCACTGATCACAGATCAACATAGCAAATATAATAACAATGAAAAAGTGTGAAATAGTGTGAGAATTACCAAAAAGTGACACAAGGTGAACACATGGTGTTGGAGAAATAAATGGCACTGATAGACTTGCTCGATGCAGGGCTACTTCCAACCTTCAATTTGTAGGCAAGACAAAATCCACAAAGTGGAATAAAATGAAGCACAATATAATACCATCTGCCCGCAGTGCCCCCGCTCTTTGCTCTCAGAAGTGCCCCAGGTTGAACAGTAAGTCACATGATCACCCTGGTTCTATTTTGTGATCGCATAAATCATTGTATTGCCATCTTCATTTTAAAACATCTTAACATTTAGAACATGCCTGCATTTTCTAGAATCACTCTAATTATAAACACGGTGTCCCAGAGAACGCTACAGTCTCCAGTATTTTTATTTTTTAATTTAAAACAACACTTATTTATTTGCTCATAACTCTGTTGGTTAGATGTTTGGCACAACATGGCTGAGTTTTCCTCTCCGACTATGGTTAACACTGAGACCAAGATAATCAGCCAGGGTGAGCTGTCAGCTAGAGGTTCTGGGGTAAAATCTGCTTCCAAGCCAATTCTTGGAATTGAATTCAATTTCGTGTGGTCATAGGACTGAAATCGTTGATCAGAATGAGGTTCCCCTTTCCTTGATGGCCCTCTTCACATTTAAAAAAAATTACTGATTACTTGCCGAACAATGACTGAAGTACCAAAAGCAGCCCTCCATTCTCACGAACTCTTTACTTCTTTAAACACTAAAAGCCTCTTTTTTTTTTTAATTGAGGTAATCCTGGTTTGTAACATTATATACATTGCACGTGTGCAGCATTATATTTTGACTTCTGTCTACACTGCAGTGTGCTCACCGCTAAAAGTTTAGTTTCCCATCACCCACTCCATAACCACTTCTCTGCTCTCTGTACCTGTATGTTTGTTTGTGGTTTTTAAATTTTGGTTTGTTCGTTTATTTTGTTTTGTTCTATATTCCACGTAAGAGTGAAAATACATGGTATTTGTCTTTCTCCATCTGACTTATTCCACTTACCATAATATGTTCAAGGTCAGTGTTGTAGTAAATGGAAGATTGCATCTTTTTATGGCTAAGCGATATTCCGTTGTGTACATAAACCACATCTTCTTTGTCCATCCATCCATAGACAGAGTGGGCCTTTGTTTCCATGTATTAGCCGTTGTAAGTAGTACAATGAACGTGATGGTGTATATATCTTTTATAATTAGTGTTTTTGTTTCCTTAAATAAATATCCAGGAGCGGAATTACTGGATCATATGGTAGTTCTATTCTTAATTTTTTGAAGGATCTTCATATTGTTTTCTGTAAGTGATTGCACTGGTTTACATTCCCACCAACAGTATATGTGGGCTTCGTTTTCTCCACAGCCTTTCCAACACTTGCTATTTCTTGTGTTTTTGGTAATAGCCATTCTAATGGCCCGGAGAAGGCAATGGCACCCCACTCCAGTACTCTTGCCTGGAAAATCCCATGGACGGAGGAGCCTGGTAGGCTGCAGTCCATGGGGTCGCTAGAGTCGGACATGACTGAGCAACTTCACTTTCACTTTTCATTTTCATGCATTGGAGAAGGAAATGGCAGTGTTCTTGCCTGGAGAATCCCAGGGATGGGGGAGCCTGGTGGGCTGCCGTCTATGGGGTCTCACAGAGTCGGACACGACTGAAGCGACTTAGCAGCAGCATTCTAATCGCCATGAGGTGATACCTCATTGTGGCTTTGATTTGCATTTCCCTGATAATTTGTGATATTAAATATATTGTCATGTGCCTCTTGGCCATCTGCATGTCTTCTCTGGGAGAATGTCTATTCAGCTCCTCTGCCTGTGTTTTAATTGGGTTGTCTGGCTTTTTATTGTTGAGTTGTAGAAGTTTTTGGTATTTTGTTTAGATATTAACCCCTTACTTGATACACGATATGCAAATATCTTCTCCCACTTGTTAGGCTGTCTTTTCATTTTGTTACTGGTTCCTTCTGCTGGGAAGAGGCTTCTTAGTTTCATGTCGTCCCATTTGTTTCATGGCTGATTTTGTTCCCCTTGCCTGAGGAGACATGTCCAGAAAGACATTACTAAGACCAACTGCAAAGAGAATACTGCCTGTGTTTTCTTCTAGTAGGTGTATGGTTTCAGGTCTTACATCAAGTCTTTAATCCAATTTGAGTTTCTATTTGTGTATGGTTTAAGACTAGTATGATTTCATTCTTTTGCATGTGGCTGTCCGGTTTTTCCAAGAACATTTATTGAAGAGACTATCCTTTCTCCTTGTATGTTCTTTGCTCTTTTGCCATAAATTAATTGTCCATATGTGTGTAGGTTTCTTTCTGGGCTCTCAATTCTGTTCCATTGATCTGTGTGTCTATTTTTCTGCCAATACCATGCTGTTTTTACTACTATGTTTCTATAGTATAATTTAAAGTCAGGCAGTATAATTTTATAGTATAATTTAAAATCAAACCCAGCTTTACTCTTTTCTTCTCAGGATTGCTTATTTGGGATCTTTTGTGGCTCTAAATACATTTAAGGGGTTTTGGTTCTATTTCTATGAAAAATGTTGAAATTTTGATAGGTATTGAACTTAACCTGTAGATTGTTTTAGATAATATGTAAATTTTAACAATTTTAATTCTTCCAATCCATGAGCATCTAATATCTTTCAGGGTTTTTTTGTCTTCTTTTGATTTCTTTCAGTAATGTCTTATAGTTTTCAGGGTACAAGTCTTTCACTTCCTTGATTAAATTTATTCCTAGATGATATTATTCTTTTTGTTGTGACTATAAATGGGATTGTTTTCTCAATTTCTCTTTCTGCTAGTGTGTTGTTAGTGTGCACTTTGGCAGCACATAATACTAATATTAGTTTGTTACTAGTGTATAGAAATGCAAAATCCAATTTTATGTATTGACTTTGCACCCTGAGGCTTTACTTCTAATAGTTTATTATTTCTAATAGTTTGTGGTGGGGTCATTAGGATTTTCTATATATAAAATCATGTCATCTTCAAATAGTGACAGTTCTTCCTTTTCAATTTGGATGCTTTTTATTTATTTTTCTTGCCTAATTCTCTTCAATACCATGTTGAATAAGTGTGGTGAGAGTGTGCATCCTTGTTCCTGATCTCAGAGGGACAGCCTTCCGTTTTCAATGTTTAGTATGATGTTAGTTGTGGGTGTGTCATATAAATTTTGCCTTAAAAAATGTATCACAACCCCGTGGTCTCTCTTCCCACATCCCTGATTCAGTTTGGCACGTCAGTGATCTAACCAGTGATTTAAGACTTGGATGTTCTTCTGCTCTATAATACACTTGGCAAATCAAAAGACCATTTTGATTTTCAATCTTAAAAAAAAAAAACAACAGAGTTGTGTCCTACAACTTAATCTTTAAGCTCCATATAGCTAGACAAGAACTCATCATGCTTATAGCCCAGAGGGAGGAAAAAACCAGGTTTTTCTCTTGAATATTTACTCAAATAGGAATGAGAGAGAAAAAGAGGAGGGTGGGGGAAAGCTGGAATTAGGTCATTTGTGTGTTACTGTAACTTACAAAGGTGAATACCACTTACTGTTCCTCACAGTGAATCCGATTAAGGTTAGATTCAACCAGCTCCTCCCTGAGAATATACTCTAAATGGGCTTAGATGGGGGCTCACTGTGGAAGAGAATGCATTTGTCCTGAAGCTGCATTTACAGAGAAAGAGTACTGTTTTTATTTTGATGTGTTTATTTATGGTGACGTGGGGTCAAGTGGCTAAACTCTTGCTGTCACCACTGGATGTATAATATGATAGTGTGGTTTATCCCAGGCAGCGTTTATAATTCTGCATTTAAATTCTTTCATTACCTACCAGAGCAGATCTCTGAATGAACTCTCACCTTTTGAGACATGAAAATCAATTAGAAATTATATATGTATTAGACTAACAAATTCACTAAGTAACTCCATCTCCCTCAGCTACTCTTCTCTAATTTTAAGGTTCAAATATCAGAAGCAAATATAAAATGATTTCATTCAATAATCAAGACTTAATTCCTAGATGTGATAATATAATTTCTGAGTACAAATAAATGATAATGTGTTACTTAGGAATTATAAAGACCGAATCATATTTGATCTTCAACAGGGTTTCCCTGATAGCTCAGTTGATGAAGAATCTGCCTGCAATGCAGGAGGCCCCAGTTCAATTCCTGGGTTGGGAAGATCTGTTGGAGAAGGGATAGGCTACCCACTCCAGTATTCTTGGGCTTTCCTTGTGGCTCAGCTGGTAAAGAATCTTCCAGCAATGTGGGAGACCTGGGTTTGATCCCTGGGTTGGGAAGATTCCCTGAAGAAGGGAAAGGCTACCCACTCCAGTATTCTTGCCTGGAGAATTCCATGGACTGTATATAAGTTCATGGGGTCACAAAGAGTTGGACATGATTGAGTGACTTTCACTTTCAATCATATTTACTTTAATAACTCAAAAAAAAATCTGACAAGACTTAGAGTATGAAATAAGTAATTAGAGTGAATTCAAGCATACTCTTATTTTAATCTCCAATTAACAGGACATTTCTCTATTTAATCCTCTAAGGAAAAAAAAAATTAAAGTTCCAGAGCAAAGAAAGATTCAATAGAAACACAGCCACACAGATAATTCATTTAATGAAAGAACCAGTCTTCCAGAAGCTATTATATCCCTGATCAAACCCTAGTTCCTCCTTTGTATTGCTATTCATTAAGTAGATAGGCTTTCTGGAACTTGAGTGGGGAGGAGCTTTTAAAAATCATTTTCTTGATATTTTACCTCAATTAAAAAACAGAAAGAAAAGAAGATTATTTCATATTCAAATAGAACCACCACAGAAAGGGGTAGGTCCTTAGGAATTTTAGTGATTTATTTGCTTGATGCTTTTTCTAGCAATTTCATCTGTAATGACTGTAACATCCATCTGCTTGAAATGCAAATTGGTTAGCAACTGGATCCTTTTTTGATTCTTACAATATATCATCTCTCTGCTTTGAATGAAATATTCTAGCTAAGTCTCTGATGAAATCTGTTTCCAGTAAGCTTTGGAAATGGAGTGTCACACAGCATCCATTCTGGTCTCCTCCAGGTGTGCCTTCCTCTGTCTCTAGGCTGGAGAACCATCAGCTACATTTCCCAGAGTCCCTTGCAGCCAGGGTTCTGGGCACAGCTTAGGTTCTGCCAAGTGAGAGGACCTGGATGAGAAGCGAGGTAGACGGTGTCTAAGGAAGATGTTCTGTTTCTGTCCTTGGTAACCAGGTTCTGTTACTAGCTTCCTGCGTGGAGTGGTGCTTTGTAGCAGCTTCTCTGATCACTGAACACAGCTCAGAGAGTGAGCTCTGATGTCAGCAGCTCAGGCAGCAGCTCCAATTTCCAGCCTCCGGACTTGGGCGATGATGGCAGCAACCCTAGGACACCAGTTCCGTGGAGCTCTCTGGGGCTCACCCCTCCAGTCCAGCCTGCAGCCTCTCCTCTCTAAGCAGCAGCAGCCTTTCCTTCCAGCCTTCCTGTGAGCACCTACTTCCCATATTAAACCCCTTTCTGCTTAAAATAGCTGGGATAGTTTCTCTTATCTGCACCATGACATTAAAACAAGAGAAAGGAAAGAGGACAGCCTTCGGTGCCCAGGACAGCAGGTAAAGCCTGGAGAGAACCACGAAAGGGAAAATGACCTCCACAGTGACTCCTTAAGGACCAGGGAGAAGTCACAGGCCCTGCCACCAAGAACTCCCCAAATCTGGGCACCACTCTTAGGGCCCAAGGATGAGGCCACAGCATAAAGGCTTAGAAATAGTCATGAGACATTTTGGAGAAAAAGGAAAAAAGAAAAACATGAAAGGAAAAATAACAAGAGGGGAGAGAGGAAGGAAAAAGAAGGGAAGAGAGAAGAGAAGAGGAAATAAAAAACCAAATAAAACCAGGCACTGGTGACAGTTCTCTGCCAGCTTCCTCACGTGACCTGGCCTGGGTGGCACTGCCCAGTCCGACCTGTTAGTGTCACAGAGCTGGGCTCACGGGGTCTCAGATGCAGATGCAGGGGCGCTTTCCACAGGAGAAATCAAGTGAATCCATCAGCTCTTGAATAGGTAGATTCAAACTGGATAAATACATATATTTTGTTTATTTCCAGCTATCCTATACACGTGTGCGTGCTAAGTCACTTCAGTCGTGTCCAGCTCTTTGTGACGCCATGGACTGAAGCCCGCTGGGCTCCTCTGTCCATATATTCTCCAGGCAAGAATATTGGAGTGGGTTACCGTGTCCTCTTCCAGGGGATCTTCCAGATCCAGGGATAGAAACCATATCTCAAATCTCCTGCCCTGGCAGGCAGCTTCTTTACCACTAGCGCCACCTGGCAAGTCCATCTATACATAGTGTTCTTTCTCTTGATAGATAGATAAAAAGAAGTCTAGTAGCTGGAAATTAGAGTCCATGGAATTGCAAGGAGTTGGACATGACTGAGCCCGAATGCATGCAGCTGAAAATATACAAAATATGTATTCTAAACAAAAATCTATTAGATTTTTAAAAAGGAAATGAATCCAGATGGCTTTAAAGTCAGACAGTTAATAATGCAAAGAGTTGACAAAACTAGTCAATTATGGTAAATATTGGCTTAGGCTCTGGGCAGCTTAAAAAAAAAAGATTGTCAATATGTTTTTTATAATTCAGTAGAGTGATCTGTAAGAAAAACAAATCCTAAGCTGTTTACACAAAACAATTAAGATTCTATGGAGATGTAATTCTTAATGTAAAAGAAAAGCAAGCGTGTCTCCCAGCCCAGCTTGCTGTTCAAGCCCCGCTCCCACACCACTGCCCCCCCTCGGCAAAGATATCTGTTATCTCTGCTGCTCGCTCTCTCCTCATCAGGAAACCTGCACACAGGAAGCGCACAGAGTCTCTGCAGGTGTTGTTCACTGGGCTTTAATCCTTCCCAACCCCAATATCACTTCCTAAAGCACACGTTCCTGACCTCCCTCCCTCTACGGGTCAAATTCCCTGTCTCCTCCCTTGACGTGTTTCCTGCATAGCACTCAGCACAGGTATAACGATAGGTTTACCTGTGTAGTACCAGCAGCCATGCTTCCAGGAGGGGTTACATCTGCTTTTCTTGCATCCTGAAGGCTTTAGCATGGTGTCTCAGGTGACTTAGGGATGCTCAACAAATAAAACCCTGCATGAGTCATATTGCTGCTTCAGCCCCAACTACTCCATTTCTAAGTATGTACCTGCCCAGGGGAAAACTATGGACTCTTATCGTTTTATGAGAACCACACTTTAATGGCATTAACAGAAGCTAGTTTATAAAAGATTTAAATTTGATTTTAGAATTTCATCTCCTTCCTCTCCCTGCTATCTCATCATTACCTCTCAGAACCACCACACATAACTTCGTTCAGCTAGATAAGCCGGTGGTCTGTCCATGGGGGAGGAGATACAGACTTGACAGTATAAGCCTCTAATTCTCCCCCAAACACTGATTACTAAGAGTCTATTGTACCCTGTAGTGTATTGTACAAAAGTATAATAAGTTAACCAGGACAGGAGAATGAGTCACCCAAATATTGAGTTCTACCATCAATTACACAGCAACCCCTCTGCAGCCCTAGGAGATGAGATTTAACCCATTTCTCTTTCTTGTAAGACAGCTCACAATGTGCATTTTACACCAGTTATTCCATTTGCTCCCGACTACCACCTTAGTTGGGCTTCCCAGGTAGCGCTAGTGCTAAAGAACCCACCTGCCATTGCAGGAGACATAAGAGATGCAGGTTTGATCCCTGGGTCGGGAGGATCCCCAGGAGAGGGCATGGCAACCCACTCCAGTATTCTTGCCTGGAGAATCCCACAGACAGAGGAGCTTGATGGGCTACAGTCCATAGGGTTGCAAAGAGGCAGACACCACTGAAGCAACTTAGCATGCATGCACGCACCACCTTAGTTACGAAATATTATTCCCATTTCACAGATGAGGAAATGTGGCAATTCAGTCCAGGTGATGGAGCTCAAACTCCAAGTGTTTCTCTGTTTGGAAAGTGAGTACCCAAAGTGAATGGTGCAACTCCTCTAGGACACTTCTTAGCTAGAGGTTCAGGCTGTCTGATGACATCAAGAAAGGAGAATCACACAGGCGAAGGGACGTTCGGTGGGTCGATTAGCACACCCACACTTCCAGCCTGACCACCAACCAAGCTGCACCAGAATCAGCCTCCATATTTAGTTCCTTCTGTCTTTAAGTAAATCACCACACAGTCTTCATCCCTTCCTGCCACTCTCCTCAGAACGCGTCCTAATTTATCTACGCTTAAAAGCATAAGACTGCACAGGCAAGTGCTGACAGCTTAATCGCAACGATACTTCATAGAAGGGCTAAATCACAGTGAGAGCTGATTCAGCTCCCATTTAAAATACGAATCGGAACATCAACATGCAGTAAACACAGGATTTAGTTGCATTTCTTCCTCAGCACGGAGGTCCTGTTTATTGCCAAGCTTGTCTGGCCCTCTGCCTTCCTCGAGGTAGTGCTGATAATTGTCCATCATAATGTGTCTCAGATTCTGGACACACGTTCTCTAAAGGCGCATGTGAATTCTTTACAAGTGGAATGCATATAAATATCCCCGTATCCACCTATCAGAAATACTGAAAGTATTAATACCTTCTTTACAGTCCTGTTAATCCCCTTAGGATTTGGCTTTAGAAGATATAGGTACACAGAGGGTTAAGATGTATTGGGAAAGCACCCCTCCCCCCACCACTGCCCCTCTGCTTTAAGGCAGAGTTAACCATGAGAACATAGCGTTTTTCATTTCCCATCCCTCCAGTAAGTAAAATCTTATTAAAACCTTGATGCTTTTGCTATACGAAGACAGACACACAAAAGGACAAAGTATTTCCAAAGAACATCATTTCATTAATTGAATCTTCCTAGAAAAAGGATTTCTTTTGGACTAAGAGAAGGGTCTATAGAGAACCCGCCTCTCAAACCTGACCGAATGCATTAAGAAAGCAGTTCTCTGGAGCAGTTTCCTTGGTGAGGAGATCCTTTCCAACCTGTCAAGGTCCACTTTAAAAGAAGTTATGGGCAATCAGGGGCCACCAGGGAGTCGCTTTCATTCTCTTCAAATGATCTTTCCCTCTGAGCTACTCTAGAGCAGCCCTCACCATCCCTGGAGACTCCTTCATACTGCGTTTCCGGCCGGGCATCAGGACAGAAAAACCTACAATTGTTCCTTCCTAAACTTCAAGACAGATTAACCGGTCATCAGTCAGAAATGTCAAGGATTCGCTGTGCTAATGAGTCACATGAATAATAGTACTTCAGCTCCTTAAACAAGGAGTTAAAAGCCAACTGTTAACCTGTATTATTGCCAGTAACCTTAAACTCAAATGACATAGCTGTGTTCTAGCTTTTCGCCCCCAGGAAATACTCCGTGTACATTTAAATGCATGCAGACATACCAATATAAAGATTCATCTGTGCTGTAGTTCACAACCGTACCCTGTTTCTATGCATCGCACGCTTAGAATGTTTATCACGAAGAACTCAAATAATATGTAAGGACATTTAGAGCAAATACTACACAAATTCTGCCAATCCCGTTTTGATATTCTTTCTTAAACTGTATTTTTGACATCAGCTTGGACTATTTCAATAAGTTTTTCCAGATCAACTAAAAAATATTCCCTGACAAACTTTCTGGCCTCAAGTTATGTTCGTTTATTGCCTCCAGCTAGTTAAAAATCAATTCCCAAGTGATAGCTTCCAAAGGGAAAGATACACATGTACTCCAGGAAAACACAAATTACTTTTCACCTTTAGATACGAAACAGGTCTCCTGCAGCTCCGGGTTCTGATTTATCCGCTGTCACATCCGAAGCCCATCCCCGCAGTCCCTTCCTGCACGTCAGGCTTCGCTGTTCGGATCACGTCTAAGTTTTCAAGGTAAGCAGGTCACCCTCGGCGACTGGAATGACAGCGGAAGAGCAGGCACTCACCCCAGGCGGTCAGACCCGGGACGCGGGCGCCCTAGAGCGCGGGAGGCGACCTGTCGCGCCCCCTCCTCCGGATCCAGGCGGGGAGGGCAGGAGCGGGGCCGGCCCAACTAGGGTGGAAGGGAGGCTCCTCGCCTCCCACCTCTGCGGACCACGGTCAACGCCACGGTCGCTGGTCCTGGCCGCGAGGTATGGGGGCGGGCAGCACTACGAAACCGAGTAGTTCCAATGCATTCTCGCACCCCCCGCCCTTCCCCGGAGCCGAGGCGGAAAAGCTGCCTTTGCATCAAAGCCAGGGGCTGCGCCGGGTGTAACTTCCACCCGGTGACCTACTTTAGAGTGTGAGAATGAACGCGATGGGGGGAAAACAAAATAGACGGAGGGCGCGCGGGAGCCGGGCTCCGGGGACGCGCGTGGCCGAGTGGCATCGCGCGCCCGCGCGCGCCCGGGGCTTCCAAAGAGAAGTTGCGGCGCGGCCCCCGGAGGCCTGGGGCAGAGCCCCGGGGCCGTCGCCCCGCCAACGCCTCCCCCAGCCGCGGCCCGGGTGCGGGCTTCCCGGGGCTCGCGGGCCTCCGGACGATCAACGCGGCTCCCCGCCCCCACCTCTGTCCCCGCCTCCCCGACCCGCCCTCACCTCTCCGGGCGGCGCGCGAGCTCCGGCGGCCTGGGGACCCGGGTCAGCGGCGCCTCCGGGCCGGGAGGGCGGCGGCGGGCGCAGAGCGGAGCCCGGGGAGTGCCGCCTCTCGGCCCGGTCCCCTGGGAACGCCCCGCCCGAACGCGCCCGGGAAGTGAGGCTCTGCCGCGCCGCCTGGCCGGGAGATCGGGGTGACCTTCCTGCCTCTTCTCGTCGGTGTCTCCCGGCGCGGCCCGTCCTCCGTGGGGAGGCCAGGCCGAGGCGAGCACACCTGGAGCGCAGCAACGCCGTACCTGGGTGACAGCAGCGTGACGTTTCAGCGCGTCTTTTCTCATTTGATCCTGGCAACCACCTTCTGCCACCGAAAGGTCCCCATTGGGTATCTGGCAAAACCGGAGATCAGAGGGATTCAGTCCCAGGTGCCGCTGCTCGCTCTCTCCAGATCTTTTCACTCACATGGCCTTCGGACTAGACCCATCCAAGTAGCGTCAGTCAGAAGAAGGGATGGAACTTAGGTTGAAAGTTTCTGCGGCAAGTTGGACACAGATTCCTCCCTCCCCAGTCCTCCGCTTCTGTAACAGTAGGGCTAGCTACTTTCTATCAGGTCCTTCGCCTGGTCCAACAACTTAATCTTCAGAGGCCTGACTTAAAAATGCGGCTACCCGATATTGGAAAAATAACATGTTGAGTAACTGTTCTGCCCCTCCTCGTGTTTGAGTATGACACTCCTGACCCCATGGGACAGAGATGAGTTGAGTTGTATTTCCAGGCACGGTTTTCTGTGGGGACCCAACTACACCTCTCATATAACACCTCGATGATGTTATTTAAGGCAGTACCAAGAGGAGCTCAGCAGATACAGTTTGTGATTCTGGAATAGTTTTCTAGTGACTTACTATATTGGGAAACTTTGCTTGGGCATCTCTGTCTTAATGCCCAAGGGTAATCAAATTGACATTTCCTTTTTATATAAACTCCGTTTGGCATTTAAAAGGGGAAGAATCATGAGTCTGATGGTACATGTTCTTCTTGCCCAGAATGCCAGCCCACAGAAGTGCCACTGCTCATTTTTGTTTCCATTCAGTAGAGTTAGAGCTGCATTGTGTCCTTGGACAAGGGCTCCATACTGGATACTGGGGTATTCCTTGCTGCTGCTACTGCTGCTAAGTTGCTTCAGTCGTGTCTGACTCTGTGCGACCCCATAGACCTCCACCGTCCCTGGGATTCTCCAGGCAAGAACACTGGAGTGGGTTGCCATTTCCTTCTCCAATGCATGAAAATGAAAAGTGAAAGTGAAGCCGCTCAGTTGTGTCTGACTCTTAGCGACCCCGTGGACTGCAGCCTACCAGGCTCCTCCGCCCATGTTCCTTGCTGCTGCTGCTAAGTCGCTTCAGTCGTGTCTAAAAGGGCAGCGGGAGACAAAACTGCATATATATATGGGTTTTATGGGCCTCTCCCTTTTCCTGAACTATGTAAAAAATAACACTACCAAAAATCTCAGTCTTTCTCAAGCACCTGTCCTGGTTCTCTGCTTTTCTCTATCTTCTTTCCCTGGACAGCCTCATCCATTTTGATGACTGCAAGCAGAATCTCTGTGAAGGTGTCTCAAGAGCTGGTCTTTGCATAAACCTCCCAACCCATATTGCCAGCAGCTTGCTTGACATCCCCTGCAGAGTGACCGCAGTACATTTGAATCTGAGGTCCTGTGCCCTCCATGACCTCATCCAGCTTCTCTTTGCATTTCTCTATCAATCCCATCCTCCCACTCCCCTGGTTTCACAAACTCTGCTTCTCCTGGCCCTCCGTATCCCACTGGCAGCCACCATCTACCATCAATCTTTGCAATACTTGTATTTACCTACTTCCCTCCCTTCTAACTGTTTCTACTTTACTTGTTTATGTCCTATTCCTTCTCACCTATGTGATTATATTGTTTAATTCCATGTCCTGACTTTCAAAACCATCTCTTCTTTGAAAACTTTTAGCTTTTATCTGGAACTAATCACCCTGTCCTGAGACTTTAGTGGTCTTTATCTATGTACCTCCTATAACACTTATCACCAACTTTTGACAGTATTTGTTCATTTTTTTTTCAACAAATATTCATTGAACATCTATTATGTGCCAGGCACTATGCTAGGAAAACAGTGGTGAGCAAAACAGATAAAATTCCTACCCTCATAATACAAAGGTGAGATGACAAACATTAATCAAATAATCACAGATACCAAAAATGAAATATGTCATCCAAACTGAAACCGGTCCCAGGGAGGATAGGTACAGACTGTCATGAAAGTTCACGTGTCTAATCTCTCTCCTTGCGGGAATTTGGCCGACTCAGCCTCAATATGTAGCCCAGAGCTGTATGCGGGGAGGTGTTCAGAGTTTTTGTTGAATGAACATATGCATCTATTTTTTACATGTAAGTGACTTGATATGTTTCTATATTGCAAAGTATTGAATAAAATAACGACAAACACTCATCACAACCCACTGTCGCTTAAGCTATTGGCTATTGTTCCATTACGGCAAATCCATGGATCGTCTCTCTCTAAATGCATCCTGTTTTCTTTGTCAGCATGGTGACAGGTGAATTTTTTGTAATCCCAGTAGCATTATCAAGAACATTCTTTATGGCAGAAGTTCTTCTATGTACGAACAGTTCACTGTTCTCACCAGCATCAGCCCCTTCACCTTCCGTATAGTTCAAAACATTTGCTGAGGAAGTAAAATAGCCTTGTGTTTTCTGCCCTGCTGGAAACTGTGTCATCCTCCACCCTCTGGGTCATTTCCCTGCTTCCTCTCCATCTCTGTAATTGTGTGAGCATTGTTTCTGCATCCCCTTTCTTTTCATTTCTGCTATGTTGCTTTTTAACATCTTTTGCTTGTGATCCTGTCATTTTTGGGAATCAGTCTTTCACTGGAACAGTAAGTGACACATGTCTCCTAGTTTATTTTATCATTTTTTTTTTTTGTAGTGCTACTACGGAGAAGGCGATGGCAACCCACTCCAGTACTTTTGCCTAGAAAACCCTATGGACGGAGGAGCCTGGTAGGCTGCAGTTCATGGGGTCGCTAGAGTCGGACACAACTGAGCGACTTCACTTTCACGCATTGGAGAAGGAAATGGCAACCCACTCCAGCGTTTTTGCCTGGAGAATCCCAGGGACGGGGGAGTCTGATGGGCTGCCGTCTGTGGGGTCACACAGAGTCAGACACGACTGAAGCGACTTAGCAGCCCAGCAGCAATGCTACTATGTAATTCTTTTTCAAAGAAGCACTTTTAAAAAAAGACACAGAATCTCAAGTCTGATTTTTTTAATCTATTGTTTGTTTTCAGCCTCAAATAGATATGGAGTGGGAAAGTGACCTTATTTTCATGGTAGGAAAATAAAGAGTAAAAAAGAAGTTCAAACAACAGAAAATGTGTCATATAAAAACTAGAACATTTAGCATGTAGAAAAATACAGAGACATGATTTTGAAGATAATTTTAATGACCTGGAAATACAATAAAATGTTAAGTTAAAAAGCATTTTGAATAGATTTTAGGTTAGGTAAATCATATGTTCACATATGTGTACAGGAAAAATACTGTGTAAGTATACCAAAATGATAATAGTGATTTTCTCTGAGTGATACAATTTTCACTGTTACATTCTTCTATATATTTTTTTAAAGAGAAGGGGATGATATGCAGTTTCATAGCAAAGCATATTTCTATTTGTAGCCACAGTCTGTCCTCATGGATTTTATGGATTGTGCCTCCCTGCTGTTATTAACACTAATCAAGTATGTGAGAAGTAGTATTAACATATGAAAGGCCCTCTTGTTTCTTTCCTTTAATATTATTTTAAATACTCGGGTGCCGCAGTTTAAGTCCAGTTGTTTTAAATATAGAAGTCACAATTACCACACTGTTTCCATACCAGAAAGCTGCTCATGGCTATGTTAAAGACGCAGCCATATGTGCCCCATCTTGTACTGTGCTTAGATTACTTGTTGTATTTATGTTCTGCTTGGAGAAGGCAATGGCACCCCACTCCAGTACTCTTGCCTGGAGAATCCCATGGACGGAGGAGCTTGGTAGGCTGCAGTCCATGGGGTCACTAAGAGTCAGACACGACTGAGCAACTTCACTTTCACTTTTCACTTCCATGCATTGGAGAAGGAAATGGCAACCCACTCCAGTGTTCTTGCCTGGAGAATCCCAGGGACCGGGGTAACCCCAGTGGGCTGCCGTCCATGGGGTCACACAGAGTCAGACATGACTGAAGCGACTTAGCAGTTGTTAGGTACAGTCAAATGTCAACCCCCTGGGTAAACGTCTTGATTACATCTACCTATTGTTAATGGTGATCTTGAGTTTATCTGAATGTCGACTCTAGGAAAAATGGAGATGTAGATTCATTGTGTGTGTGTGCTTGCACGCGTGTGCACGCATGCTTATGTGCGCACTTACGTGTGTATATGCAGTTGCCAAAGATTAGATATTCTGGGGAAGATGGAAGGTGAATTTTAAAGTGGTTTTTATTTTTCCTTGATGATAATTTTGGAACTCTCTTGTGGGGTTAAAACTTTTTTTTAAAATTTAGACTAAATTAGTAATTAAGATTAGGTCCTAATACATGGCTTCCCTGGTGGCTCAGTGATAAAGAATTCGCCTGCAGTGCAGGAGATGCAGGAGTCCCAGGTTCAATCCCTGGGTCAGGAAGAACCCCTGGAGGAGGGCATGGCAACCCACTCCAGTATTCTTGCCCGGGAAATCCCATGGACAGAGGAGCCTGGCAGACCATGGTCTGTGGGGTCACAGAGGGTCAGACTAAAGTGACTGAGCACCCACCCACCCACATTACTAGAAGTCAACTTGATGTAAAATAGTTGCAGAAAACTGTACAATAACAAAAGTTGTTGGAAAATCACTTGTAATTGTCACATCACGGTGTTTTATCTTCTGAGAACAAGCAAGACAATACTGCTCTCCCACAGTCCTACCACCAGAATTACAATGACCAGAGTTCTTTGACCCCGATCTCAACCAAGATCTCTGGGTTTTAGATGATTCACCTGAAAATTTAGGGAACCAAGTTATACCTCCATGGGGTCGTAAAGAGTCGGGCAGGAGTGAGGGACTCACACTTTCACACTTGGTACCTTGTTTATCTTACCCGTTTATGATCTTAAGGCTGAATAAGAGCTTCCTATTTTCCAATCTGAATTTAAAAGGATCGGATGAGGAGCTCATAGGTGGTACTAGCTTCTATTTAATTCACAGGAAGAATTTAGGAAGAACCTGCAGGATGAAAGAGGAAGGAGATTTATTTCAAGGGGCTCCAGAGGGCAGACTTGGGCCAGCAAAGGCAAGTTACAGGCCAGCACATTTAGACTCAACAAGAGCAAGATATTTCTGGAGTTTGAGCTGCCTGGAACCCAGCTCCTTTTAACAGGTACAGTTCTTTGTATCTGGATAGACGGACAAAGAGGCCCTCTGATTTATCGCCGACCTTTTCAGAAGGAATCCACACATAAGATGGGAGATCATGCTTCCCAGGCACCAACAGTCCCTTCCCAAGAACCATGGGATTATTTGATGTGTTGTTGACAAAGGGTGTTGAGAAACGGTAGAACACAAAGTCTCTTCAGGCGTTTGGACAAAGAATGAGGCTGATATTTTTACAACACAGCCTTTGCCATGCTGGTTTCTCCTTCCTTCTCCAGTTGGTTTCATCTTTTGTATTATGGAAAAGCAACTGATTGTTTTTGGAAATAGCAGTCAAGCAAAGATATACACTAACATGAGGAAGAGCTGCAAAGATCAGTTTCACCCATTATTCAAGGCAGTTGGCTGAGACCAGAGCAGGGTATTGGTTCAGTGGTTTAGTTGCTAAGTTGTGTCCAGGTCTTGCAAAACTATGGACAGTAGCCCATCAGGCCTCTTTGTCCCTAGGATTTTCCAGGCCAGAATACTGGCGTGGGTTGCCATTTCCTTCCCCAGGGCATCTTCCCAACCCTGGGATTGAACCTGAGTCTCCTGCACTGTAGATGGTCTCCTGCAATGCAGGCAGATTCTTTACTGCTGAGCCACCATGAGAAAGGGCTGCAAAAATCGGTTTCACCTTGTTATTCAAAACAGTTGGCTGAGCAAGGAGTATAACCTAAAGACTATGAGGAATCTGTGTGCAGATCATCAGAGAAAACAGCATCTGTGGCTTGAGTAAGACTGGGCTCATACCTGCTCACTTGGAATTTGTTCTTCCTTTTCCTCTTTAACATGCGAAACAAAAAGGAAATAAGATAATGAGTAGGGAGGTAACTAAAAGCATTAAAAAAATTCAACTGAGCAATCAGAAAAGCCACAGGAGGCCAGAAAAAGGGTATGTTGGGTTTTGCAAATTATTTTTTCCTTTTTTAAAGATTTTTTTTTAACTTTTGTGGAAAACTTTTAATGTCTTTATTGCATTTGTTACACTATTGTTTCTGTTTTGTGTTTTGATTTTTTGGCCACGAGGCATGTGGGAACTTGACTCCCTGACTAGGAATCAAACCTGCACTCCTGCATTGGAAGGCACAGTCTTAGCCACTGGACCACCAGGGAAGTCCTGTTTTGTTTTCTTATTTAAAAGGAAAATGAACAATCATCACCTAACAAGAATAACAAAACAGAAAAAAATGCCTTCCTACGGGGAGGATTGCAAGTGAACTGGCCCAGAGGTTGAAGTCA
The DNA here is from genome assembly GCF_002263795.3 of Bos taurus. Classification (NCBI taxonomy): domain Eukaryota; kingdom Metazoa; phylum Chordata; class Mammalia; order Artiodactyla; family Bovidae; genus Bos; species Bos taurus. The sequence goes on from NC_037354.1 coordinate 24,065,451, forward strand.
TTGCCAGTTAGACAGGTGGGAAAGCCCTTGGCCCAAACATTCTCTGTTATTGCAGGAGCAAACTCGTCCATCATTTTGGATAGTGGCTCTTCCGTTCCCGAAGGCCAAAGTTCTTTTGCACTCACTGTTCTGGCCACATACAGGCATGGTAATGTAATATACATAGCCATCCCTCGTGAGCTCAGTTCTATCTGATAGGAAATCAAATCAGTCTAATGTGAAGAGAACAATTTAAGAGAAGTGCCAAGCACAATTTTCCTGTATCCAAACTGAGTCCATGTTAAAATAATTTTCTTTATCCATGGGCTAACTTGACTGAAGAAATGTTCATGCAAGAGAGAAAGGCGTCTTACGTGGGAATAAAAATGAACTCTTTTCCAAAAATTCTATTTACATCTAAATTCATAAACTACAGCATATTGAACATTCAGTATATTTTAGTTCCAGCTTTAAAGAAAGTCTGAAATGGCTTGGAGTTCTAGAGTTCTGTGTGTCTGATTGTCACGTTCAACCGTTCAGTGAAATTTTATCTTAGAAATCATTTGAAATTAGTCCAAATGATTTGGGATCCAGGTACATGTTAGAGAAAGAAGGGGAAAAACAAGGATTTGAAAAAATATCTTTGCTCTTTACTATTGACTGAGAGAGAAAAAAATCTTAGAGCAGGGACTGTTTGCTTCTCAGCAGGTTAAACTTTAATGTTACTGGCCGATTATTCTAACATGAGAGTAAAGCGAAGAATTTCCTCTGGGAATTTTTCTTGATTTCATGAGAAAATAACATAAAAGAATCACATCATGTTAATAAAGCAGTTGTGTGTACATATAAAGAGATGGAAGGAATTTTTGAGGTATTAGAGTATGTATGAAATAAATGTTTACTCTAAAAACATCTGAAAATTCACAATTATATGAAAAAGATGCATAACTGTACCACTTCAGGACACTATCCTTAACACTGTAGTGCATTTCCTCCCTGTCTGCCTGTGAGTCCATTTAATATTTTTAAAATCAAAATTGGGTATTGTATTCATTTTTATTTTAAATTGTATCTTTGTGCAACATATCACGTTGTTAAGTAATCTCCCAAAACCCTGCTGTTAACATCATTGTAAAAATTCATTTAAAAAATATTTGGCACATGCCCGGTATTGGAGAAGGAAATGGCAACCCACTCCAGTGTTCTTGCCTGGAGAATCCCAGGGACAGAGGGCCCTGGTGGGCTGCCGTCTGTGGGGTCGCACAGAGTCGGACACGACTGAAGCGACTTAGCAGCAGCAGCAGCAGCAGCAGCAGGTATTGGACAAAGTACAGCAATGCATTAACTATGTAACCTTCAGGAGAGCCCAAGGCAACAGTATCATTACTATTATCTTTGTTTTTTAACAAATGGGGAAACTGAGCTCAAGAGAAGTTAAATAACTTGCTCAAAGCTAATAAATGATGGGCTGGGACTTAAAATGATTTCGTTCTAACCTCAACGCTAGTATTCTTAATTATTATGATCGACCACCTCTACATGATGAATGTAAATGATCCCAATAAAAATGTCAAAAGTTTTATTTACTTCTTTATTTTTACTTGTCAGAAAATCAATTAACTTCCTTGAGAAGCCTTCCTGAATAAATCACTGTGACAGCTGTATGAATTGCATCTCCCCTCAGAGAGCAAATATTGCTCTCTACACAAGGTTTTCAGTTTTCCTTTTTGAAGCTCTGAATTTTAAAAGGCAGTACTGTGCATTTGTCTCTGTGTTTGGAGAACACTATAAGCCTACGTTAGAGCTGTATGAAAATCTGGAGAACATTATATCTGCGTCTCTTTTTGTAGTAATGTTGTATGAGTCATAACATAAAGCCGTAATTACTGTGGCTCTGTCTCTTGGCACTTACTGTAGGTTATTCTGTGTTACTTCTCTCATTATGTGCAAGTCCTGATGCCTTTCTTGTTTGTAAGCTCCTTCAGTATATTGTCACTTCTTGCATGTTCAGAGTCTAGCACATCACCTTGCAAAACAGTTTCTCAACACTTGTTTGTAATATACATGATGGTGATTATGGTCTGAGAATTAATACTTAAATACTAAATGTGTGCATACTTAGTCACTCAGTCATTTCCAACTTTTTGTGACCACATGGACTGTAACCTGCCAGGCTCTTCTGTCCATGGAATTTTCCAGGCAAAAATACTGGAGTGGGTTTCCATCTTCTACTCCATGGGCCCTTCCGGACCCAGAGATGGAACACGAGTCCCTGAGTCTTCTGTGTTGGCAGGTAGATGCGTTGCCACTGTTCCACCTTGTTGTCATTGTTGTTCAGTCACTCGGTCATGGCCGACTCTTTTCGACCCCATGGACTGCAGCTCGCCAAGCTCCCCTGTCCTTCCCTGTCTCCCAGCGTTTGCTCAAACTCATGTCCATTGAGTCAGTGATGCCATGCAGCTATCTCATCCTCTGTCGCCCTCTCCTCCTCCTGCCCTCTTTCCCAGCATCAGGAAATGAGTTCCAATGAGTTGGGTCTTGGCATCAGGTGGCCAAAGTATTGGAGCATCAGTCCTTCTGATTAATATTCCAGGTTGATTTCCTTTAGGATTGGCTGGTTTGATATCCTTGCAGTCCAAGGAACTGTCAAGAGTCTTCTCCAGCACCACAATTTAAAAGCATCAATTCTTTAGTGCTCAGCCTTCTTTATGGTGCAATTATCACATCCATACGTGACAACTGGAGAAACCATAGCTTTGACTAGATGAACCTTTGTTGGCAAAGTAATGTCTCTGATTTTTAATATGCTGTCTAGGTTTGTCATAGCTTTTCTTTCAAGGAGCAAGTGTCTTAATTTCATGGCTACAGTTACTGTCCTAGTGATTTTGGAGCCTAAGAAGATAAAATATGCCATTTTTTTTCATTTTTTCCCTATTTGCCATGAAGTGATGGGACCAGATGCCATGATCTTTGTTTTTTGAATGATGAGTTTTAAGCCAGCTTTTTCACTCTTCTCTTTCACCTTCATCAAGAGGCTCATTAGTTCCTCTTCACTTTCTGCCATAGGTGTGGTATCATCTGCATATCTGAGGTTATTGATATTTCTCCTGGCAATCTTAATTCCAGCTTGGAATTCATACAGCCCAGCATTTTGCATGATGTACTCTGCATAGAAATTAAATAAGCAGGGTGGCAATATACAGCCTTGTCATACTCCTTTCCCAGTTTTGCCAGATGATTGTTCCATGTTAGGTTCTAACTGTTGCTTCTTGACATGGATATAGGTTTTTCAGGAGGCAGGTGAGGTGGTCTGGTGTTTCCACCTCTTTAAAAATTTTCCACAGTTTGTTATGATCCACACAGTTAAAGGCTCTAGTGTAGTCAATGAAGCAAAAGTAGATGTTATTCTGAAATTTGCTTGCTTTTTCTATGATCCAGTGTATGTTTGTAATTTGATGTTTGGTTCCTCTGCTTTTCTAAATCCACCTTGTATATCTGGAAGTTCACATACCAGGGAAGCCTAGCTTGAAGGATTTTGAGCATAACCTTGCTAGCATGTGAAATGAGTGCAATTGTACAGTAGTTTGAACATTCTTTGGTGTTGCCTTTCTTTGGGCACCTGAGACGCCCTAAATACTTAAATGCTTCAATGTATTACCTTCATAGATGATTTTATTTCTGTGGCACAGACAATGCTAAGTGGTGACAAACTGGTGTACTTACATTCTTAGCACACGGAGAAATGACCTAGTCATGTCTCCTTTCCAGTTTAGTGGGACCATGTCTGCGTGACTTAGTTCTGGCAACAAGAATGTGGGCAGAAGTCATGTATGCCCTCCAGGCATGGTCCCCACTGCCTGCAGCCTCCTCTGTGGCTTGATCTCTCTTTCTGTCTCTGTTTCTGCCTCTGTGTCTCCCTCTGTCGCTCTTTGTCTGTGTGTCTTTCTCTCTCTCTCAGATCCACGCACACACAGCTTCAGGGAAGACATAACTAGTGGATGCATAGGGATGTGGATCTCCTTATGGAAGACTGCCGACTGAATACCAAATCTGGCTGTGATGGGATGTGAGTTGTTGAGAGTCAGGGGTTGTTGCCAGCACTTCGTATCCAACTGCGTTTGTCACGTACTGTTTCTCGTGCACTTTGGGCACCAGGCCCTTCTGTCCTCTACAGTCATGGTTCTCTTCCATTTAGTCCCACTATTTCTTCCACCTGAAATTCCCTCCTCCCATATCTGTGCCTTTTAAAACCCTACCTATGACTCAGCTCTAATGTCCTTTGTGTGAAGCTGTATTTCCTATCACAGGTGATCTAATTTTGCTCTGCTCTAAACTGTTACTGAACTTCATTTGCTTATTGTGTTTTCATCATCGAGTGTGGTGCCATGGTGTCCCTGGTATTGGCCCAGTGTTGGCGTTTGTAAGCATTCAGTCATGCTTGTCAACCAGTGACTGAGTGAAGGAGCCGTGGCAGATGAGTGCCTGACATTCTTTACAGATTGGATAAGCTCTTTGCTTGTAGGGTCACATATAATTTATTTCTGTATTTCCCAGCAGCAAACACAGAGTGTGGCACTTGGGAGGCAATTAAAATATACTTGTGGCGGCATGCTCACAAAACATGCTGAACTTTTTTTTCTTTTTAAAATGTTAAATTGGAGTATAGTTGATTTCCATGGCGTATGGCAGGCTCGCTTTGCTGTACACCCGAAACTAGCAAAGTATGCTGAATTTAAAAGGGTCCCAAGCTTACCAAGTTCTGCCCAGGGTAGCCTGATTTACCAGTATTTCATGAGAAAACAAAACTCAGACCTTTTAAGGTGCCAAAAAAAAGAAAGAAAAGGCTGTGGAATGGCTAAAGTGCAATCAGTGATGGTGGAGAGAAGTGCATTTTTTTTCCTTAGAATAGGTGTTCATCAGGGTTTCATAATTCTTTGAATATTTAATAACACTCCCAGATGGGAAATTCATCATTAAACTTGACCTAAATTCCTTTTGTTGCAATTTCAAGTCTTCCATGATTCTTAGTTACCCTACAATCAGCACACTTTGAAGAAGGAAGAGGTTCCGTTCTCATAAGCTATTTCTGTCTGGTTGATGTATTTACAGAAGAGATGGTAATGATTCAACTGCTCTGGATCAATACTGCTGTATTGTTTCAGGAAAGACAGAGTTTTGAGAGTCCTCTACCATGTATTACGTTTCGCTTGTGGTTTCTGTAATTTGTCACAAATTCATGCTTACATGGAGGTGGAAAATTAGACCCTCATAATCTGGGGAGAAAGTAATGGAGTAGCAACCTGTGAGGCTGCCTCTATTGCTGAAGGCTCAGGAATTAGTACTATCCCAGTGATACAATCAGGGAGTGTGTCACACGTGAATAAGTAAAGTGGTGAAAATTCCATGGAATTAATTATTAAGAATATGGCCATTATCCAAAATATAAACACAATCTGATTTCAGAAAATATAGCTAAGCACTGAAAATGCCTACCATAATCGTTATTGTACTAAACAACCCCAAGTTATACCCTGAAGTATAATAAAATATATTTATTGCCAAATATCAAAAAGGCAGCAAAATACACTTTTGCATTTTAATTGTAAGATCCAACTATGTTTTGGTGAAAAATTAAACAATAAGTAAGATGTACAGATTTTTTTATATTGGCTCTTTTCATGGCCTCTTTCCCATCCCAGATGCACTGTCCTTCCCAGAGATCACTTTTATTAAGGGTGTGTGTAATGTCTCTAGAAAAGTGAAAGTTGTGTCTGACTCTTTGCAACCCCATGTAGTATAGCCCACCAGGCCCCTCTGTCCATGGAATTCTCCAGGCAAGAACACTGGAGTGGGTTGCTAATTCCTTCTCTAGGGGAATCTTCGAAACCCAGGAATTGAACCTGAATCTCCTAAATTTCAGGCAGATTTTTACTATCTGAGCCAATGTCTCTAGACTTCTATGCAATTGCCGATAAGTTTTTGCCTGTACAAATATGATGGAGAGCAGTTTTTACATAGATGTTATTTTACTGCATATATTATTCCACAACTTGCTTTATTATTCAACCATTATATTTTGAAAACACATGTCCATACAGATAGATTTGCCTCATTCGTTTTTAACTGCTGTTGCAACATCCATCATGTGAATTTACTACATTTTATTTAACCATGTCTCCAAGGACAGAGATTTAAATTTACTCAATATTTATTATTATGAATTGCTATAAAGAAAATCACTGCCTATGTCCTTATAGGCACAAATATGAGTATTCTTACAGATTGGAAAGTGTCAGGTAAATACAATATCTGTATCAAAGGATATTTATCAGTTCAGTTCAGTTCAGTCACTCAGTCATGTCTGACTTTTTATGACCCCATGGATTATAGCATGCTAGGCTTCCCAGACCATCACCAGTTCCTGGAGCTTTCTCAAACTCATGTCCGTTGAGTAGGCAATGCCATCCAACTATCTCATCCTCTGTCATTCCCTTCTGCCTTCAATCTTTCCTGGCATCAGGGTCTTTTCCGATGAATCAGTTCTTTGCATCAGGTGGTCAAAGTATTGGAGTTTATTTATTTATATTTATATATAAATATTTATATTATTTTATATAAATATTTTATATATTATATAATTATAAATTTATTTTATGTAAATATTTGTATTATTTTATCTTATTATATATAAATATATATTTATATTAATTCAGTTCAGTCGCTCAGTCATGTCTGACTCTTTGTGACCCTGTGGACTGCAGCTTGCTAGGCTTCCCTGTCCATCACCAACTCCTGGAGCTTACTCAAACTCATGTCCATCGAGTCATTGATGCCATCCAGCCATCTCATCCTCAGTCATCCCCTTCTTTTCCTGCCTTCAATCTTTCCCATCATCAGGGTCTTTTCCAATGAGTCAGTTCTTCACGTAAGGTGGCCAAAGTATTGGAGCTTCAGCTTCAGCATCAGTCCTTCCAATGAACACCCAGGACTGATCTCCTTTAGGATGGACTGGTTTGATCTCCTTACAGTCCAAGGGACTCTCAAGAGTCTTCTCCAATATCACAGTTCAAAAGCATTATATTTATATTATATAAGGATATTTATAGTGCATTTAAAAATTCCATGGCTGTTCCTCAGTAACCTTCCACAAGAACTACGCTTCTTTATTGTCCCATTAACAGAATGAGCATATCAATTCTGGATGCGAAAAGTCATTTTGTTGAGAATACCTCAGTTTAAAAAAAATCCAGATCTTGATATAAGTGTGATTCCCCCTTGTGGCTTCTGGCGTGGAAGAAAAGTAGGAGAGTGTGGTGGAGGCTGGGACTTGTGCAGTAGGCAGCGGAGATGGTGATGATGCTGGGGTTGTGATTAAGATGGCAGAGGTGGAAGACGTTTAGGAGCGAGCAGGGGCAGAACCTGTGACTGAGGAGGAGACTAGAGGTGAAGGGAAGGGAGCGTTCTAATGACACTCAGGTTTCTGATCTGGTGACTGGGTGGAGAGCAAAGCCATTGGCTGAGATGGGAACCTGGGAGCCAGAGCAGGTTTGGGATCTAGTGATGAATTTGGCTTTGGACATGTCTGCAGGGTCTCAAAAGTGTCTAGGTCATGCTCCTCATTTTCTAGCTGAAACAGGGGCAATCTTGAGGAACCTTGTGACCCACTGCACACAGTAAGGCACTGGTAGCCCCAGAGAGACTTTCTTCCCTGCTTCCTCAAGGTCTAATGTACGACAAATATTTTCTACCAGTTAGGGCAAGTCTTTTTAATTTTGTTTGTGTTTCTGTTTTTCATGTAACAGCTTTAAAATTTTAGGTAGTCAAACCTATCAATTTATCATACAGGGGCCTCTGGGGTTTGTATTTTGCTTATGAAATCTTTCCTCTTCTCACGATTATAAAAATACTGGCCTGTGTTTTCTTTTTTTAAATATTTATTTATTTATTTGACTGCCCCAGGTCATAGTCACGGCATGTGGGACCTAGTTCCCTGACCAGGGATTAAGCCAGGGCCCTGGCACTGGGAGCACAGAGTCTTAGCCACTGGACCGCCAGGGAACTTTCTAGCCTATATTTTCTTATAACACCTTTGTAATTTGTTATTGTTATGGTGCAAGATAAGGATCATGGGTAATAATAGAATACCTCACTCAAAGATTGTTCCACTCTCTTCCAGATTTCAGTTTCACTAGGACTTTTAGATGAGAGTCTGGTTCCCTCAGTAGGAGATACTTACGAGGCTTGTATTTGAACTGAGTTGTTTAGAGAGAAAAGAAGGACGTGGGGTATTCATCCGGCAGACTTGGATCTTGGCAGTACCAGCAAGTTCTAGATTCAATGTCTATGGTGGCTGCTTCTCATTAGGCAGATGGGTTCCTATGTTGGCTGCTTCCTGAGATAGCAGAGGGTTGTTCTGAGGCAGCTGTGGTAGCAGCTCCCGATTCTGCAGCTGCCTCTGTTGCGTGCATCAGGTGCCTTAACTGTTTAATTCTGGGGGTTGGTTTTGATAATCATTCCTAGAAATTCAGCCAGGAATCTTTTTCTTCATTTATTTACTAAAACAATGTGAACTCCACATACCCCTTAATAAATTCCTTGTATCTTAAGCTAGTTTGAGTGGATTTTATTACCTACAACTAAGGACCTTAACGAAAACAGAATCCAACATTGTTTTTCATCTAAATCTGTCCGTAATTATATTTTGAGTCAGTTTCTTCATTTTTTTCCATTTTCTCCTTATTTACTTCTATACCCAGTACAATTATAATTACTGTAGTTTTCTGTTATGTTTTAATATAAGTGGGGATATCCCTTTTCATTGATTAGTTTGTTGAAATTTCCTTGATTATTAATGCACATTTTCTTTTTCAAAGGAACTTTAGAATTAATTGGTTGAGTTGCATAAAAATAGGCTTCCCAGGTGCCTCAGTGGTAAAGAATCCACCTTAATGCAGGAGCTGCTGATGCATGGTCTTGAAGATCCCCTGGAGGAGGGCATAGCAACCTACTCCAGTATTCTTGCCTGGAGAATGCTATGGACAGAGGAGCTTGGTGGGCTATAGTCCATGGGACTGCAAAGAGCTGGACACGACTGAAGCAGCCTGGGATACATGAGCACATAAAAATATATCATTAGTGTATGGTTTCCTCTGAATTTAACTTGCATATTAATTTGAGAATATACTTTAAGACAGCAGTTTTCAAATTTTTGGTTTCTAGATCCCTTCATACTCTTAAAAAATTATAGGACTTCAGGGAGCTTTTGTCATATGGAATATATCTATCAATATTTTCCACATTAGAAATGGAGACTGGTAGTTTAGAAATATTTACTAATTCATTAAAAATAACCATAACAATGCACATTGTATTTAAATCTCTATACCATCCGTGCGTGCATGCTAAGTTGCTTCAGTTGTGTCCAACTCTTTGCGACCCTATGGACTGTAGCCCACCAGGCTCCTCTGTCCATGGGATTCTCCAGGCAAGAGTACTGGAGTGGGTTGCCATTCCCTCCTCCAGGGGATTTTCCCAACTCAGGGATCGAACCCATGTCTCCTACAGCTCCTGCATTGCAGGTGGATTCTTTTACCGCTGAGCCACTGGGGAAATCCATATATACCATATTCATTATGAAAAATAACTTTGTTTTCTAAAACAAAAGAATAGTGAAAGGGGAGCCCTTACAGTTTTGCAAATCTCTGTAATGTTTGTCTTAATAAAAGAGACCTAGATCCTAATCTGCTTCTGTATTCTGTCAGTCCTGATATGCTCTTTTGATTGAAGTATACGAAAACAAATTTAGTCTGACACATGTATGTCGTTAGAAAAGGAAAGGGTATTTTAATAACTTGCTCAGATAAGTGTGGATGTTTTTGTTTGATACTACATCACAACCTGATAATTAGTGACTTCATAGAGGTTAATAAAACTGTGGAATCTGAAATCTTATCAATGAAATTTTTGTACTCTAGTTTATTAAAATCTCTTGATCGTCTTGAAGCTTAAATAGATCTTTTACCCATTCATTTTGTAATATGATGCATTGGCTATTTGGCAAATACTTGTTTAAGGAGTTATGCTGATTTTGCAAATGTTAGCACATTTCATTATACAAAATTATAAAGTTCTTTTCATTAATATAACTACTGAGCTCATCAAAAATGTTGTCAACTTTTGGAAAGCTGACAAGCTTACTATGGTGAATACAAGTTTTCAGAATTATAATTTTCACTTAAAAGCTTAAATTTTAAGCTTAATGATAAACATTGTCAGTTGTTTTCTTTGAACCTACATGCCCACCTCACTTTAAAAATATGTTTGTCATAGTTTTCCTGTCATTTGTTCTCTCAAGTAAAAATGGTGTTCCATGAAAAAAGTAGATTGAGTTTTATTTTTTTTAAATTGCCAAACTTCGAGTTAATAGTTTTTGGCTTTTAGAGTTGAGGTTAAGGAATGTGGACCCGAACTACATTTCCTTCATTACTGATACCTACATTTCTTAGTTCACACTTTGGAGATTGTTTTGATGGAACTGAATAATCAATTTATTTTACAAATATATATTTACTGACCTCTGCTGTGGGCCAGACATTATTGTTCCTGGCCCCAAGTATAACACAGCCAAATTGTGAATCTTATATGTTAATGAGGTGAGACAGATTATAGTTGACCCTTGAAGTCAGAGTTGGAGGTGCTAACCCTCCAAATATTGGAAAATCCTTGTCAGACTTTACTGTCTGTCCTCCATATCCATGGTTCTGTATCAGGGAATTCAACCAGGGATGGTATCATAGTGTAGTATGGATTTAGTGAAAAAAAAATCTGAGTCTCAGCAGACCCTCATAGTTCAAACCCATGTTGTTTAAAGGATAACTGTATAAACATTTAAACAGATAAATAGAATCCCCAGTAGTGTAAAAGTTATCAGGAGGGGAAACTTCCCCAGTGGTCGAGTGGTTAAGAATCTGCTCACCAGTGCAGAGGACACAGGTTCGATCCCTCATCTGGGATGATCCCACGTGGCTCAGAGTAACTAAGCCCATGCACGACTACTGAGCACGCACTCCCGACCCTGCACTCCAGAACAAGAGGAGCCACCCCAAGGAGAAGCCCACGCACTGCAATGAAGAGTAGCCCCCATTCACTGCAACTAGAGAAAGCCTGCCCTTAACCAGCAACGAAGACCCAGCACAGCTGAAAATTAAAAATAAATAAAATAATTAAGCAATAAAAGCTATCAGGTGAAATAAAGCAGGATACAGACATAGAAAACGACACGGGTGTGATCAGGGGGCAGGGGTGCAGTGGGAGAGGAGCTGTGGAGGGTGCGCAGCAGAGCTGATGGAGCAGGGTGGTCAGGGGAGGGCAGCTTGGCCTTTTGACCAGAGTGCTGTGTGAAGTAGGGCAACAGACAGTGTGAGTATCCGAGGGAAAACCTTTCTGGACAGAGTGAGAAGCAAGCAGTCTGGGAATAGGAATATTTCAGCGTGGTGGGGGGTGGGGCGTAAGAAGCCAGGGGAGCCCCAGCAGAAAGAGCAAGGAAGAGAGCGGAAGGAGGGTCTGCAGCCAGCTGCCATCCCATAAGGACTTGGAATCTTATTCCCAGTGATGGCGCACCTTCTGTAAGGGTGCTGACCAAGGAGGGATGGGATCATGAGCCTTTTGCTTAACCACGTTGAAATGGACCAGTATAATAGGTCCTAGAGTCTGATGATCAGTATCTACTCCAGCCTCTTTCTAGAGCACCTCTTGGTCCTGGAGACACCAGAAAGATAAAACCCACATTCCAGGGTTCCTGTTTAGCGGGAGCTCTGGAGGTAATGTAGGTTCCACTGAACAAATACAGGCACATGAGATTTAGTAGGGTTGAGGCCGTGAGATGGCTGGTTCCTCTGTTTTCTGCTGGCTGGTCTCATTGCCAGGAGAAGCAGCTTCTGATCATGCTGGCTTCCTGTTTGTGGCGAGGCTGTACGGTTTGGGGTGTGTCGCCTTACCAGTCGAGTGATTATAGCAGTGGCGGTAGCTCTCTTGGTGGCCTGGTTCTACCGTATGGATGATCAAAGTTTTGATTGCGACTCAAGCTGGTGTTTGTTTCTGTAACCTTTTTACTGCTTCTCTTGAAACAGCTTCTAGTCAATTCCTTTCTGCGTTATTAGCAAGATGAAATTCTAGTCTATTCCTCAGGAGAGGAAGCCATGGTGGAATCTGGAAGGCTAATTAGGGGGCTTCTGCAGAACCAGGGTGGAGGATGCTCGGTATTCTGTGGTTTGGACCATGTTCACACACAGGGCTGTGTGAACGCAGTATTAGGAAGCAGTCTTGTCTCTTGTTTTGATGCCTGGTGGTCGCAGCATGGCCTTGTTTAAGGTGGATTTTCTGTGAAATTGTTTATGTTTAAGGGGAGTCCAGCAGTGCATGCAGGCCAGATACCGGCAACACCAAGTTCTGACTGTTAGCATCAGGCTAGCTCCAGGCTCTTGGCTGCCATTCTCCTTCTCAGAAGAAACCAGAAGAGTGTGGTGTTATCAAAGCCAGGATATCAAGATGACTCAAAAAGGGAAAAATGATCAGTTGTTTAAAACCCTGCCACAAAGTCTGGTGATATGGAACTGAGACGGTCCTATTGGACTTTATAATATGGAGTTTTTGGAGACCGTAACAAAAATGTGGAAAGTTAATTGGATTAAAACTTTCTAGAAAAAATTTGAGTTCTAGTTTTAGCTATTTAAAAAAAAAAAAAAAGCAAAACTGAGGAATTCTCTGAAGATCCAGTGGTTAGAGGGCTTCCCAGATGGCGCTAGTGGTAAAGAACCTGCCTGCCAATGCAGGAGACACCACAGACTTGGATACAATACCTGGGTTGGGAAGATCCCCTGGAGGAGGGAATGGCAGCCCACTCCAGTATTATTGCCTGGAGATTCCCATGGATTGAGGAGTCTGGTAGGCTGTGGTCCATAGGGTTGCAAAGAGTCAGACACGACTGAAGCGACTTGGCTTGCATGCACACCGGTGGTTAGTATTCAGATTCAATCTCTGGTTAGGGAACTAAGATCAGATCCCACAAACCATGGTGTGGTGGGGAGAACCTACCAATTTGACCTTGGGAAAGTCAGTTCGCTTTTCTGAATCTAAGCTTTCTATTTGTAGGAGATGAGGTTGACCTTGATGCTTCCTAAACCTTGCGGGGAGACAGCATGAGATAGACTTTATTTTCTTGGGTTACAAAATCACTGCAGACGGTGACTGCAGCCATGAAATTAAAAGACACTTGCTCTTTGGAAGAAAAACTATGACCAACCTAGACAGCATATTAAAAAGCAGAGACATTACTTTACCAACAAAGGTCCGTCTAGTCAAAGCTATGGTTTTTCCAGTAGTCATGTATGGATTTGAGAGTTGGACTATAAAGAAAGCTGAGCACTGAAGAATTGATGCTTTTGAACTGCATTGTTGGAGAAGACTCTTGAGAATCCCTTGGTCTGCAAGGAGATCCAACCAGTCAATCCTGAAGGAAATCAGTCCTGAATATTCACTGGAAGGACTGATGTTGAAGCTGAAGCTCCAATACTTTGGCCACCTGATGGGAAGAGCTGACTCATTGGAAAAGACTCTGATGCTGGGAAAGATTGAAGGCAGGAGGAGAAGGGGACGACAGAGGATGAGATGGTTGGATGGCATCAGCAACTCGATGGACATGAGTTTGAGCAGGCTCTGGGTGTTGGTGATGGACAGGGAAGCCTGTAGTGCTGCAGTCCACGGGGTCACAAAGAGTCAGACACGACTGAGTGACTGAACTGAATGAACTGAAGTCATGTCTGACTCTTTGTGACCACATGGAGTGTAACCTGCCCGGCTCATCTGTGCATGGGATTTCCCAGGCAAGAATGCTGGAATAGGTTGCTGTTTCCTCTCCAGGAGATCTTCTGGACCCGGGGATTGACACTGAGTCTCCTGCATTGGCAGGCGGGTTCTTTGTCACTGATTCACCAGGGAAGCCAGACATGGTACTAAATCCTGGTTCCACTTCCTAGCTATTGTATTTTAAGGCTGCCATTCAAACTCTTGGAGTCTCAATTGCCCCAACTCTGTGTATTTGACAAGCTGCTGCTTCCCACACCTCTGGCCCTGGCAAACTCTGTTCTCAGTCCATGCCCTTTTTGAAGTAAGACTTAATGTTGCTCCACTGTTGAGTTTATTAAAATATGGGGGATTTTTTGGAAGGAAGAGTGGAAATGGTTTATAGTGCAAATATTTAGCTGAAAAAAAAATTTTAATTCTTTAAAACACTTTTTTCCCTCCTGACGTCCCTCCTTCCTGGCCTGCTCTTGGCTTCCTTCCCTTCATCCTTGGACGCTGTCTCGTGCAGCCTCTTCTTTCTCTTTTTCTATTTATCTTGTCTATTTTTCTCTGCTTTTCTTAAGCAGAGGCATTTGATACCAAAATCTCCAAGTTATACAATACTTCTGCTCTCTCGAGATCAGCACACATTGGGCTTTTAGGTGATCAGAGCTTACATGAAGTAACCCTTAACAGATTTGAAAAATCAAAAGCATTTAGCTTGTACCAAGTAACAAGTTAGTAAGACTGTTTCTACCTTTATGGGTGTTTGGAGGATTAAATGAGGTCTAAAATGTGATGTGTCTAGCTTAGTGTTTGACCCATAATATGTGATCAGTAAAAACAAGTTCTTAGGCTTCCCTACTTCCAGATCTCAATTATTGTGATCTATGATTTTCTCTCTTTTATGTTTTAAGAATAATCATGGAAAATACCTCATGTGCAATTGGAGAGCATTCCCAGATACAGAGTCCTGCTCATCCCAGTGTTCCTTGCCCTTTCAGCACAGTTGCTAAGGACTCACCAGTGGGTTGTTCTGATCCCTTATAATGGTTGCCTTGGGAGTCAGACATAAGGGAATATGCCAGTGGATCAAAGTATGATAAAAACAATGTAAAAGACTTTTGGGGTATATTTTCATTCCCATCTCCCAGTTCTTATCTGTCAATTCCTACCCAGTAGCTAAAAGATTGGAAAGCTTAAACTTAATGTTCTAGCTTAAATGCAATGTTCCCAAAACCTTCCAACCTGACAGCAGTAAAATATTTAAGTCTGTTAGTCGTATGGTTCCAGAAATTTCACAGAGATGCTTTTGTCAGATGATTTCCAGCAAGGACATATTAAGATGCATTTATCTCATCTGTCTGTGAAGACCTTGAGCTGAAAACAGACCATTGGAGGGATTTTGCCATAGGATCAGGTCCTTCTTTCAAGTCCTCATCACCTGGCTCTTAGTTTATGACATCTGAAGCGCTAACTTGCCAACAGAGATGAAAGGTAACTATCGATCCAAGATATTGACAGTACGTGGTTGGACTCCTACGTATAACCCAGACACTGGAATGGATTTTTAAATTAACCTCGCTACCCAGTCTTCTCTTCAGCCCCCAGATCTGGAAAAACACTCCATTAACCATCAAATGCTGCGATAATATTTTAAAGCTGCATCTCTCTGTTACCCAGTAACCTCAGATATCTTTCCTTTCCTTGCACCTCAGGTCTGTCTCCCACCTTGGAGATGCAGGCATCTTCCATATGCATTTTTCTCCCCCCAGGATGCAGTGTAATGCCTTATACATGGTAGAAGGAAATCAACAATTATTGAAGCCTGAAGAAAAAACTGAGTACTTATAAGATCCACAATTTAGAGTCTTGAAGTGGTTTATGATTTCTGAATAAGATCCTTGCATTTAGGTCTTATCATCTCAGGAAGCAAGCTGAAGCTCTTTATGTAAGAATGCTCGGACCGCACCCCCCCCCCCTAAAAAAAAACATCCTCTGTTTTCTCACAGGGAAACAGTGTGTCCTCAGAGACTGCTTCACTAAATTAAAAACATGGTCCTACCTTCAGAGCCATGGAGCCCAGTTCCTAAATATCACCTTTCCAAATGTAAAATGCTCCTGTCTGAGTCCAGGGTCCACAGGTTTGGGACCAAGGGACATGGTCTACTGACGTTTTCTCAGTAAGGACATTGTCACCAGACTTTTTGGGACCATCATTCAAACTCCACATTTATGAAGAGGCCCACCAGGAAGCATCTGTGTGCAGGCCATAGAATCAGGATAGTAAAGGGATGTAAAATTTATGGGATTCTACATTGCAAACCACTTTCATTAAAGGGCTGGATTAAGGGAGGGATAATTTTAGCTACTGGCTTCCCTCATAGCTCAGTTGGTGAAGAATTTGCCTGCAATGCAGGAGACACCAGTCTGATTCTTGGGCCGGGAATATCTGCTGGAGAAGGGATAGGCTACCCACTCCAGTATTCCTGGGCTTCCTTTGTGGCTCAGCTGGTAAAGAATCTGCCTGCAATGTGGGAGACCTGGGTTTGATCCCTGGGTTGGGAAGATCCCCTGGAGAAGGGAAAGGCTACCCACTCCAGTATTCTGGCCTGGAGAATCCCAGCGATGGGGAAGCCTGGTGGGCTGCCGTCTATGGGGTCGCACAGAGTCGGACACGACTGAAGTGACTTAGCAATAGCAATACAGTCCATGGCATCTCAGAGTCAGACATGACTGAGTGACTTTCACTAATTTTAGCTTTACATAAACCAATAGTTAAGATGGCTAGGAAATCCTCCAATTGAGCTGAGCTTTTTCTTTGTTTTCTTTCTCCTCTCATCTTCTCCTTCCTCCCTCTCTTCTTCCCTTGTCTGTAGAAAGGAGTAAACAAAACCATATTGCTGTTTTGTGTTGGGAGCAGTATACATTCAGCTGGGTCATAACCTTTTTGTTATTTTGATGCAGTTATTTCATTAGCAAATGACATATTATTCTTGGTTGATTCTTCTGATCAAGATTTGTATTAAATCAATAGACGAGATTAAATCAAGGTAAACTGAATAGATTTGTAATTCTTTAAATGCAGTCATTCATTTCTAAATCGAATTCCAGTGACAAGCCTAGGCTTGAGTCATCTTCCTTCTCTGATAGGGGAATTTTGTACTAGGCAGGACCCACCTCTGGACAAAGAGGACATAGTAATGCTTTCAGGCTTTGGCTTCAGGAGAACAGACTCAGGGAATGCAGAATAGCTCTCTACAGAGTGCATAAGCAGTGAGAATTAAAGAGATGGTGGAGGACATTTGGAAGAATCTTTCCTTCCTTTTCCCACACACTCTATACATGGATAGGCACATATACCTTGGTAGAGTCCCCAGCTGGTAAATGAAAAAAACTGCACACAAATGTCCAGCCCCTCCAGGCTAGAAGGAACAGCTCAAAACGGGTGACCTTAAAGGAAATCAGTCCTTAATGTTCATTGGAAGGACTGATGCTGATGCTGAAGCTGAAGCTGCAGTACTTTGGCCACCTGATGCGAAGAACTGAGTCATTGGAAAAGACCCGGATGCTGGGAAAGATTGAAGGCAGGAGGAGAAGGGGACGACAGAGGATTAGATGGTTGGATGGCATCATCAACTTGATGGACATGAGTTTGAGCAAGCTCTGGGAGTTGGTGATGGACAGGGAAGCCTGTAGTGCAGTCCATGGGGTTGCAAAGAGTCAGACATGACTGAGTGACTGAACTGAACTGTGCTTGAGAGGCATGAGGTGGGTCGGGCCAGAGAGGCCCACCTCCCAGCCCTAAGATGGAAGGTGTAACTCCACTGTATTAACACGGTCATTTAAAAATTCTAAAAATAATAAAAATTTTTGAATAACATCTAGTTGAGATCCTTTGTAGGAGGAAATTCTGGTTTGCAGGCAAGTCGTGTAGTGAAACAAGGTGGTAAGTGACTCTGGAGCATGGCAATAGTAGGTTGGGGAGCAGCAGCGGGTGGAGGATGCTGTTTGCACTCTGAGAGGAGGGCCATTCAAACCTGATGGGAGCGCTGCAGCTCAGGAGCTTACCAAAGAGAACTGAATGGTTTCATCTGGAAATCATACACACGCCTTGTGACTACATTTTTTAAGAAGTAAATTCTAACTTCCAGCAATAATCTTTATTTAGTCAAAGTATTGGCTAATTATTTGTGGTTTTGTTTCCAGAGTCCTGCCAACAATTTAATGTTGATTTTTGCCATCTGTCACTTAGCTGTGTGTCTCTCAGATTTGTTTCAACTACATGATTGCTTACTATGTACATATCCAAATCACAAAAATGTTAAACAGTGCAGATCAAAGATGAGACCTGCATGGTGCTTTGCAACTACTTCTGTAGTTTATAAGCCTTAGAATTTTGGAGATAAATGGATTTTTCAGAATATCTCATGAAGCAGTCATATTGATGAGAAACAGAGACCTGGAAAGTGGGTTGAATGGTTCAAGGACACACAACTGGCTTTTCATTTTTTCAAGAATTGTGTGAGTGTGGTTGTTGTTTAATCCATTATTATATGAACTCACTTTTAGTGGAAGAGTCCAGATTCTCCCCTGACTCCTAGACCACTACTCTTTTCCACTAATTCTTTTGACAAAGACTCATGAATCATCACTGCTGAATACAAATATTTATTATGTAACTCTCATCTATCTGCAGGGATCTCATGGGGTCGTCTATTAAATACTCTGCTAATATTAATGTACATTTGACTGAGCCTTCTCCTGCCCTAATAAGTAAATGGTTTTGTGGATTTAACTTGGCGTTGCTTGTATGAAAATTAATAAAGAAAAACTTTACCACAGCGGAGAAGGAGGGCAGAAGAGGGAGCTCTCACACATGTAGATATGCACAGGGCCAGTATGTATTCCAGCAGGAAGTGGTGCACCTCGCCTTTCTGAAAGGAAGTGAACACTACGTTACTACCACCCGCAGGAGCAAGAAAGATTTTGCTCCCAGTCTAGCACCAGCTCAGCCACTGAACTTCACACTTCCACTTTCATCCAATAAACTTTTTGTTTAGACATCCCTTCCCAATTTCCCCTTCTCCTCTATAAAATAGAGTTTCCTTCCTTTTGCTTTACTGATTTCTATATGGTTCTCCATAGTAGCACATTGCAGTTCCTTGCTGCTCTCAAGTAAACCTGTTTTGCAGGTAAAATAACTGGCTCTTTTATTGTTTTTAGATTAACTCTTGTGTTTTAGTGAACATGTTTATTCACTCCATCCCCCTTCCTCTTCCATGCTCTTCTATTCACCCAACTTAGGAAATCTTACTCATTGTGATGACTCCCACATACATATCATCAATTCCTGTCTTTCCTTAAACTTTCAAACTTTTCTCTTCCCATGTATAGCAGACCTCAAACTCAACATATTCAAAACCAAACTCATTGTCTCTTCTTTGTCAGTTCCATTTCTTGTCCTGAACTTAATAGTAGACATCTCTTGTCTGCTATTTCCTACTCTGTTCCTCCTCAAGTTATCTTTATTCTGCCTCCAACTTCTTTCAGTTTAGATGCTCGTTTTATCTTGTTTTGATAGCCACAATAGCATCTTAACCAGTTTCCAAGATTCCACACTTTTGATACTCTCTCTGGAGTATTCTTTCTACAACATCTGTCCAGTTTTTTACCAAACTGGGCAGCTGTGAAGTATTATTTTGCAATATCCTAAAATATTTTCCATGGAAAAAATTGCTTATTGTGGTAGGCAGAATTTTAAAATGGATCTTCAAGATTCCTGGTTCCTCAATCAAACAGTCATTACTGCTGTGAAGAGATTTTATAGATGTAATTAAAGGCCCAAACTGATTGACTTTAAAATGGAAATTTTATCCTGGTGGGCCTAAGCTAACCTATGAGCCCTCTGGTCGGAGACAGGAAAACAGAGAAATGTGCCCTGGCTTGCTTCAATTCAGTTCAGTCACTCAGTCGTGTGTCGGACTCTTTGCAACCCCATGGACTGCAGCACACCAGGCTTCCCCGGCTGACTTAGAAGACAGCAAGCTCCCCTCTCCCGCATGCTGTTGACTGTGAGTGAGGCAGCAGGGTCCACAGCCAGCAAGGAAATGGCATCAGGTCTGCAACAGCAAAGAGGCAAAGCACCGAATTCTGCCAACAGTATTAAAGTTTGGTGGTGGATTCCCCTCTCTTCCCCCACCCAGGCCCCACAAAGCCTCCAGATGAGAATTTAACTTGGGCAACACATTGACATTAACCTTGTTAAACTTCAGCAGGGAACCTAGCTGTGCCATGTCAGACTTCTGACACACAGACTGTGAGCTAATAAATAGACTTTCATTTTTTAAAACTGAGATATTTTGTTACACAGTGATAGAAAAATAATACACATACTTAATTGTATTTGGGAAATACTGTGCTAAACCAAGTTAAGCTTCTTTATTTTAAGAATTCTCAAGTGTGGGGAGTACAAATGAGCAGTATGAGATTAACGTATACAAACTACCAGACATAAAATAGATAAGCAACAAAGATTTAGTGTGTAGCACAGGGAATTATACCCAATATCTTGTAATAACTTATGATGGAATATAATCTGCAATAAAGATGAGAATTACTATTCGATACACCTAAAATTTATGCACTACTGTTAGTCAACTATACTTCAATTAAAAAGTTAAAGAAAAAAGTACAGGGTACAAATATTCTTGCACATCCTCCTTCGAATGCCAAAAAAAAGAATTATCAAGTGTATAGTATGTTCATTAGAGTTTTTGTGACTCTCTAGGAAAGAGATATGTTGTGATATATTTCCCAAACCATGTTGACTGCAGGCATTGGTGAGAGACATTGTTATACAAACAGCAGTTTGGGGAGCTTCTCACATAATCATTCTATTTCCTATAAAATCTGTGATAGCTTGCTCTTATTTGCCCCCAGATGTTCAAATATCCTAATTTGGTTTTGGGGGACTTGCATGCTGTGATCCTAACCTCTATTTCCAGTATCATTCCCATCATTTTCCCACATCCAGCTTGGCTCACTCTTGCATACCAAGTCATGATAGTTCAGGGCTTTGACTTTTCCTGTGTCTCATTTTTTTGAGACACGCACATCCCTTTTGTGACAGGTCCCTGCCCACCTTCCTCACAGGCAGGTATGCTTGCTGGGCATTGCAAACTGCCATTGTAACCTTGTGCATAGCGCTCTTAGGCCCCACGTCATATTACATGACAGTAACAGTTCACCTCCTCTTACCTGATTGTGATCTACTTGAGAAAAGGGACTGTATTTCATTCATCTCACTCTTCTTCACGATAGAAGTGGACCTTAGGCTTCATCTTCTCAAGTCTCTTGATAGCTTATTCTTTCCTTATAAAAACTGGGGTAATGTTAGCTTGTCTCTAATCTTCAACCTTTTTTTCATGAATTAAATGTTCGATTTTTTTTGCATGTGACCAATTATGAGAAATAGAGTAGAGAACTGGAAAGAGGAATATTGATGCAATCCTAGGGAATAAGAATGAGCAAAGGTTCAGTATGTGAAGAAGAGTTCCTGAAACTGAAAACCTAGCTACTCCCTGACCTTCCAGAAATACCTTGAAAATTGAATATCATTCTCTTTTTCAGACCCCAACCCTGTTTTCTCTCGTCTCTCCCTTCCCAGGGGCCACACATAACTTTCACTTCATTCTAAACTGAAACCAATCTCACTGCCTATCCACACTTGTCACCCAATTATGAGTGTTCCACTTGTTCCCAGTAAGAATCAGTACCTTCTGTATCTATGCTTAGAAAATTCCAACATGCAGTGTTAAAGCAACGGCAAGCAAGCAGTAAAGGTACAATGTTAAAACAGTTTTCTTCCGCTCTGTTTTTCTACCTTGGGGAGTTATTTTAAACACTTATCTAATGTAGACACTGATGGTACCTAACAAATATCCCTCCCCTGTCTGTCTTCCATCCCTTCCCCCTTCTTTTGGATGAACAAATACCCATCCATGTGTCACAGTTCCCTTGCTGTTGAGCTCAGAGTCTGCCCATTAGAATCTGGAGAAAAGTAAAGCAAGTCACATTAAGTCCTGGTACATAAAAGACCCCATACATTCTTTTTACCCTCTCTTCCCCTGTCACAGTGCCCTTAGAGCCCTCCATGCACCAGATGATGTCATTCCAAAATGGAAGACAGACAACTGGTCTACCTCACTTTGTGTAAAGCTGTTATTACATTAAACCTCTGAAGTTTCAGTGTTTAGTCATTCACGTGGCAGAGTGGAGCCTTCCCTTAGTTTAGTCTGTTAAACATTTAAAACTTGAAAATAGTCCATAAAAATGTACTGGCTATAAATATGTAAATGAAAATAAAAGGTGAATTTGAGAGAAGTCAGCCAGGAATCTCTACAGTTGTTTTTTTTCCAAGTGAAGCTTTGTTGTTAAGATTTAAATGCTAAACAAATGCTATAAGTGCTTAAGTTATAATTAAAGTAATCGGAAGGAAATAAATTTCCCAGGCACAGATATAATTTTATCCAAGAACTAGGCTGTACCCCTTCCAGTTTTCTTTCGGAATTCTTAATTATAGAGATTACTAGCTCAAGGAACAGGAGGTTAAACATCTGCTTCCTAAAATGAAGCCAAAGGCATGAGACAAATAGTGTGAATCATATACTAAAAGGGAAGAATGAGAGGCTAAAGTTAAACATCGCCACCAGCAGCTGATACCGTTTCTAATGAAATAGTCTTACATCAAGAGCTTGATGGAAGGAATAGGGTTAGATATTGAGGAAACCTAGAAGAGAGGCCTTCTCAAGCCTTCTTAGCCACTCACGGTTATAATTACCCCCTGCACATGCAGATGGGAGTACACTTTGTCCTCAGATCCTCCTGTCCCTGTGGGTTAAGGCACTTCAATTGTGTCCGACTCTTTGCAACTCCATTGACTGTAGCCCACCAGGCTCTTCTGTCCATGGCATTCTCTAGGCACGAATACTTGAGTGGGTTCCCATGCCCTCTTTCAAGGCATCTTCCCTACTGAGGGATTGAACCTGAGTCTCTTGTGTCTCTTGCATTGGCTCAGACAGTAAAGAATCTGCCTTCAATGTGGGAGACCTGGGTTTGATCCCTGGGTTGGGAAGACCCCCTGGAGAAGGGAATGGCAACCCAGTCCAGTATTCCTGCCTGGAGAAGTCCTTGAGCAGAGGAGCCTAGCAGGCTACAGTTCACAGGGTTGCAAAGAGTTGGACATGACTGAGTGACTAAGCACAATTATTTTTACTGCTAGCGCCGCCTGGGAAGCCCTTGCACCTACCTGAAATGTCTGTTTATCCCTTTGGTAATAAAATTGATGAAAGTTAAAGTTCTTTTGATTTAATTTTCTGTTTAGTTTTTATATTAGATTTTTGTTGAAGAGTTTATTTTATTTAAATATTACATTTGTTTTACTATGAGTAAAATAAGCTATAAGGATATATTATACAGCATAGGAAATATAGCCAATATTTTACAATAACTTGATTTTTTTATTTTTTCAATATTTTTTTTTAATGTGGACCACTTTTAAAGTCTTTGTTAAATTTGTTATAATATTGCTTCTGTTTAATGTTTTGGTTTTTTGGCTGTGAGGCATGTGAGATCTTAGCTCCCCAACCAGGCATCAAACCCACACCCCTGTATTGGAAGGAGAAGTCTTAACCGCTGGACCACCAGGGAAGTCCTACAATAACTTTAAATGGAATATAGTCTACAGAAATATAGAATCACTGTGCTGTACACTATTATACTAATATAATAGTATAAGTATATACCAATTAAATATAAATAAAGTTAATGATAGAGTTAAATATAAATAAATGTATACCAATTAAATATAAATCAATATGTTATTTACCAATTAAATGTAAATAAATATACTAATTATAAGTTTATTATAATATAAATAAATATAAATAAATTTAATGATGGAGTTTCCCTGGTGGCTCAATTGTACAGAATCTTCCTGCCATTGCAGGGGACACAGGTTTGATCCCTGTGTTGGGAAGATGCCCTGGAGAAGGAAATGGCAACCCACTCCAGTATTCTTGCCTGAGAAATCCCATGGACAGGGGAGCCTGGAGGGCTACAGTCTACAGGATCGCAAAGAGTTGGACACAAGTTAGTGACAAAACAACAGCAACAGATTTAGTGATAAATAAATACCAGATGGTTTTAAATGCCACAATATTTACAGGGTTGTACAACATGTCTCACTCCAGTACCCTTGCCTGGAAAATCCCATGGACGGAGGAGCCTGGGGGGCTGCAGTCCATGGGGTCGATAGAGTCGGACACGACTGAGCGACTTCACTTTGACTTTTCACTTTCATGCACTGGAGAAGGCAATGGCAACCCACTCCAGTGTTCTTGCCTGGAGAATCCCAGGGACGGGGAAGCCTGGTGGGGTCGCACAGAGTCGGACACGACTGAAGCGACTTAGCAGCAGCATAAATGTCTGTTCTGTGTCTTTTGGATGACAGTCAGTCATGTGCAGCCACAAGAGGGGACACACGAGAGGCTCAGGGAGTCAGACCTGCGTGGTTCTCATGGGTCCTCGATATAGGAAGCTCAGCAGGTGGAACAGGGCCAGGTAGGGAAGCCTAAGGATTGTCAGGAGACAGCAAGAGCAAAGGGAAAACCAAGACCAGAGCCTGTCTGGGCGCGCCCAAGAAAGGCAGGACAGGGGAAACAGTTTGCAATTGGCTGCTGCTGCTTAGTCACTTCAGTCATGTCTGACTCTGTGTGACCCCGTGGACTGTAGCCTGCCAGGCTCCTCTGTCCATGGGATTCTCCAGGCAAGAATACTGGAGTGGGTTGCCAGGCCCTTCTCCAGGGGATCTTCCTAACCCAGGTATCAAACTCTGGTCTCCTACGTTGCAGGCACATTCTTTACTGCAGAGCCACCAGGGCACCTCTTGTAATTGGCTAGTTGGAATAATTTGTTCAGGCTCTAAACTACACGGGTGGTCCCAGATGCCAGGTACCTGGCCTTGGGGTGACTGAGGCAGGAATGTTACCTCGTGGGGTGCACAGGCCACAGAATGGAAGTGTGACTCTGGATCAGTTAGTTTGCATGTCAGAGACTCCCTGGGCTGAGCCCTGTCCTGTCTCAGAGGAGTGGCCAGATCAGGGAAAGGGCAGTCTCTCCCCAGCCAGAAAGGTTTTGTAAGATCTCAAAACAGTGTACAGAATATTTAGACACATGTACCCCAGTGTTCATTGCGGCACTATTTATGATAGCTAGGAAGCAACCTAGATATCCATTGACAGATGAATGGATAAGGAAGTTGTTTTACATATACATCATGGAATATTCCTCACTATAGAAAGAAACTAGTGGATGAACCTAGAGCCTATTATACACAGAGAAGTAAGTCAGAAAGAGAAAGACAAATGACGTATATTAATGCATATGTATGGAATCTAGCAATATAGTACTGATGATCCTACATGCGGGGCAGCAAAGGAGACGTGGACATAAAGAACAGATTTTGGACACAGTGATGGAGGGAGAAGGTGGAATGATCTGAGAGAATAGCATTGAAACATATACATTACCATATGTAAAATAGATGGCCAATGGGAGTTTGCTGTATGAAGCAGAGAACCCAAAGCCGGAGCTCTGTGACAGTCTAGAGTATGGGAAAGGGAGGGAGTGGGGGAGGGGTTCAAGAAGGAAGGGACATATGTATACCTAATGCTGACTCATGTTGATGTATGGCAAAAACTATCACACTATTGTAAAGTAATTATCCTCTAATTTAAAATATATATAAGCAATACAAAGTCAAACAATCAGATCAGATCAGATCAGTCGCTCAGTCGTGTCCGACTCTTTGCGACTCCATGAATTGCAGCATGCCAGGCCTCCCTGTCCATCACCAACTCCCAGAGTTCACTCAGACTCATGTCCATCGAGTCAGTGATGCCATCCAGCCATCTCATCCTCTGTCATCCCCTTCTCTTGCCCCCAATCCCTCCCAGCATCAGAGTCTTTTCCAATGAGTCAACTCTTCACATGAGGTGGCCAAAGTACTGGAGTTTCAGCTTTAGCATCATTCCTTCCAAAGAAATCCCAGGGCTGATCTCCTTCAGAATGGACTGGTTGGATCTCCTTGCAGTCCAAGGGACTCTCAAGAGTCTTCTCCAACACCACAGTTCGAAAGCATCAATTCTTCAGCGCTCAGCCTTCTTCACAGTCCAACTCTCACATCCATACATGACCACAGGAAAAACCATAGCCTTGACTAAACGGACCTTTGTTGGCAAAGTAATGTCTCTGCTTTTGAATATGCTATCTAGGTTGGTCATAACTTTTCTTCCAAGGAGTAAGCGTCTTTTAATTTCATGGCTGCAGTCACCATCTGCAGTGATTTTGGAGCCCAGAAAAATAAAGTCTGACACTGTTTCCACTGTTTCCCCATCTATTTCCCATGAAGTGATGGGACTGGATGCCATGATCGTTTTCTGAATGCTGAGCTTTACAGAAGCACAAAAATGAAACATTAACAAACAGCCATCCCCTTCCTCACCCCCATCTGCAATTCCATCTCACTGGCAGTGGAGTTAGCACTCTGTGTGTGTTCTTCCAGGCCTTTCTCTGTGCAAACATATGCAAACAAACATGTTGATGCCAATGTAGGAATTTTTATAAATATGAATTCACACTCTATACATCTCTCTGCTGCTTATGCTGTCACTGACTATATTTCATGAACAGCCCTCCAAATTAATACTTGTAATATACTTCATTACTGTTAGTAGATGCTTAGTATTTTATAGAATATATTCGGGCTTATTCAGCCACTGTTTTTATAAACATGTTGGTTATTTTCAGGTGGGCTTTTTTTTTTAATAACTGCATGTATGCTTTAATACGAGACCTCCCTGGTGGCTCATACAGTAAAGAATCCGCCTACAATGCAGGAGATCTGGGTTTGATCCCTGGGTTGAGAAGATCTTCTGCAGAAGAGAGTAGTAACCCACTCCAATATTCTTGCCTGGAGAATCTCATGGACAGAGGAGCCTGGCGGGCTACAGTCCATGGGGTCACAAAGGGTCGGACATGACTGAGTGACTAAAACTCTGCTACATGTATGCTTTAATGCATATCCTGGTGCATAAATCGCCATGTCCCAATGCTTTTATTTCCCAGTGAGGTTGTTGGGTCAATGAATGCATTGTAAACATGAGGAAAGATAATCGATAGCATCAGATTTGTTTTTCCAGATTGTTGTAGTAGTTGAAACCAGTGTCAGCAGCATGGGAAGTTTTAACCACATTTTGAGCAGCCCTGGATGTTATAAATGTTTTAATTTTTATAAATCTGATAGGTGATAATGGTTTCATTATTTTTCTAATTTATTTTTCTCTTGGCTATTAATAACACTGAACGTCTCAGAGCTTCCTTATTGAATTTTATAAGAACGCTGAGAACCATATTTTTCTCCTGGTCTCTTGTGAAGATGTGTTCCCAGTGAGGAAGCTGGTTGAGTTACTGCATACCACACAGCAGTGCTGACCTTGCTTTTTCCTCTGCAGGTCTGCGTTATATGTCTTCAGTCTCCCAGAGTGAGATGAAATAAAACTTAGCCATTTCCAAATTCATTTGATTCAGGCTGTGTATAGGATTTTTTTTTTAATGCTGTTTGTTATCTCATCTTGGAAAATAGGACAAGAGAATGGCTGTCAGCTACTTGCTTCTGAGTGTATTGTAATTTATTTCCTTTGAGGAAGTAACACTGAATACCTTTAGCTATTGAATATACTCGGTTTAAAACGTACCATCATTTTGTGCTGATGTTGAGGCATGATGACACCACGTTCTGTAGTTTCGGTATAAGCCTTGTCTTGCTAAGCAAGGTGAATCTAGGAGCAAAAAATAATTAAGCCCTGGTTTCTTTGGAGTGAGTCTAAGGTAAATAAACCTGTGAGGGTTCAGTGATTACTTCTGATGTAGCGGCCTTGGGAGGAGGGAGATTGACAAGGTGGCAGTGGACTTATATTAATAGCCAAGACTCATCAAGGTGAGAGGGTGATGGTGAAGTGATGATATTAGTCAGAGTTCTCCAGAGAAACAGAATCAAAAGGCTCTTTCTCTCTCACTCTCTCAGTGTCTCTCTCTGTTGATAGATAAGGAATTGGTTTACTCAGTTGAGAAGCTGATAAGTCTCAAATTTGTACAGCAAGCCAGCAGACTAGAAATTCAGGTAAGAGTGGATTTACAGTTTGGGGCCCAAAGGCTGGAAACCCAGGCAGAATTTCTGCATTGCAGTCTGGAGGCAGAATTCCTTCTCCAGGAAACCTCAGTCTTAGCTTTTAAGGACATCAACAGATTGGAGGAGGCTCCTTGTATAGAGGGTAATCTGCTTTACTTGGAGTCAACTGATTGTAAATGTTAATCACATCAAATAAAAAATACTTTTACAGTAATGGACACATTATTCTTGCCAAGTTGGCACTCAAAATTAACCATCACTGTTGAGTATGTTTGGTTCAAAGGAGTTCAAATGACGCAAGTAGTATTCATTTCTCTATGAAGCAAGTAATTTAAAGTGAAGCCTGGCTGTAGTCAAACTGTGGTCAGGAGAGATCTCTAATGTCCCATTCGTTTCCAGCATTTCTATCCCCATGAACAACAAATGCAGAGACCATGAACATACTCTCATTTAGGGAAAAGTAGGAAAGTAAGTGGACAGAGGAGCCTGGCGGGCTGCAGTCCATAGGGTCTCTAAGAGTCGAGCACAACTTAGCAACAGACTTTCATGAGAATGCATGATTCTCTTATTCCACAACTTTCCTTCTTTTCCTCCTTTGTCAGCATAGCCCAATAAATTGACCTATTTTTCTTGTTTAAAATAGCTGGTGTGAAGAGTGCTCCATTGAAATGGAACAAACCATTTATTTTCTTGGCACAATTTTTCTGCCTAATGGGGAAAAAACATTCTGTACCATATGGTGAACTTTAAAATTTGCACCTAAATCATTGGTCTTACCATCCATATCGATGAAATACACGGGAGAATTTTTAAATTATCCACTTCTACTTCACTTGTGTAATTAAAATAATTGACTGAGGTGAAATTCGCATAACATAAATCATTTAAAAGTGAACAATTCATTAGCATTTAATACTTGCACAGTATTGTGCAAACACCACCTCTCTCTAGTTCCAAAGCATTTCCATCTTTCCAAAGTGAGATCTTTATCCATTAAGCCATTTTCCCCCAATCCTCCCAGCTTTTGGCACCCACTAATCTGTGTTCTGTGGTTATGGATTTATTCATTCTGGGTATTTCTTATAAGTGGAATGATACAGTATGTGATCTTTTATATCTGGCTTCTTTAACTTAGCATAAAGCTTTGGAAGAATAGTGTACATTGGTCCTTCATCCCTTGCCATAGCTGAGTAACACCCACTTCCTGTATATACCTCAGCTTCCCAGGTGGTGCGGTTGGTAAAGAATCCTCCAGCCAATGCAGGAGACGAAAGAGACACAGGTTCAGTCCCTGGGCTGGAAAGATCCCCTGGAGGAGGAAAGGGCAACCCACTCCAGTATTCTTGCCTAGAAAGTTCCATGGACAGAGGAGCCTTGTGGGCTATAGTCCATGGGGTCACAAAAACTTGGAGACAACTGAGCACTGGGCTGGAAGAAGCACACACTGGAATCAAGATCGCCGGGAGAAATATCAATAACCTCAGACATGCAGATGACACCACTCTTATGGCAGAAAGTGAAGAGGAACTCAAAAGCCTCTTGATGAAAGTGAAAGAGGAGAGTGAAAAAGTTGGCCTAAAGCTCAACATTCAGAAAACTAAGATCATGGCATCTGGTCCCATCACTTCATGGGAAATTGATGGGGAAACAGTGTCAGACTTTAGTTTTTGGGGCTCCAGAATCTGATTGCAGCCATGAAATTAAAAGACGCTTACTCCTTGGAAGGAAAGTTATGACCAACTTAGATAGCATATTAAAAAGCAGAGATGTTACTTTGCCAACAAAGGTCTGTCTAGTCAAGGCTATGGATTTTCCAGTGGTCACGTATGGATGTGAGAGTTGGACTGTGAAGAAGGCTGAGCGCCGAAGAATTGATGCTTTTGAACTGTGGTGTTGGAGAAGACTCTTGAGAGTCCCTTGGACTGCAAGGAGATCCAACCAGTCCATCCTAAAGGAGATCAGTCCTGGGTGTTCATTGAAAGGACTGATGCTGAAGCTGAAACACCAATACTTTGGCCACCTCATGTGAAGAGCTGACTCATTGGAAAAGACTCTGATGCTGGGAGGGATTGGGGGCAGGAGGAGAAGGGGACGACAGAGGATGAGATGGCTGGATGGCATCACTGACTCGATGGACATGAGTCTGAGTGAACTCCAGGAGTTGGTGATGGACAGGGAGGCCTGGCGTGCTACGATTCATGGGGTCGCAAAGAGTTGGACACGACTGAGCGACTGAACTGAACTGAACTGAACTGAGCACTAACAAGGACTAGGAATGTATATACCACAATTTGTTTTTTAACCTGTTGATGGGCCTTTGGGTTGTTTCTACCTTTTGGCAGGAGGGGAAGGGGACAACAGAGGATGAGATGGTTGGATGGCATCAGCGACTCGATGGACATGAGTTTGAGCAAGCTCTGGGAGTTGGTGATGGACAGGGAGGCCTGGCGTGCTGCATGACTGAGCAACTGAACTGAATTGAACTAGTGACTAGTGATGTTTCATATCTCTTCAAACATTTGTGTAATTTCGTCCTAAATTTTAGGTATATGGCAAGGTTTCTATTTGGTATAGCATACATAGCAGAGGTCACAGATAAGCTGAATACTGACCCCCTTGAGTCCTTGGGGCTACCAGCGGAGACTTCAGATGGCCAGAGTCCCTGGGGTCATTTATCTCAGGTGTGAGCAGACCCTTCGACTTTCTCTATCCCTCTCTGTGTGTGCCAGTATATGAATAATTTGGGGAGTACTGGTAGTGGGGGTGTAGGAAACCAGAGTCGTCTTGAGCTATCTCAGTTAATGGGACAACAGATGGACTCTCAGCTGCTGTATAGCATTGTAATTTAATTTTTTTTCACAAATTATAACAGAACTTTCTGTAATGTCTCGCTAAGAATAGCCATTCTTAGATTGTGTTCTTAAAATAGGGCTGTATATTAATGTAATATACAGACTTTTCTAAAAAGTTAGAAAAGTCCAGTGATACAGTACAGTAATCATGGTAAGTCATTGAACTTTGGACAATTTTAATTTTCAAAATGGCATACAACATATGGATACTTAAATACTAAAATGCAAAGCACTATATATTTGTTTTATATGATGACTTATGGGATATCAGTGTTTGAGATTAAATCCCAATTCTAGGCAGTGTGAGGATCATCCATCTAAAGTTAACATTGTGCTCAGTTGCCCAGTCGTGTCTGACTCTTTGCAACTTCACCAACTGGAGCACACCAGGCCTCCCTCTATTCAGTTCAGTCGCTCACTTGGTCGTGTCTGACTCTTTGCTACCCCATGGACTGCAGCACGCCAGGCCTCCCTGTCCATCACCAACTCCCAGAGCTTGCTCAAACTCATGTCCATTGAGTCAGTGATGCCATCCAACCATCTTATCCTCTGTCGTCCCCTTCTTTTCCTGCCTTCAATCTTTCCCAGCATCAGGGTCTTTTCAAATGAGTCAGTTCTTCGCATCAGGTGGCCAAAGTATTGGAGCTTCAGCTTCAGCATCAGTCCTTCCAATGAATATTCAGGACTGATTTCCTTTAGGATGGGCTGGTTTGATCTCCTTGCTGTCCAAGGGACTCTCAAGAGTCTTCTCCACCACCACAGTTCAAAAGCATTGATTCTTTGGCGCTCAGTTTTCTTTATGGTCCAACTGTCAACATCTGTACATGACTACTGGAAAAGCTGTATCTTCGACTAGATGGACCTTTGTTGGCAAAGTAGTCTCTGCTTTTTAATATGCCATCTAGGTTTATCATAGCTTTTCTTCCCAGGAGCAAGTATCTTAATTTCATGGCTGCAATCACCATCTGCAGTTATTTTAGAGCCCAAGAAAATGAAGTCTGTCACTGTTTCCGTTGTTTCGCCATCTATTTGCCTTGAAGTGATGGGACTGGATGTCATGATCTTCATTTTTCGAATTTGGGGTCTCAAGCCGACTTTTTTTTTTTTTGTATTTCAGTAGATATTTCAGTATTTAGCTTAACAGATATTTTGTGTACCTGGTGCTTAATCAATAGTACTGTCTTCGAGTAGCATTGAGAATTATAATTCAGTGAGCTCACAACATAACACATTTATTTAGAGTTACATAGAAGAACATTTAGTTGCATTTCAAACTCCTTCTGAAGCTTCCTCTGACAGAGACTAGATGTTATCATGTCTGGCTTCTGGGCAGTAAGTGAAGGATGTGGAACTGGGTGATCTTGGTGATGGAGAAACCATTGAGTCTGGCCCTTCAAGTCAGTCTCCAACCTAATCCACTCCTGGAGGACAGATAGGAAGGGTCGATGTTAGGTTTCATGGATTGATGGAAACATTATCTGAAACAAAATTCGGACATCTGAACATCAGGGGTCATGTTGATCAAGTTAACCCACCATTTCACATTCTTTTGGGTCCTAATCCAAAGCTCTTTTCCCCATCTAGGACATTTCTGTGCTCAGAGAAAATAGAAAACTTCCCCTCCTCAAATGGAGCCATATCAGGTTAATTATATTAGATTAAAATGAACATTGTCTCCTTAAAAAAAAGTACACGACATGAGAGTTGCAAGTTAAGTTTTGTTTGGGGCAAAATAAGGATAGTAGCCCAGGAGATAGCACCTCAGATAGCTCTGAGAGACTGCTGCAAAGAGGCAGGGGGGGAAAGGTCAGAATATATGAT
The DNA here is from genome assembly GCF_002263795.3 of Bos taurus. NCBI lineage: Eukaryota > Metazoa > Chordata > Mammalia > Artiodactyla > Bovidae > Bos > Bos taurus. The sequence goes on from NC_037354.1 coordinate 24,098,193, forward strand.
TTTTGGTGAAGGTAGAGTACATGCAACCAAACGTGAATTTCTCCAGAAGGTTTCTACTAGTCTCGTGAAGCCTTTGCTAGTTACAAGGAACAGTCATCACCATGAAGGACTTTAGTGCTTTTCTAGATATGAGGAGATAAGATAAAAGAATTGGGCTCATAAAATCAGCTGCTGAGAATATCTAACTATTTGAAGACCTGTCCTGCCAGTTTTTCTCAAGCACAGAGTGCTTCATTTCCGCTCTCCACCTGAGCTCCTTCAGGGGTTGTCAAAGATCAGCAGCCTCCGATCTGATCTAATAGCAGCACACGATCTAATCCTTCTAGAGATGGATGGCAAGCACCCATGGCACGTGCAATTTGTAGTTGACAACATCATAGACAATCTGCAGTCAGTGCAATATAGAAGATAAAGATTAAAGAAAACAGTGGGAAGTGTCTCAGCGAGGCAGTTAGCAGCCTGATTGGTAACCTCGTGCGAACGGCACTACGGATGCAGAAATCCAACCCTACCGGCAGCCTCTTCTCTTAGCCCTGGCTCGGAGCCCTTCAAAATTCAGAACTGTGGGAAATGGACATTCTAGTTCTAGAACCACCCTAGTATCAGTATGAGCCCAGGAAACATAGCATTTAGGAAAAGAGTCAGTGCCAGTCACAGCCAGGAAGGGAAATCTATTGGGCAAAATATATTTAAGATAAAAAATTTCTAACTGTCTACAGGGTGACTTGCACTAAGGAATGTTTAGAGGTAGAAACTATAGGTGATCTGCTCTTTCTTAAGACAAATTGCAAAAGACAGGAATCTCCCACAGGAGCTGAACATGTCTGCATGCCTTCCCAAACACAACTTCCTTGCATTTCTTAATTATGCTGTTTTACTGAAGAAATTAAGTTATACTGTTTAGTCATTAGCTAAGTAATAGTATGCATGAATATGACGTAAAACTTGGCTTCTGGAGAATATCTGCAAATAAATAATAAATCTTCTTGTGAAACAAATGCTAGAATAGTATTACCTGCTTTAATGGCCTTTTGTCCTAGAACAAATCTCGTAAGAATCCATGAACAGAAGAAAAATATGGCAATGTAAAAAGAAATAAAACAACAAAAGCATCAAAAACAAAACCCTTATTTATAGCATCATTTTGTACTATCACAAGAACATTCACTTAAAAATCAAATATCTTACCCGATGGCAGAAACAATCTTGTAAGTCATAAGGAACATCTTGTTATGAACATTTTCTACTTGCAGTAGAATGGAAGAAATTGAAGGTACAGTGAAATCAAAAGGTCAAAGTGTCCATGTGATGTCTGCGAAATTCATGTATTTGCATTAGCTCAAATATATGAAACATCAGTAGCTGCTGACCTCGAGTTTAGAAATAGCCAGTGAAGGATGTTTAGGAAATGAGGATACCAGGAAAATTATTTAAAATATGGATAATAAAGATATTTGCATTGTGATGAAGAAGAGAAAAACATAACCAAGGCTTTCTGTGAATGAGGTGCTGTGTGTAATTCATAATTTTAATTTTAAAAATGAAATGGCTTATTAATAACAACTTATTCTTTCCTTCATCAAGTAATTTTGAGGACCTGCAATGGGTCAGGCAGTTTCAGGAACTGGGCGTATACTAGTGAACAGTAGTGAAATAGCCCCTGCTCTCAGGGAGCCTATGTTCTACTGGGGGTGGGGAGTAGATTACAGAGACAATGCATGATAATGTGTCAGTTTATGTAGTATTTTGGAATGGCAAGTGCTGTGGAAGAAGAGAAAAAAGAGCATTCTGGAAGGGGATGGTAATGGAGGAGGTGGGCAGGGTAGTTCAGGTTACATTTATGTGCTGGGGTCATGGGGACACATCATAGAGGCGACACCAGAGCCAAGACTTGGTGTCAAGAGTTGGCCACATGCAAACCTGGGAGAGAAAATGTTCCCAGCAAAGGCAGCAGCAAGTGCAAAGAGCAGAAAGAGAAAAGACCTGGGGGCAGGCGAGTGCAGTACACACCCTGGAGTGCCTTGGAACCATGGGAAAAATTCTGGCTTTAAAAAAAAAAAAGTATTTATTTGGATCTTCTGTCTTCGTTGCAGCACGTGCAGCGTGTGAACTCTTAGTTGTGGCGCAAGGAATCTAGTTTCCAGACTGGGAATCGAACTCGGGCCCCCTATATTGGGAGCACAGAGTCTTAGCCAGTGGACCACCAGGGAGGTCCCAAAACTCTAGCCTTTTGTCTAAGAGAAATTGGGAGGCATTGGGGGAGTTGAAACAGAAGAGCAACTTGATCTGGCTTCTATTTGAGGGTGATCACCCTGGTGGCTGTGCAGCTTGGGCAAGGGCAAAATTCAGGCGACCAGATTGAAATACTGCAGGGGAGAGAGGAGGCAGCAAAGACCAGGGAAGAGGCAGTGGGGCGTGAGAAGCGCTCTGATTCTGGAAGCATCAGTAAGGCACGTTTCCTCAGACCGCAGGTGTCATAGACTCACCTCCTGTTTCTGGCGCTAATAAACTGAGACCAAGCAGGGCAAACCTTCTCTGCAGAACTGCTTAAAGAAACAGTTAGTGTAACTAACTGTTCAAAGGTTAGTGTAACCAGGAAAAACTTCCTTGATTTTAGTAAACATTTATCCTTCTGAGAAATGAACACTGTTCTGTTAATGCGGCCTTCCTAATGAAGACCAGTTTTATTTCTTAAGTTATTTAAAATATTTTTTGTTTTCATTTTCATGCTTCTGAATTAGTTATTGTGTATCTAGTAAGGTGAACTAGACACCTGGTCATTACCTAAAAAATTGTTTGGGGTAATCTAGGTTCCAGAGTTTATTTTCATCAGTTTGAGTGTTTTATGTTGATCTTTGCTGTTGTTGCCTAGTCGCTCAGTCGTATCTGACTCTTTGCGACCCTGTGGACTGTAGCCCACCAGGCTCCTCTGTCCATGGGATTTCCCAGGCAAGAATACTGGAGTGGGTTGCCATTTCCTTCTTCAGGAGATCTTCCTGACCCAGGGATCAAACTCACATCTCCTGCCTTGGCAAGCAGATTCTTTACTGCCGAGCCACCAGGGAAGCTGCATATTAGTCATATAAATAATTTATTTTTAAATGTCTACTTGATTTCATACTATTTAGAAGCTACCGTAGTTATAAGGGGGGAAATCTCTTTTTATTATTCATGTTAACAGCAAAATGACTATGAAAGGAATATTTTACTTCAAAATATTAACTCACCAGTTACACCAGGATCATAAGATCAGTAAGGTTATAATGAAAAATGATGGTTGCCATTTCTATGCCTTTTCTCATTTTCCTTTATATTTGCTCACGTGAAGTCCACAAGGGGATTTTGGGTTCAGATTTATGTGAGAACTAAGAGTTTTCTTTAAAGAGAAAAGTAAGGATGCTTTTGAATCTTAGTTGTTGGGAAAAAGCCTGTTTTTACCTTAAGAGCAAGACTTCTTTCTTGCAATTCATATTTTATTCAAAAGGCTCAGGCTCCTGGAGGTTTAATAAAACACCAGTTCTCATAGACATAACTTCTATATACAAGCTTTTGCTGTACTAGCTTCCTCCCATTCTTTGAGATCATTAGGATCAGAGATGGTCCACAGATACTGGGAGAAATCACGGAGTGTGATGTGAATAATAAACACAGTCTGGCAACACAAACTCGTCTGTGCTGACCAGAAGCGAGACGAGGATGCCCTTATTAAGATCGAGGCCCAGTGGTCAGGAAGTTGAGTACTGGAGTCAAATAGAGCTGCATTCAAATCTCAGCTCAGCCATTTACTAGCTCCTTATCGTGGTTGCATTTCTTAGCTTCCAGTTTTTAATCTGGTAGCAGCCTACCTGTGGTGCAAAGTGGGGAAACGACATAAATATCAGGACCTTACCCTGATGTTTAAGGAAAGAAGGGCAAACAATGCTCTTAAACCATGATCTGGGCACTTAGTGCTACTGAGGTTCCCACCTTGGGCTTTCTCAGCAGACAGAGCTGGGGTACAGCTATACACACATTCAAACAGATACATGTTTGTGGGCACATCTCTGTGCGTGTACATACATATCTTGCACATAATTTCAGTGTTTGCACTTACATGGACACCTGGGTTCATTTTAGCAGGATATCTGCTGTGATCTTTAGGCCTTTTTGGCATGTTGTTTTTGTTTAGTTGCTAAGTCATGCCCGACTCTATGCAGCCTCATGGACTGCATGGCCCATCTTGTAGACCTTTTTGCAGGATATTGGAGCCAATCTCCAGATAGCAGAGAGTTCAGTTAGCAAGGGATGAAGAGGTATGTGTACATAATAAGCATCAGATAACCAATTTTGATTATTTATTATAAGCATGGGTGGTATTGATTCCCTCTTTGTCCTTTGTGGGCATACCTGCATGCATGCTAAGGCGCTTCAGTCATGTCCAACTCTTTGTGACCCCATGAACTGTAGCCGCCAGGCTCCTCTCTTAATGGGATTCTCCAGGCAAGAATACTGGAGTGGGTTGCCATGCCCTCCTCCAGGGGATCTTCCCAACCCAGGGATCGAACCTGCATCTCTTACGTCTCCAGCATTGGCAGGTGGGTTCTTTACCACTAGTGCCACCTGGAAGCTCCTCTGTCCTTGGCTCTGAGGCAAATAATTGGAAGGATGTGATTAATGATAAGAAGAGTTACAAGTCAAAGTTATAGAATGGAATTTCTGACGTCCTTCTGTGTCCCTGCAGCTGAAGTCATTATTTATGTGAAAAAGAGGGATTATAGATGTATATCCAATATGCTTAAACCTCAGATCCTCTTTTCTTTTTGTTTTTTGGCCATAGCACCCAGCTTGGGGATCTCAGTTCCCCAACCATTGGTAGATCCCAGGCCCTTTGCAGTGGAAGAACAGAATCCTAACCACTGGACCACCAGGGAAGTGCCTCTGCTTTTATTTTAAAACAAGTTGTGATTTCTGGGCAGTGAATTGGCATCCTCCTTGCTGAATATAAACCTGTTAATGGGCAAATTTTCCTGGGGATTATCACTATATGGAGTATTGTCAGACCTTTGCTAAGTTTCTCTAAATAGGAAATTGGCCACTGCAAGCCTAAATATTATTTTACTATATTATTTATTAAACTAATACTTCTGTGCTTAGTCGCTCAGTCATGTCTTACTCTTTGCGACCCCATGGACTGTAGCCCACCAGGTTCCTTTGTCAAGGGGATTCTCCAGAAAAGAATACTGGGTGGGTTGCCATGCCCTATTACCTAAAAAGGACATTAAGGTAAAGTGAAAATGACTTACATGCTGTCAGAAGTAATGTCTCAAACTCATGCTGTTGATGAACCTGCTATTCATCAGTAACTCACCAGCTCACAGATATAAATTTTTTTTAATAATATACTCATAAATCAGTTTGATGGATTTTTTCCTTATAATGAGCAGAATATTGTGCTTATCAGAGACAGTTAAGTTAACCATTAACCTGCTGCTTAGTCTCTCCAGTCGTGTCCGACTCTGTGCGACCCCATAGACGGCAGCCCATCAGGCTCCCCCACCCCTGGGATTCTCCAGGCAAGAATACTGGAGTAGGTTGCCATTTCCTTCTCCAATGCATGAAAGTGAAAAGTGAAAGGGAAGTCACTCATCATGTCCGACTCTTAGGGACCCTATGGACTGCAGCCTACCAGGCTCCTCCGTCCATGGGATTTTCCAGGCAAGAGTACTGGAGTGGGGTGCCATCGCCTTCTCCAACCATTAACCTGGGGTCATGAAAAATTTGGTCTGGTATTCCCATCTCTTTAAGAATTTTCCACAGTTTATTGTGATCTGTACAGTCAAAGGCTTTCGCATAGTCAATAAAGCAGAAGTAGATGTTTTTCTGGAACTCTCTTGCTTTTTCGATGATCCAACAGATGTTGGCAATTTGATCTCTGCTTCCTCAGTTCACTTCAGTTCAGTTGCTCAGTCGTGTCCAACTCTTTGCGACCCCATGAACTGCAGCACGGCAGGTCTCCCTGTCCATCACCAACTCCCGGAGTCCACCCAAACCCATGTCCATTGAGTCAGTGATGCCATCCAACCATCTCATCCTCTGTTGTCCTCTTTCCCTTTTGCCCTCAATCTTTCCCAGCATCAGTGTTCTTTTCCAATGAGTCAAGTCTTCGCATGAAGTGGCCAAAATATTGGAGTTTCAGCTTCAACATTAGTCCTTCCAATGAACACCCAGGACTGATCTCCTTTAGGATGGACTGGTTGGACCTCCTTGCAGTCCAAGAGACTCTCAAGAGTCTTCTCCAACACCACAGTTCAAAAGCATCAATTTTTCAGTGCTCAGCTTTCTTTATAGTCCAAATCTCACATCCATACATAACCACTGGAAAAACCATAGCCTTGACTAGATGGGCCTTTGTTGACAAAGTATGTCTTTGCTTCTTAATATGCTGTCTAGGTTGGTCATAACTTTCCTTCCAAGGAGTAAGCATCTTTTAATTTCATGGCTGCAATCACCATCTGCAGTGATTTTGGACCCTCCCCCCCCAAAAAAAGTCTGACACTGTTTCCACTGTTTCCCCATCTATTTCCCATGAAGTGATGGGACCAGATGCCATGATCTTCGTTTTCTGAATGTTGAGCTTTAAGCCAACTTTTTCACTCTCCTCTTTCACTTTCATCAAGAGGCTCTTTAGTTCCTCTTCACTTTCTGCCATAAGGGTGGTGTCATCTGCATATCTAAAGTTATTGATATTTCTCCCAGCAATCTTGATTCCAGTGTGTGCTTCTTCCAGCCCAGCGTTTCTCATGATGTACTCTGCATATAAGTTAAATAAGCAGGGTGACAATATACAGCTTTGACATACTCCTTTTCCTATTTGGAACCAGTCTGTTGTTCCATGTCTAATTCTAACTGTTGCTTCTTGACCTGCATATAGGTTTCTCAGGAGGCAGGTCAGGTGGTCTGTTATTCCCATCTCTTTCAGAATTTTCCACAGTTTATTTTGATCCACACAGTCAAAGGTTTTGGCATAGTCAATAAAGCAGAAATATATGTTTCTCTGGAACTCTCTTGCTTTTTCAGTGATCCAGAGGATGTTGGCAATTTGATCTCTGGTTTCTCTGACTTTTCTTAAACCAGCTTGAACATCTGGAAGTTCACAGTTCATGTATTTCTGAAGCCTGGCTTGGAGAATTTTAAGCATTACTTCACTAGCGTGTGAGATGAGTGCAATTGTGCGGTAGTTTGAGCATTCTTTGGCATTGCCTTTCTTTGGGATTGGAATGAAAACTGACCTTTTCCAGTCCTGTGGCCACTGCTGAGTTTTCCAAATTTGCTGGCATATTGAATGCAGCACTTTCATAGCATCATCTTTCAGGATTTGAAATAGCTCCACTGGAATTCCATCACCTCCACTAGCTTTGTTCATAGTGATGCTTCCTAAGGCCCACTTGACTTCACATTCCAGGATGTCTGGCTCTAGGTGAGTGATCTTACCATCGTGGTTTTCTGGGTTATGAAGATCTTTTTTATATAGTTCTTTTGTGTATGCTGCGACCTCTTCTTAATGTCTTCTGCTTCTATTAGGTCCATACCATTTCTGTACTTTATTGTGCCCGTCTTTGCATGAAATGTTTCCGTTAGTATCTTTAATTTTCTTGAAGAGATCTCTAGTCTTTCCCATTCTATTGTTGTCTGAAGCAACAGTTAGAACTGGACATGGAACAATGGACTGTTGTTTGGACTGTTGGACAACAGCAATTCCATATAGGGAAATGAGTACATCAAGGCTGTGTATTGTCACCCTGCTTATTTAACTTATATGCAGAGTACATCATGAGAAACGCTGGGCTGGATGAAGCACAAGTGGGAATCACAATTGCCGGGAGAAATATCAATAACCTCAGATATGCAGATGACACCACCCTTATGGCAGAAAGTGAAGAACTAAAGAGCCTCTTGATGAAAGTGAAAGAGGAGAGTGAAAAAGTGGACTTAAAACTCAACATTCAGAAAACTAAGATCATGTCATCTGGTCCCGTTACTTCATGGCAAATAGATAGGGGAACAGTGGAAACATTGACAGACTTTATTTTGGGGGGCTCCAAAATCACTGCAGATGGTGATTGCAGCCATGAAATTAAAAGATGCTTGCTCGTTGGAAGAAAAGTTATGACCAACCTAGATAGCATATTAAAAAGCAGAGACTACTTTGCCAACAAAGGTTCATCTAGTCAAAGCTATGGTTTTTCCAGTAGTCATGTGTGGATTTGGGAGTTGGACTATAAAAAAAGCTGAGTACCAAAGAACTGATGCTTTTGACCTGTGGTGTTAGAGAAGACTCTTGAGAGTCCCTTGGACTGCACGGAGATCAGACCAGTCAATCCTAAAGGAAATCAGTCCTGAAAATTCATTGGAGGGACTGATGTTGAAGCTGAGACTCCAATACTTTGGCCACTTGATTCAAAGAGCCGACTCATTGGAAAAGACCCTTATGCTGGGAAAGATTGAAGGCGGGAGGAGAAGGGGACGACAGAGGATGAGATGGTTGGATGGCATCACTGACGCAATGGATATGAGTTTGAGTAAACTTTGGGAGTTGATGATGGACAGGGAGGCCTGGCATGCTATAGTCCAAGGGATCACAGAGTTGGACATGACTGAGCGACTGAACTAAACTAACTGACAGCTGTGATGTGGGCCTTTATTACTTTGTTAGACACAAAACTTGCTGATTTTTCTCTAATGTTACTGTGAGGTAATACAAAAACATATGTATTTAGGTCTCTGCCCCACTTCCTGGCACAGAGGTCCTAAAACTCTTGCAATTTCCTAGTGATTAGAGCACTGGGAGCACCTTCTGTTCTAGTATTTGGTCTTTGAGCCCCTGTTCTGACAGAGTTCCTCTATCCCTTGGAATTTCCTGGGTGATAACAGCGTCCTTTGTTCTAATGAGGTGACTCTTGGTGGGTTCCCGAATAGGGGCTGGTCACCAGAAAGACCAACAAGCCAGGATTAGAATCTTAGGATCTGCAGCACCATCCCCTTCTCCAGCGAGGGAAGAGGGGCTGCAAGTGGAGTTAATGATTGATCATCCCTATGGAGAAAACCTTCCACAGAATCCCAGGGGATTGGGGTTTGAAGAGCTTCTCGGTTGGGGGCCATGTGGCGGTGCTGGAAGAAGGGTACACCTGGATGGGACATGGACTCTCCCCCACTTCTCACACACCTTCCTACACACCTCTTCCACCTGGGTGTTCATCTGTGTCCTTTAGCATATCCTTTTAAAAAATATTTGTTTATTGCTTCCTTGTGGCACAAGGGCTAGTTGCTCCAAGGCATGTGGGAATCTTAGTCCCCCAACTGGGGGTTGAACCCTCATCCCCTGCACTGGAAGGAAAGTTCTTAACCATTGGACACCCAGGGCAGTCCCTATCACAGCCTTTTATAATAAACTGATAAACAGTAAATAAATTGTTTCCCTGAGTCTGCAAGCTGCTCTAGCAAATTAATGAAACCCGAGGAGGGGTCATGGGAACCTCTGATTTATAGCTGATTGGTCAGAAGCGCAGATAACAGCCTGGCTTTGCACTTGGTGTCTAAAGTGGGATGTGGGTAATCTTGCGGAACTGAGCCCTTAACCTGTGGAATCTGATGCTATCTCCAGGTAGACAGTGTCAGGTTTGAGTTATTGTGGGACACAGCTGGGCTTCCCTGGTGGCTCAGTGGTGAAAAATCCATCTGCAATGATGAAGACCCAGGTTCGATCCCTGGGTCAGGAAGATCCCCTGGAGGAGGACATGGCAACCCACTGCAGTCTTCTTACCTGGAGAATCCCATGGACAGAGCCTGGGGAGCCACAGTTCATAGGGACATAAAGAGTTGAACGTGACTAAAGTGACTGAAAATGGCACGGCACAGCACGGGACTCAGCTCGTGTTGCAGAGAATGACTTGATGGGCAGGAAACTCCCACGTATCTGGTGTCAGTAGTGTGAGTATGTTGGTTGTATGAGAGTAAAGGAGAAACACACATGAATAGTGTAGGTTTTTCTGTACAACTACTGTGTTCTATTTGTTAATGTTAATAAAAAGTACCACAGGTTTTATAGCCAGGGTATTATTATAATTTTTGTGGGCAAGAAAGTTGTGTTTCTATATCTTAATAAAATGATTTTTATCATTGAGTATTGGTATTAGAGTCTCATGTATGTGTTCAGAAGTTGTCATGTGGCCCAAGAGACTTCATAGGGTCTTTCTAGTGTCTAATTTATTAGAGACGAATTTTGGCATTACCTGTATTTGGCATAAAATTAAGTAATTTTAGAGTGTAAATGTTAACCTCGAGGCACTCTACTATCATTTTTTAATTTTACAGATAATTTTACAGATTCAGGAACCTGAGCTCAGAAAGGTGATGTAACTAGTACAGAATAACAGCAGAAGAGCTCAGTCCAGAATACAGGTGTTGGACTGTGGTCCCCAAAATGTGCCTCCTTAAAATGTAAGAAATGAGTGAACAAGCTACACAATCAGATCTGTGCAGCAGGCACTCTGAGAGAGGTCTGTCCATGACATCATCAGCTGGAGCAAAACTTCAGCATTCATAACCCTGAGAGGCTGCAGCTCGTAATATTAAGGAGAATAAGAAAAGTATATTGACTTGCTTTTAACAACTCTGGTTTTACTTTCTCTAAAATTATTTGCATTTGTAGCCATTGCAAACCTAACCAGAGAATTAGAAATACATTTTTATTGTCAGAGATCTTGTTTTTCAAAAACCATGATTTTGTAACCATGTTATTAAGCTATAGTCCATTAGCTCTACAAACTCAGTTAAAATTATGTTTTGATCCTTTCTTGGTTTTTTTGTTTTCTTGGTCTTTGTTTGGATGTTAGGTTGTGATTAATTTGTTCTTGTTTGTGGTTTTATGTCAGTGCTGCCTAGGATATGGCAAGTTTGCTAATGATGTTTGCTAATGATGGCAAGTTTGCTAATACGTTTATACATTATTTAGTTTTTCTTTTTTTCAGCAGTGACTCTCCACGTGGATGTTGCCCTGCTCATTGTACCATGGAACTCAGAAGTATGCTGTTTTTCGTACATCAAGTACGGACATTTAGCATGTGAAACTAGCTTGAGTTTAGTTCCCTTTAGACATTTTATGTTTGACTATGCAAAAGCACAGTGAAAATAACCAGGGTTCAGAAGGTCTTTTTATAGAGCAGAAATAATGAGCCTGATTCCCTGACTCAGAGGCTACAGATGGATCCCCCTGTCAGATGAGCAAGAGAGGAAGAAAGAGAACCACTTTCCCCGGCTTGCTGGTTGGGAACAGGTGGTAACCTCCTTACTTCTTCTGTCCCCACAGCCTACTGCACCCCTGAGAAGAGAGCTTCCCCTCAAGCCCCTCAGCTCCGACTTCCCAGCCTGACAACTGTTCAGGGGAGCTCTTGCGATGCTGCACAGGGGGCGACCAGATTCTCAGGGCCCAAACCAGCTGCCAGGCAAGCCTCTCTCTGTTGGCTCTTCTCCGAGCTCCTGGACACTGGCAGGATCCTTATGACCATCATCTCAGACAGAAGAACAAGTGAGTTTTTGTTTTTATTGCCTATTATTGTTCATGTCGCTTAGGGCTGAGATTGAGTTTTTAAATCACAGTAGATGCCTTTGAAGAAGCTTAGGACCAAAAGACAGACTTTCCCCCAAGGCCTATAACCAGCTAGTGGCAGAGTTTGTATTCATTCCTGTCTCTACCACACCACCCTTTATTTCTGTCTCTCTATAGTGTCTACATACTAGTTGCTCAACAAATTGTTAACTGGTTTAATCTGATGCAGTTAAGTGAATCATCATATGAGTTAATCTTGTCACAGCGTTTGGCTCTGCTGCAAAGCTCCTGCCCAGGGAGTAACTCCACTCAGACACGAGCCCCCTCATCCCTCTTCTGAAGGCCGGCTGGAGCTGTGAGGAAGCCCAGGCTGCCATCCCTACATCCTTGAGACCAAGGGGCGGTGCAGCAGAGGAGAACCATCCCCCCTGACCGTCTGTCCAACCTCTCTGGGTTCTGTTCACCTTCCCTGGGAGATACTCATCCTCCCAAGGGTGTGGAATTGAATACAAGTCAATCTCCACTCATGTGATCAGCAGACATTTTCTGGTGCCTTCTCTGGGCCTGGTACAGTGCTGGGCTGGGAGTATAGAGATTCAGGACATGGCTCTAATTCCTTCCAGGATCTCAAGGATGGAAGGATGTGGCTGGCCAGGGTGGAGCTTTCATAGGCCTGATGAGCAGAATGCAGTCTTGCTCAATTGAGGAGTAGGTAGAGCCTGGAGAGCCAGCCTGATATTTACCAGGCAAGTTCACCAACTTCCCACCAAGTTCATGGCTGCTGCTTTCCTTTTCCCACCCAAGACTCGTGTTGGGGCACCTCTGTGGGGACTGGGTGAGGCACTGGGAGGTGAGGCCACTTGGCTCACAGATTTTTCCTGCTGTACTGATTTTTCCTGCTGTCCAGAAATGCACCGTTCCTAGGAAACCTTTCCTAAGCCACAGTGGCATAAAGGGAAGAAGAAATTACCTTCAGTCAGTCAGTCAGTTCAGTCGCTCAGTCGTGTCTGGCTCTTTGCGACCCCATGAATCGCAGCACGCCAGGCCTCCCTGTCCATCACCAACTCCTGGAGTTCACTCAAACTCACATCCATCGATTCGGTGATGCCATCCAACCATCTCATCCTCTGTCGTCCCCTTCTCCTCCTGCCCCCAATCCCTCCTAGCATCAGAGTCTTTTCCAATGAGTCAGCTCTTCACATGAGGTGGCCAAAGTACTGGAGTTTCAGCTTTAGCATCATTCCTTCCAAAGAACACCCAGGACTGATCTCCTTCAGAATGGACTGGTTGGATCTCCTTGCAGTCCAAGGGACTCTCAAGAGTCTTCTCCAACACCACAGTTCAAAAGCAGCAATTCTCTGGCACTCAGCTTTCTTCACAGCCCAACTCTCACATCCATACATAACCACAGGAAAAACCATAGCCTTGACTAGACGAACCTTTGTTGGCAGATTACCTTAGGACACATCTTATTAACAGATGCTCAAAATACATCAAGGTAAAGCAGAGATGTCCACAGCCACAGTTCACAGCTCTGGTGGCTTCATGCTGAGTCGTTGAGATGCTGAGTGTGGTTCCTGGGGAAGGAGCTTGGAAAGGCCACTCCAGGTGCTGGGGGTGTGTGCTGCCTCTGTAAAGGCTGCTACAAAACACTTGCTGAACACTGTTCTTTGCTTTTCACCTATTTTCATAAAGAAAATATCCTCTTCAGATTTCTTTTGGTTGGAGAAGAGAGGTACTAATTAGGGTAGGTCTTTTGGAAAAGTAGTGTGGAACTGGTGTAAAGCGAATCTTCGAAAAACAGGCATACTTGTATCTAGACTTGTTGCCCAGGCTCGTTACACGTTTGAAGGAAAACAAAAGTAAAGGCAGTTTCAGTCCTAATGGTCATTCTTTTTTGTCTTTGATCTCAGGACCAGCTGTTTATTGCCTGGTTCAGTTCATTTGGAGTCAGTAGGGTGGGCGAGAATAATTTGCAGTTTAGCAGGAATAAGAAGAGCAGGGTAAGAGTTGGCTTTCCTAGCTGCCAGGAGGCCTGCTTCCATTTTTTTCAATTATTTTCCATTATGGCTTATCATAGGATATTGAATATAGTTGCCTGTGCTGTGCAATAGGACCTGGTCCTTTATCCTTTCTAATAGTTTGCATCTGCCACGCCCAGACTCCCAGGCCAGCCCTCCCCGTTACCCCCTCCCCCTTGGCAACCACACATCTGTTCTCCATATCTGTTTCTGTTTCATAGATTCCTTTGTGTCCTATTTTAGATTCCACATAAAAGTGATATTTCTCTTTCTGACTTACTTCACTTTAGTATGATAATCTCTAGGTCTACCTATGTAGCTGCAAATGGCATTATTTCATTCTTTTTATGGTTGCATAGCAGGAGATCTTGCCTGGAGAATCCCAGGGATGGGGGAGCCTGGTGGGCTGCCGTCTATGGAGTCGCACAGAGTCAGACACAGCTGAAGCGACTTAGCAGCAGCAGCAGGTCTGGGTTTGACCCCTGGGTGTGGAAGGTCCCCTGGAGGAGGGAATGGGAACCCACTCCAGTATTCTTGCCTGGAGAATCCCCATGGACAGAGGAGCCTGGTGGGCTACAGTCCACGGGGTCGTAAAGAGTGGGACATGACTGAGTGACTAAGCACAGCCCAGCCCAGTATTACAGATAGAGATACACTCACACCATCTTCTTTATCCATTCCTCTGTACATGGACTTTTAGTTTGCTTCCATGTCCTGGCTATTGTGACTAGAACTGCTGTGAACATTGGCGTGCATGAGTCTTTCTGGATTATAGTTTTGTCTGGGTATATGCCCAGGAGCGGGATTGCTGGATCATATGGCAAGTCTGTTTTTAGTTTTCTGAGGAGCCTCCATACTGTTTTCCGTAGTGGCTGCACCAATTTACCTCTCACCAGCAGTGTAGGAGGGTTCCCTCTTCTCCACACCCTCTCCAGCATGTGTTGTCTGTAGACTTTTTAATGATGGCCATTCTGACCAGCGTGAGCTGGTACCTCATTGTAGTTTGGATTTGCATTTCTCTAATAATGAGCAGTATTGAGCATCTTTTCCTGTGCCTGTTGCAGGAGGTCTGCTGCTTGCCCTCCATGTTCTAGCTCAGAGCAGCCAGACTCTGTGCCCTGAAGGCCGTGGCATTGCGGGAGGAGCCCGTGGTAGAAGACCTAGTGCCCCACCCAGGTCCCCCTCTTGGCAACAAATGGGCCCAAAACACAGATCAGATGGAGAATGTCCAGGTGGAGGAGAGCACAGCTCAGCCTGCCTACTTGAGGCTTCAGTTCTGGTGGCAGCAGTCCCAACTTTGTCCCAGCTGCTGTGCTGTCACAGCTATTCTTGGAGACCCCAAGGTCCCCCCTCGTTCATTCCCTGGGCAGGTTCCTAGACTGGGGCGTCTCAGCAATGGTGCCCCACCGCCAAGGACTAGCAGCACATCTAGACTTATGACAGGCAGCGAAGGCAGAGCTGGTGGGAACCACTCACTGCACTGTAACCCAGGACATGCTGGTGCGCCTGTGGGGCGCCTCCGTTACTATGGAGATGAGATGCTGGCACCATCAGATCTTGGAGCTGGAAAGAGGCCTGAGCCTTGTTAGGGGAATGGGCACAAAGGCAGGTCGCAGCAGTGTCATCCACACTGCATCAAGTGACAGAGCCCTGAGGAAGTCCAAGGCTGAGGGGAGCGAGCCCTCCTCTCAGGGAAACAGTAGGGAGGTCCTATTCAAAACGAGTCTGGGCGAAGGAGCCTGGGCCACCATTGTCACATGGAAGTGGGTGCAGTGATCACAGGAGCTGCCCGCCTGACCCTGGGGTCCCCTCAGAAGCCAGGGACTCAGGAGGAAGGGGCAGCCGGGTGGTCTCAGTGGGCGCTCCAAGCACTCTGTCGAGAGCTGGCATCCATGGCCCTGAGCTTTCCAGCCTGCAGAGTTTCTCACCCACCCCCACCCGGGACCCAGTCTGTGTCCCTTGAAGACACCCCTCGCTGACAATGAGTGAGGCCTGGAAGCAATGTCTGCCACTCGATTGTACCCTTATTCTGAATATCCTTTGTGCATTTACAAGCCCTCAAACCTGAGCGGGAGCTCTGAGTTCTGGCCGAGCACACGCGGGAAACCTGTATAGAACAGAACTATTCAAGTTCAGGAAGATCTGGGGGGGAGATCCACACCTGCTTTCAGGCAAGCAGTACCAGTGACCCTATAACCCAGTCTGAGGTGGGAGACTCCAGGGTCTCAGCTTCTGAGCTGAATTGGAAAAGAATGAAAAGTTATTCAGGAAAAGGTGGGTGGGGACAGATGTGTAGGAGAAGGATTCCAGGCAGAAGGGTCCCTGTGGGCAGGGTGTGGAGTTCAGGGAACCTGTGGTAGGGCTGCTCAGACTTTATTTTCAAAGTTGTTAAATATCCTGAGACACTCGGAAAGTTTCTAGAGAGACTTGTCTATCATTAAGGCATTCAGTCATTCAGCAGACGTGTATTGAGAGCCCACAGGGTAAAGGCAAAAGGAATTAAGAGATTAATAAGGCTTGAGAGAAAGAGGTAAGGCAGATTAAGAGATACAAACTTTCTGCTGCAAAATGAATGAGACTTGGTTGGTTATGAAGTGTACAGGTGGGGAACGTAGAAAAAAAGAAAAAAAAGAGAGGTATAGTGTAAATGTGTCCAGCTTTGTTGCGTATCAATTATACCCCCATGAAGCGAAACAATTTTTCCCCAATGTTGCAAACTTAAAAAAAAAAAAAGTAGATAAGACTTATTCTCTGTCCTCAAGGAACTCACAGTTTAGTAAATATTATTTATAAAGGAACATGTGCAGTGATAGACGTTAGAACACAGTGTTACAGGAACACGAAGAATGGAGTGATTACTTGTGATTAAGCAGGTCAGGAAGGCCTCACGGGGAAGAGATTTTGAAATTACCAGATAGAATGGGGAAGGGCCATTTGCATTTCCAAGATGTTTAAACATGTCCAGACTTATTTTAGTTTGCCCTATTTGCAAGAATGTTTCAACTGTTGAGATGCTTATAAATTAGATGTTAATTAATGAAGTGAAAATGACGCAGGGAAGAGATCCAGATTGCTTTTAGAAATGGTGTGGTAGAAATGAGCTCCTTTCTAACTTCAAGTTATGTAAACGAAATGAACTGCATTTATAATTGTAAGAATTGGAAATGTTATTTAATATGTAAATATATTCTAACAGATAGGGGATATTTATAATGCCAAAAAATATTCTATTTAAGATAATGTATATTTAACTTCATGCATTTCTAGTTTTTTTAAAATAATTTCCTCCTCAATATTAATGTTTTTCTTCTCTTGTACATAAGTGTCGTGTATTTGCTATAGCACAGTTTCTCAAACTTGATGGCCCCTACTCTGCTTTCATTTTTTACCCTTGCTTTAAAAGATTTTTTTATTGGATCATAAGATACATACTTGTACAAATCTTAAGGGTATCATTCAGTTAATTTTTACATGTGTATCTGTTTATGTTAACTACCATTCAGATTAAAACATTTCCAGAGCCTTCCAAGGCTCCCTCATGCCATCTCCCAATTAATACCAAATTCTGCTAAAGTGACTACTGCTGTGAGTGTATCACAGTGGATTAGTTTTGTCTGTTTCTGAACTTTACATAAATGAACGTACTTTTTTTTTAAGTCTGGCTACTTTCCTCAACATTGTCTCTAAGACTGAACCCATGTCCCACTCAGTTTTTTCTTTTTCATTGATATGTTATTTATGAATATACCAAACTTAGGTATCTGTTTCCATTGGTGGCATATTTCCACTTTGGGGCTATTATGAACACGTCTTGGAGATGTCTTCGGTGGACACATGCATTGATTTCTCCAGGGTAAATAGTAGTGGAATTGCTGGGTTACAGGGTAGACATATGTGGGACTTTAGTAAAACCTGCTACTGAGTTTGGAGAAGGCAATGGCACCCCACTCCAGTACTCTTGCCTGGAAAATCCCATGGATGGAGGAGCCTGGTAGGCTGCAGTCCATGGGGTCGCTAAGAGTCGGACGTGACTGAGCGACTTCACTTTCACTTTTCACTTTCATGCATTGGAGAAGGAAATGGCAACCCACTCCAGTGTTCTTGCCTGGAGAATCCCAGGGACGGGGGAGCCTGGTGGGCTGCCGTCTATAGGGTTGCACAGAGTCAGACACGACTAAAGCAACTTAGCAGCAGCAGTTGGGTATCCTCTTGTGAAAGGCCTACTTTAATATTTTGTGCATTTTTTAAATTGGGTTGTCCTTTTTTACTGAACTGGAGGGCCCTTTGACCGATATGTGTATTGTACGTCTTCTCTTGGTCTTCAGAGTGCCTCTCACTCTTTCAGTGGTGTCTTTTTCTTGGAAAGAAGTTCTTAATTTCAATAACATTCAACTGGAGCAGTCTTTTCTTCTGTGGCTAGTGCATTCTGTGTCCTTTTAAATGAATATTTGCCTCTTCCAGAGAAAAATTCTAATGAAACACATCAAAGGTTGTAACATTTCTCATAGAACCCTCAAACCTCTACGCATGCACTTGTAGATTGCCACCTGAGAGCCACGCTCTACTGTGCTGTTGCAGAACATTCTAGTCATAGATAGATCCCCCGAAACAACACCACAATACAACCATGGTAGGATTCCATTTTAAGCCAAGGAGGCAACAGGTTTAACTTTAAAGAAGCAGCTACTTAGAATTATTACATAGTAAATAAATATAATATAGGTAAATATATATTAAATAAGTATTTTTGCCCCATTATATTTCAGAGATTCAATAATATAGGAAAGTTCTAAAAAAAAAAAGAGTGTGAGATGAGAAAATCAATTCACTTGAAAACGCTGGAGCAAAATGTTGGTCCTTCCCCGTCTGTGCCTAATTAGGAACACTCGTCTCTCCCCTTGACCTACTTTTATCACTACTCCAACACACACACACACACACACACACACACACACACACACACGGCACTAGCCCCAAGGAAAAAACACAACCGAGATATTTATGACTTCTGAAACCTGCTCCAACTTGACAGTCCGCAAACATAACAGATGGTCTGTAATAACCGAACTGTTGTTGAATGTGTCTTCAGTGGTTAATTACACACTCATTTCTTAAAATTTAAAATACATGGAGAGCAATTATTCTTACCAAAGGAACATACTCATATTTTCATATTCTGTAAGTCATATTATCATAGTTTTAGATAGACATAGATAGATGATAGAGAACAAGATAGATAATAGATTTCAAACAGTTAGATGTATTTAAAACACAATTACCATTTGTGATATCAAACATAACTTTTAATCTTCAAGTCTCTGAAAAACTTATAAACATCAGGGTCTTGGGTAAGTAGCCTGCCTTTCTTCATGATACCTTAAAATTCAGAGTTGTCTTGCTATTCAGACTTTTTGTATAAATAGGATTTCATAATCTACAAAACATTTCTCTTTCTAGCAAGTTTCCAATAGAAAGCAAGAGACATACCAAGATTGCATATGCCTTACAAGGGTCAGAGCAAATTACTGAAATATTTGAAACTATTTTAAAAACTGGACAGAGACCTCTTAATATTCAGATGAAGATAATTCACGATACTAAAACTGTCTTCTTTTTAGTATGGTCTTTTCCCAATTCATCATGATTATTTTGAGGGAAAAAAAGCCCTCAGTGCAGGAATATTGCGTCTTTATTTTTCATTTGTTCATTTTTTAATCCCTCACTTATAAAAACTTTTGTTCATATGTAAATAATAAATGCAACCACAGTTACATATGCTTGATAGAAGTGGGTATGGAGAGCAGTGGGCCTTAAAAGAAGGAAGAGAGGAGTTTAGGAAAGTTGGGCTTCCCTGGTGGCTCAGACGGTAAAGAATCTGCCTACAATGCAGCGCTGGAGACCTGATCAGTCCCTGAGTCGGGAAGATCCCCTGGAGAAGGGAATGGCTACCCACTCCAGTATTCTTGCCTGGGGAATTCCATGGATGGAGGAGGCTGGTGAGCTAAAGTCTATGGGATTGCAAAGAGTCAGACATGACTGAGAAGCTAACACTTACAAAGCCATAGAATGACTCTTGAAAATCAGTGGGTTTTTCACTTGCCCATGTCTGCTCTGCCTGGATTTTCTTTTTCCGTTCTCTTCACTGCTGTTCTGTTCTCCAAAAAATGTCTTCATGGGTGTCTTATCACTGGTACAACCAGTAAGGTGGAATCTAGAAGATCCCTTTAATACCAACACTGCAGAATTCACATCTATTCCTGGGCTCAGTGTCAACAGATCACCCACCAATAACAAAATACATGAGAGACTGCTTAGGGTAGATACTTGAAAAGCGACAGGTCAGAAGGATACCTTGTATTAGTAGGAAAGCTCTGGAAGTCTGACTTGGGTAACAGACAGAAAATTTGGTGGTCTTTGGTTTAGCTTTGCATTTCTAATGAAGGTTGGGTTTTTAGTCATCCATTCCATATTGTACTGTTCCTTCTTGTGCTTAAGTACATTTCATTCTGTTCTCCTTGGAGCAGGACTAAACTTCAGATTGCAAGGAGCCTAATAATGCCAGATTTTGAACATTTAGATTCTGCAGGGGTTTTAGTTCAATAATTAGTATAGAACTGAACCAGCTCAGTTGTTCTTCCTAAGATTCAATTCACAAGGATACTTTAGTTTCAGGGAGGAAGCGGTGAGGGGCAACTTAGAATTCCACTATGTTTCTTTTCTTCTAGACTTTTCCTGAAACTTTACAACCTATTGTTGAACAGCATCCTCCGATTCTGATAATTAATTTGCCTGTTTACAAAAGAAAAATGAAATACAGAGATAACAGTCTGAGCTGAAGAAATCATGTATTATTCATCCAACCAAAAAACTCTTTGCTATTGCTAAGATAATGGGCTAGACTTTTCAATCCTGCCAAGTTTTTTTTTTTCTTTTTAATTCTTTCCCAAAGGGCTATGCTTATTTCTTTTTCACACTATTATCAGATGCATTTTCTACTTCAAGACTTGTTTCTCAGCAAGTTTAAATTAGGAAGACACTTTTCTTAAGCAGGAAAGCATTTAGGATTTTTTAAAGTTTGAGTCTTTTGATCAGAGGAAAGGAGAGAGAGAGGAAGGGAATAGAAGAAGCAGAAAGTGTGTGTTATCTTGACAGATGTAGGGACCTAATACAGGGGAGGAAAAAGACATTTTCAAGAAAATTGCAACAGTTATGATAGGTCTTTTATTAGTGGCTACTTAAAAAGTGCTGGTCTTCTTTGGGTGTGGTGTTGACTAGATCTGGTGCAGTAAGCTTGAGAAATGTAGTACCTAAGGTTTCTGATCACTTCGCTGGGGTGAAGGTGTGTAGGTTAACCCGGAAACTTTATGGTCTTGTTACGATGACTTTGTTCAAAATGTCTTTCTTTACCAGCTATATTTTTGTTGCACTAGCCTCCAGTCCATGGGGTCACTAAGAGTCGGACACGACTGAACAACTTCACTTTCACTTTTCACTTTCATGCATTGGAGAAGGAAATGGCAACCCACTCCAGTGTTCTTGCCTGGAGAATCCCAGGGACTGGGGAGCCTGGTGGGCTGCCATCTGTGGGGTCGCACAGAATCGGACACGACTGAAGTGACTTAGCAGCAGCAGCAGCAGCTTCCAGTGTTGTTTCTTAAGGGCTTCAAGTCAAAATCGCGATACCGTTGGCATTGTCACTGGCAAAAGCTTGATGCTTCAACAGATAATCACAGTCAAAATTCAGACACCCCATGTGAGTAGAAAAGGTAAGGCTCATCTTTAACTGAGACTTAGTCTCATTTTGATGGGCAACTCCTGACGTTTGCTCTGGTTCACGAGGTCTCTGAGGACACTATAGAAGACATGAGGAAACACTGCTTTACTTGTGTATGGGTGAAGTCAACAGCCACCTCCGTATTCAATTAAAAGTTCCCCAAGTTCCCTTAGTTTAATATTATTTGCATTGTTTTAAACTTTTGCTTTGTCAGAGCTGGCGTTCTTGCCTTGAGGTTAGTATTTCCCTTGCAGCCTCTTGAGTTTGCTCATGGTTCTGTTTCTTCTGTTAGCTCTGTTTCCACGATTGGTAGCGCTTCTAAATTTGGGGCTGCTCCTTCATGACACTATTTTTCTGAAAGGTTGGGCGATTTTTAGTTGCTTTTCCATATTAATATCTATCTTCAAGGTGAAGGGAGGTGAGACACGTGAATGGAGAAGACTTGTCCTTGAATGGGTGGTTGTTGGTGATAATCTGTACATGTGGGATTCATTGTACTCTCTACCTCTAACATTGAATATTTGTTTTCAATATTAATATTTGCTGTCTGTCTTAGGGTGGGTGGAATTTGCCATTCTTGGTAAGAGAAAACATTGCACTTGCTCGAGGCTGACTTTGGTGATACGAGTGTGAGTAAGTGTGATAAAAGTGGTAAGAATATGTGAATAAAGTCTAATCACTAGCACAGAGCAGGGCTTTCCCTCTGAAATCAGCATACCATCTTAACTTCTTTTTTGCCACTTCTTTCCAGCAAGTCGTTTCCCTGCCTAACCTTTCTCCCGTGGCCACTGTGTGTTCCCTGAAAATGTTTACGAGCGTCATTATGGAGAGATCCCAGAATAATAGCTTTAAAGCCAATATTATTGTTGGTTCAAACTGCCATTTTGTGTGATCACATGGGTTGTGCAGTAGAATCCTCAAGGTTACACCACGGATACTGGTCTTACGTTAGGCGAATGTCCTATGATGTCTCTTGGAAATACACTGTCCATTACCTGGGACACATAGGATGCAGAAATCACCCAGATTAGCTGCATCTTAATCTGGGAGTAAAGAAGGAGGGGAACTTGGGGCCCAGCCATTTTTATGAGCGGCTCAGAACTGAGAACTGTTTCGACTTTTCAGTTACAATTAATATAAACCAAAATTCTGCTGTTAATAATTTTCAGTTATTTGAAAATTTGAGCCCTATGTCTGGATTTAGAACAGTGATAAATTGTATTTCTCTGCATCAGACTTTCTGGGGGCCGCCTTGCTAAGTGCATATCCGTGGGACACATCCACAGCCTGGAGCTCTGTGTGATGGTGTTGCGCCAGGGATCTCCTTTAGTAAAAGAGCACTCCAAATCGTCTTTTGGAAATTGAATTTTCGGAACTCTTGATCTAGTGATTTCTTCCCTGTTTCTGTCAGACATCAATTTGATTGACACTTCAAATAGGGAAGCATACACTCGTATTTAATATATGGCTCCAAAGGGACCTCTACAAGGGGCCAAATGACATAGAACCTTCAAGGCCAAGGTGAAATGTTTGGGTTTTATTCCAACTGGGAAAGAGATGAGTTTTTAAATAGGTCTATAGGTAAGAAATGTGATGTAATGTGATGTGATTCTGTTAAGGCTCTGTGCCTAGCATTGTTTTTGTAACTTGGTATTCTTTTTGCTAAAGAAGGCCCCAGGTTGGATGTCTTAGACCTGAAAAACCCTGGGTCTGCCTGGTGATATGGAGCATAAAGGGCCTGCCAGGGGTGCTGGCACACAGGTTCTCAGGAAGTGCGGGTGTTCCCACTCTGTTTCTCTTCATCTTGAAAGGTTTATCTCACCCTAGATATGAATACTTCTTAATCTCCTGCTCAGTGACTGTCATCAAGGGACATTCTTAAATATTTGTTGAATGACTGATGGAAAGCAAGACAGGAGGGAAAGAGAACTGACTCATTGGTATTTTTCTTTATATACCACTAAGGGTACCAAGTAGCTGGCTTTTCACATATTTTAACTCTAGAAAATGCAGACCAATCTCATACTGATGCATAGCAGAGCCTCCTCAATGTGTATGACTCTGGTTTTCAATGGACAGAGTAAAAAGTGGTAGATAAGGATTTTACTGGGAAATACTACTGATTTGCCAAAATGCTAGAAAGTCATGACGGTATGTTAATAGAGGCAGTCTGTTTCCTTGATTATGAGGCTGATAAGCTACTGACCTCTTTTTAGGAAACCTTCACATTTTGTCAAAGAAATTACCTGGAAGAAATAGGAGTTCTCTTGTTTATGTATATAGCATATATATCTTCCACTCCCCCCAAAAAACATCTTAGACATTTTGCAAACAGTAATCAATATTATTTGATCCCAATTATTACTCTAAATAAAAACTTTTAAAATTGCCCTGTCTTCACAATGTGAATTGTGATTCCAGAAATACTCTGACAACCACCTCAGCAGAAATACAAATTTTTTTTTTTTTTTTTAAAAAAGCTTCCTCTTATTCTGATTACTGGGATGGGATTCCCACTTTTTCCTACCTTTCCTATCCTTGTTCATCTCTTTATGGACTCCTATTATTTTCTCCCCCTTAAATTCAAAATCACCTCGAACAATTACTGCAGCCATAAAATTAAAAGACTCTTGCTCCTGGGAAGAAAAGCTGTGACAAACCTAGACAGCATATTAAAAAGCAGAGATATCACTTTGCCAACAAAGGTACATCTACTCAAAGCTATAGTTTTTCCAGTAGCCATGTACGGATGTGAGAGTTGGACCGTAAAGAAGGCTAAGCATCAAAGAATTGACGCTTTTGAACTATGGTGCTGGAGAAAACTCTTGAGAGTCCCTTGGACAAAAAGGAGATCAAACCATTCAATTCTAAAGGAAATCAACCCTGAATATTCATTGGAAGAACTGATGCTAAAGCTCCAATCCTTTGGCCACCTGATGCAAAGAACTGGCTCATTGGAAAAGACCCTGATGCTGGGAAGGATTGAAGGCAAAAGGAGAAGGGGACGACAAAGAATGAGATGCTTGGATGGCATCACCAGCTCAAAAGACATGAATCTGAGCAAATTCCAGGCCACAGTGAAGGACAGGGGAGCCTGGCGTGCTGCAGTCCATGGGGCTGCAGTGAGTCGGACGTGACTTAGCAACTGAACAACAACAAAAATTCAGACATTTTCTAGGCTTATGTCCAAAGTTTCTTTCCTACTTTCTATGTTCTCCCTGGAAAATTGCTGTATGTATGTCTGTAGCTTCATCAGCCTCCAGCGTCTCCAGGTCTCCATCTCGAGCTCCAAGCCCTTTCTTGCTATAATGAGACTCAGTCTGGTGCTCCTGGGAGTTTAAGACTCAACTTGCAAGAGCTCATAAATAGTCAAGAATCAGTTGGTTTAAGATCCTTAAGAAAGAGTGCTGTGTTCTAGCCATGGGGCTCCAGATGAAGCTGACGGTACAGAAATGGAAGCCAAACAGACGCACACAAACATACTGTCTCATGGTGAAATGATGCAAAGATGGATAATACTTCCTAATTAGTTTCTGCAATTGAAAATGGTAAAATTAACGTCAATTAATTATTTCTATTTTCACTAATTCATTTGTCTGTCCCCCATTATTCTGAATTAGAGTGATTCTTCTTTCCAATCTTTCCCTTCAAAATAAACTTCTGATAATTATTTTTGAAACGTATTATACCTGAAAGCCCTGTGGAAAGTAACTAAGAACATTGTGTTCCAGCATTAAAATGACATACAAACTCCAGATTAAAATATAATGCCTCATTCCAAAGCTTGAATAGAATGAAACTCAAAAGGAATTGTATCTGATAAAATTCAGGTCATTGAAAAAAAGTTCAAAAAAGAACAATCTCTATAACAAGTAGCACTTTTATTCGATGATTGGTTCCGTTAGATTTCATCCACTTTAAATGTTGAGGTTAGCAGCCTCAGATATTAACAATCCTGGTAACATGTGGAAATATCAAATTTCAGGTAGGTTGCAATTAGTTATGAAGGACTTTAACCTCCATCTCCCTATAAGGTTTGTCCTCATCACCTCCTCCCATTTCTAACCTTCTCTTACTCCTTCCATGATCATTACCCCAATATCCATGAGGCAAGGACAAATAAACAGAGCTTAAATATAAGCCTCAAAAGATCCATATTTTAACAAACATTGAGGAAAGAACTTCTTTGTGGTTCATAAATTTATAATGAGTTGAGGTTGAATTTCTAAAACTGTTTCAAGTGGATACAAAAAACACCATCTCCAAATCCAGTTGGTTTTGACACCGGTTCTAAAGATAATCGATGCTCATGATTCTCTGAGCTGTGTTCCCCCATCATAGAACTTTTGTCTTTCCAGGAACAGTAAAGCCACTGAAGGACCTGCTCAACCCTTCTAATCAAAAATGTGCATGAGTGATCTATCAAAGTACCTCTTGGCACATGTGACTCACAAATCCTTGAGAAGTTGTTAAGTGAGCCTTGAATCTGCGGACCTGATGACTACATTCTGATAGGAATGGAGGTATCTCTTCAGGGAACTGTCATTTTATATAGTTCACATAAACTGTGACTGCATAGGTGGTATCATGTGAGAAAGATTATTTGGGAGTGTAGATACTTCAAAAGAAAAAAATCTGTAGTGGTATCATGAAACTAAAGCAAGATAGGAATCAAATCTAGCTTGGAATCACCCGTTGAAGAACAATTTTGAATGAAGAAGAAAAGGTGGTGCAGCAGAAATGATTCATTTGCCCTCAGCATCTGCAGATGGCTCCCCAGAGCTCCCCTTCCCCACTCCTCTCTGCTATGTAATTAAGCAGAAAGAGGGGCCCCATGTTAAAAAAAAATCCTGCAAAGTTCTTTATAACTGAGGCCACTAGCTAAAGTCGGAATAACACTTGAGAATGGCTGCAAGTCACACAAGAAAACCTTCCAATTCAGCCCCACTGGGAAAAGACTATTCTTTTCCCTTCAGAACATCAGTTTCTGAGTGGAGGGTAAAATATTTATATGAAAGGAGGCACAGATGTGCAGGCTCCTCTCATAGAGCCTTCTGGGAAAAAAAACAGCTTGCTAACCAAATTAAAGACCTCTGTCTGGAAGAGATTGCCAGTCTCAGTGTTCAAAGAATAAAGTCTGCAAGTGAAATATGTATTCAAGACTAGGAAAAAGAAATTAAGTTAGATTAAATAGAAAATAGACTTGAAGATAAAGTAATCTTATATATTACATTTTTAGAAGATAAAAACATGAAAAATAGTGGATGGAAAGTAAGTTTTCTGCTATCAGAGTAGATAAAATATCTAAAAAAAGATTTTTAAAAGTTCACTAATGGCTTATTAGCCTTTTTTATTCTAGGGTCTTGTGATGAAACCACTTAAAATTATCTCTTTGGCTTTTTCAGCTAAATGCTTCTTTTTTAGGGATTTGTTTTTATTGAAGTACACTTTGGGCTACAGAGGATGAGATGGTTGGATGGCATCACCGCCTCAATGGACATGAGTTTGAGTAAACTCTGGGAGATAGTGAAGGACAGGGAAGCCTGGCATGCTGCAGGCTATGAGGCTGCAAGGAGTTGAACAGGACTGAGCGACTGAAATGAACTGATAGTTTTGTTTTGGTTTTTCTTTTGGCTGTATTGGGTCTCTTTTGCTGTGCTCTGACTTTCTCTAATGGTGGTGAGCCGGGAAGCTAGTCTTCATTGCAATATGCAGGCTTCTCACTGTGGTGGCTTCTCTTGTTGCAGAGCACAGGCTCTAGGGCTCACAGGCTCAGTAGTTGGCAGCTCACAGGCTCGAGAGCACTGGCTTAGTAGTTGTGGTAAACAAGCTTTAGTTGCTCTGCAGCATGTAGGATCTTCCTGGACGAGGGATCAAACCCAGGTCCCCTGTGTTGGCAAGTGGATTCTTAAATACCGGACCACCAGGAAAGTCCTTTATTGAAATATAGTTGACTTACAATATTATGTTAGTTTCACATGTGTGTGTGTGTGTGTATTCAGTCATGTCCAACTCTTTGAGACTCGATAGACTATAGCCCACCAGGCTTCTCTGACCATGGAATTTTCCAGGCAAGAATACCGGAGTGGATTGCCATTCCCTTCTCCAGGGGAACTTCCCAACCCAGAGATCGAACCCTGGTCTCCTGCATTGCAGCCAGACCAGATTCTTTACCGTTTGAGCTACAGAGAAGTTTCAAATGTACAACATAGTAACTCGATATTTTTATAGACGCCATCAGGAAAATTATTAGAGCTAATAAATGAATTCAATAGAGTTGCAAGATACAAGATTAATATAAATAAATCTGTTATGTGTCTATATGCTGCTGCTGCTGCTGCTGCTAAGTCACTTCAGTCATGTCCGACTCTGTGCGACCCCATAGACGGCAGCCCATCAGGCTTCCCCATCCCTGGGATTCTCCAGGCAAGAACACTGGAGTGCCTTGCCATTTCCTTCTCCAATGCATGAAAGTGAAAAGTGAAAGGGAAGTCGCTCAGTCATGTCTGACTCCCAGTGACCCCATGGACTGCAGCCCACCAGGCTCCCCCGTCCATGGGATTTTCCAGGCAAGAGCATTGGAGTGGCTTGCCATTGCCTTCTCTGGTATGTCTATATACTAATAGTGAATTATCAGAAAGAGAAATCAAGAAAACAGTTCCACTTACAATTGAATCAAAAAAGAATAAAATATCTAGGAATAAATGTAACCAAGGAAGTGAAAGACCTGTACTCTGAGAAGTATAACACACTGCTGAGGTGTATTGAAGACTATACAATAAATGGAAAGATAGGGACTGGAAGAATTACTATAGTTAAAATGTGCATGCTACCTAAAACAATCTATAGAGTTAATGCAATCCCTATCAAAATGCTGGTGACATTTTTTTCACAGAGCTAGAACAAGTAATTCTATAATTTGTATGGAACCATGGAAGATCTTGAATAGCCATACCAATCTTGAGTAAAAACAGCAAAGCTGGAGGTATCATGCTCCTTGGCTTTATATTATACTACAAAGCTACAGTACTCAAAACAGTATGATATTGGCACAGAACAGACACATAGATCAATTGGAAACAGAGAGCCCAGAAGTAAATCCACTTATTTATTGGATCCTTTGATCCATATGACCAATCCAAGACAAAGAAGGCAAGAATATACAAATGGAGAATAAACAGTCTCTTCAGTAAGTAGTGTTGGGAAAGCTGGACATAAAATAATGAATAGTTGAATTAATAATGAATAGAAACTTTTTTGGAGAAGGCAATGGCACCCCACTCCAGTACTGTTGCCCGGAAAATCCCATGGATGGAGGAGCCTGGTAGGCTGCAGTCCATGGGGTCGCTAAGAGTCAGACACGACTGAGCGACTTCACTTTCACTTTTCACTTTCATGAGAAAGAAATGGCAACCCACTCCAGTGTTCTTGCCTGGAGAACCCCATGGATGGAGAAGCCTGGTAGGCTGCAGTCCATGGGGTTGCACAGAGTCAGACATGACTGAAGCGACTTAGTAGTAGTACTAGAAACTTTTTTAGAACTAAATGATTCTTGAAGGAAATTTCTCCCCAAATTTAAAGATCTGAAGTAATTTATAAAGTAGTTATTAACAATCATTGAAATGCCATTAAATTTTTTTAAAGTCTTTTATCACAGAGATATCAAGGCTGGTTCCTAGAGATCACCTCTCAGATGAAAAAGGAAGATTAAGCAGAGAGGCGAGAATGAGCTGCCTGTTCTGTATTTGCCTGCCCCATGCTCCAGGATGGTGATGGATTGTCACCACTGACTCTGTGTCTCTGCAGTGCTCCTATTTTGACTGTAGCGACAGGACAGTCTCTTGATTTTCTTCTCTTTTCCTTACAAGCGACATTTCACTCTTCGATGCAGATTCTTCCACTTTGGCCCAATATGAAAGCTCTTCTCTTTTATTTACCTCTCTTATGGAACTGACTGGAAAATACAAGCCTGCTCTTGGGTCAGTTTAAAAAAAATGTTTCCATAAATGTTTATATGTTCTGCAGTTTTCTCCTAAGCATCTATAATGTTTTAAACTATGTCTATATAAAGCCCCCAAATATTCTTAATGAGTAAAAAATCAATGGGGGGGTTATGATTTTGATCTGAACGTGCTTTCAAACATTATCATCCCAATGGATGATTCGTCCAAGATGGCTGAAATGATTGCTCTTTAGTATTTCTGAGGGTAGCCCACAACTATGTACTTTTTAAAAAATTCAAACATATTCATTTATTATGTTAATAATAAAAACATAATAAATAATACCAACATAATAATAGTGATCTGCTGCTCCAGGCCCCAGTTGCCACATGGGGGAACTTTAGTTTAGCATGTGAACTCCTAGTTGTGCTTTGAGGGATCTAGTTCCTTGACCGGGGATGGAATCCGGGCCCCTTGGATTGGAAGTGCCAAGTCTTAGCCACTGGACCATCAGGAAAGTTGCTACTATCTTTAATTTTTGTTTCTTTGCCTTTTAAAATTTATTTTTAATTGAAATATACTTGATTTACAATGTTGTGTTAATTTCAGGTATCAGCAAAGTAACTCAGTTATATATATATTTTTTTCAAATTCTTTTCAATTATAGTTTATTACAAGATATTGACTATAGTTTTGTTTTACATTCCTGGCTGTGTTGGGTCTGTGTTGCTGTGCAGGCTTTCTCTAGTTGCAGCGAGCGGGGCCTACTCTCTAGTTGCAGTGTGAGGGCTTCTCATTTCAGTGGCTTCCTTTGACTCTTGTTTAGGAACACGAGCTGTAGGGCACGTGGGCTTTAATAGTTGTGGCACAGGCCTCAGTTGCTCCATGGCTTATCAGATCTTCCCAGATCAGGGATTGAACCTGTGTCTCCTGCATCTCCTGCACTGGCAGGCAGATTCTTTACCACTGAGCCAACAGGCTTTTGTTGGTTATCTGTTTTGTGTATAATATCAACTACTTACCTTCTAGATGAATGGTGCAGAGAAGTGATTGGCAGGTGTGATAGACATCACCATGGCAACTCTTCATAAAGGAAATTGATGGCTGAGTAAGTTGAGGGTTTATATTAAGAGATTAATAATCCCCAGGCTGTTTGTTCAGGTTCTGTAACTTCCTAAGGATTTCAGAGGAAGGATAATGAATCAAATATTTTATTAGTTCAGAAAGCCTCACCCACAAAATATATATTTATCACTTCAATTTGTTTTTTGGCTGCCACATAGTTTAGCCCGCTGAAACATTTTATTTTTCTGTCAGTGGCATTTGCGTCAAGAGCTCTGACCAAATATGACCTCGGTCAGTGCTAGATTCCAGCCAACACACACCAGACACCGAAAGGGTCACACCCTGTCTTCAATTTCCCCTCCAAGACCAGCTACATAATTCTAGGGACTCGTGCAAAGTGAAAATGTAGAATCATTTGTTGAAAAATTAGGGAGAATTTCCAAACAATGACAGCACGGCATTAAGGCACGCCAAGTCCCTTTGGCACAGCTGTACTTTGTTCGTCCTCAAGGGCAACCAGGCCCCCTGTCTCCTTGCCCTCTCCTTCTTTCATCCAGGCTGACATTTTCTTCTCTCCTGCTCATTTTCAAGAAGGTGAAAATAGCTAGAAGCTTCCCCAGGCAGCCGAGTCTTACTGAATCCTCATTATTCCAGGTGAAAGAAAAGAAAAAGGCTCACTCCTCTTGCAGATTTGGGTGATAAAAGCGAATGCCACTTCTGAATGCTGACTGTACAAAATTATTAGCCTGAAAAAGTCAGAAAACGTTGCCCTGAAAGGATACCTGCCTTGACAGAGATGAGACTGAACAGCCTTTTGGTCTTTTTCCACTTTTTAAAAAAATTTCTAGAACTCTGTGCAAATGTGTCTAAGTATAGTCGATACTTAATATACCAAATCAGAGCTCTGATTGTTTTAATAATGGGAGAAACATATCTATGGTTTCGAGCAAGCCATTGTCTTTCCTTCAAGTATATTAACAATAATAAGAAAAAAAGAAAAGTTCTTTTAAGAAAACATTTGAGAAGCCAGTCTCATCCTAATTCCGTAGTATGGATACAAGAAAGGCATTTGTGGTTGAAGGATTTATGTCTCTGATGGAGGATAACTTAGTATTTCCCTAAATGTGCCTTGCAATTGCTAGTGTTCCATGATTGTGAGAAGGACTCCATACTCAAATAGGCTGAGAAATTCTGCTTTAGAGATCTGCATAAAAGTCTCCTGGATGTCCTGCAGCTTAGAAAGGGAAAAAAGAAAATAAAAAGAGAATCTATAACCCATCTGCTCTTCGTTTAATCCAGTTTTGCCCAAACACATTTAATCACAGAATGCTTTCATTGTGTAGTAACTATTAAAGTCATGGTGTTGATTAGGCACACTGGGGAAATGCTGATTTAATGAATCCATGGAGATCATTGGAAAGGATTTTGTATTGTTGGTCACCTGCTAGATTTCAACCAGTGTTTTATGCCACTGCCATGCCTTCACTCAAATAGAACCAGCCCTCAGAGGTGGTTATTGTAATCCTGATTTTATATACAAGGTGAACAAGTTAAGTGATTGACTCGGACATACAACTTTAGGTGGCATAGGGTTTTTGAACTGGTGTCTGACTCTCCAGCACAAGGTCCCTTCCTCCACAGCACTCAGAATTTACTAACAGTGGTGAAACAGGGCCGCATTAAAGTATTTATAACATCTTATGAATGCATGCTCTCAGTTCTGAAGGTTGAGTCTTTCTTAAGATACATGGAATTCTCTTGACAGATTTTTTTTCCACAAATGAAACAATAAATCTGCCTTCTCTTGTGGTTTGCCATCTGTTATGAAGCCCAAGAGAAAAATCTTTCCCTTTACAGCGAAGCTTGGCTGAACATTTATACCAAGTAACTAAGGTGCAGAATGCAGAATACCTCAGTGGAGAATCACAGCTAATAGGCTGGTCTGCATACTGTTAGACTGAAACTGATACTGAGAATGTTGTACTTCTCAGTAAGTAGGTTCATTAGCCTCTAGCAGAAATTTCGGAGAAGGCAATGGCACCCCACTCCAGTACTCTTGCCTGGAAAATCCCATGGACGGAGGAGCCTGGTAGGCTGCAGTCCATGGGGTCGCTAAGAGTCGGACACGACTGAGCGACTTCACTTTCACTTTTCACTTCCATGCATTGGAGAAGGAAATGGCAACCCACTCCAGTGTTCTTGCCTGGAGAATCCCAGGGACCGGGGAGCCTGGTGGGCTGCCGTCTATGGGATCGCACAGAGTCGGACATGACTGAAGCGACTTAGCATAGCATAGCATAGCATAGCATAGCAGAAATTTGGAAACTTTTATTAACCAGCTACCAGAGGCATGCATGGGGACTAAGCTGGATCAAAATCAAAGGAAATAATCAGGTTTGCATTAACTTCTGCTCAGATCCTGATTTACCCTTAAAAAATTTTGTCTGTGCTTGGTCTTAGTTGCAGCACACAGGATCTTCGCTGTGTCATGCAGGGTCTTTTGTTGTGCTGCATGGACTGTCTAATTGTAGCTCATGGATTCAGTTGCTCCACGGCATGTGGGGATCTTAGTTCCCCAACCAGGGATTGAACCCATGACCCCTGCATTGCAAGGCAGATTCCTAACCACTGGACCACCAGGGAAGTCCCCTGGTTTACTCTTTGTACTTAAAGCTAAAAATGATATTTACTGTTGAGCATCTTCTCTCACTTGATCTGAAATAATTCAGTGTTTTAGACTTACTAGTTTCTCCAGATTTTCAGGAAAACTTAATTGGTGAATCATTGCACATATTAATATTAAAGGAAGTATTCCATAAATAAAGCCAGTCTAGGATAGAGGCTGCATCAAGTAGGCACCTGTACAAACAGCCATAGCAATAAAGAAGAATACATGGTAAGAAGGGTTAGAATAGGCTGCTCAGACCAAAGGTCACAGAGAGAGGAGACCCACCCATTTAGAGAAAGCGCAATTCATGTCAGCACTTGAGGGATAAGCGGGGATTAATTAAAGACACCAAGTGGATTGGCTGTAAGCAGTCTGTTTGAAACACTGACATATAACTAGGAAGCCGTAGACCTAAGATTACAAGAGAAACTGCTTCTCCTGGCAGCTGGAGGCCCTGAGAGCAGTGTCTCTTCTCCAGTGTGGGTTTTAGGGTAAAATAGCATCACTGTGGGCTTCCCTGCCGGTCCAGTGGTTGAGACTTTACCTTCCAGAGCAGAGGGTGCAGATTAGATCCCTGGTTGGGAGCTAAGATCCCACATGCCTCGGAGCCAAGAAACCGAAACATAAAACAGAAGCAATATTGTAGCAAATTCAATAAAGACTTTTGAAAAAACCCAGCAGTCACCCATGCAGGTCTGTTCTCAAAAGGGCCACACCATCATGAAGGGGCTGCACCAGAGACAGCAGCCAGGGGTTGAGATGGGGAGACAAGGGCCAGAAAAGCTTATTCTGGAATATACAGGAGAAGAACCTTTCAAAACTCTCTGAAAGAATTGAAGGGATTCTTGAGGGTGGCTAATTTCTAGCCGTCGATTAGAGCCTATACAGGAATTATCAATATAAGTCTATGTTACAGAGGCAGGCTGGAAAAGGAAGCAGGAACTAACCATCTACTTTGGGTTGCATCGGTTTTACTGGCTGTGGTTTGTGTCTCTTCAGCCCCCACTTAGCCTGTAACAAAGTCCTCTCCTCCTGACCAGGGTTGTGAACAATCACAGAATGTCATGCATGCCCACAGGGCTCTGCAATTAATAGAGATGTGAGCATGTAACCAAGATGGAGCCTCTTAGGATATATCCTGGAGCTTGTTAAGAGCTGGATTCAAATAGTACCAAAACATTTATAATAAAGTTTGGGAGATTAAATGCTGACCATTTAATGGAATTGCAATTCATGTGTTAGGTGCAATGATGTGTGTGTGCTCAGTTGCTAAATCATGTCTGATTCTTTGCAACACTGTGGCTGTGGCCCACCAGGCTCCTCTGCCCATGGGATTTCCCAGACAAGAGTACTGGACTGGGTTGCCATTTCCTCTTCCAGGGGATCTCCCTGACCCAGGGATCATCTTTGGTATTGGCAGGTGGATTCTTTACTCCTGAGCCACCTGGGAAGTCTATAAATTACGTTTAGTGTATTGTCCATACAGACATATATAAAATAATATATTTAAAACTTTAGTCCATCTGGACTATATTTTAGAACATGAGAAGCACATAACTTTTTGTCTCCAAATAATTATACCAACACCGTTTATTGAATGATTCACAATTTTCCCACCAGTTTGATATGCCACTGTAATCAAATCATCAGTAGTTAGGTTCATATAATCCATTATGTTCTTTTGGTCTATATGTCTTAGCACATGTGTGATAGCATGTTAATTATTACTATTACACTTTATGACATGATACAAAATCTGAAAGTTCAGATTTTGTAAAAGTTCCCTCTTTAAAAGTTATTTTCATTTTTCAGTATTTTAAATGCCTTCATCATGTTGTATTTTGGGGTGTAAAATTTAGAATAATCTTGTGAAGTTTTTAAAAGTGCTATTGAAATTCAGATTGTAGTCTCATTATATTTATATATTGTTTGGAAGAGTTTTTAGAACCTTGAATATTTAATAAGCTTTCTGAAAATTGCATGGTTTATATATAGGCCTAGATAAGAGAATTCAAAATGCATAGTACTTCTGACTTTCTTTTTGAAAAAGCTATCATGACTTTTTAAAATTCCAAGTTCTTTGTTTAATGTTTCTACTGGGTATCTTTGTATAAGCTTCTCCTTTATTCCCATTAGCATGGGTAATGCTGATTTGTTCTGCCAATATAAATTTATTTGAATGGCATTTATCTCTATTTCTAATGTATGTTTGAGTTGCTGGTGAACTTTTATCAAAGCTGAGTTTTCTGTTTTTCATTTGCATTGCTGCTGTATTCCAAGAGGAGGCAAAGAGCATATATATATGAGAATTAGGCTCCCCCTGCTGGTAGATTTAACACCCTACAGCATCTTACTCTTCAGTTACTCAGTCTGACTCTTTGAGACCTGGTGGGCCATGGACTGCAGCATGCCAAGCCTCCCTGTCCATCGCCAACTCCTGGAGCTCACTCAGACTCACGTCCGTTGAGTCAGTGATGCCATCCAACCATCTCATTTTCTGTCGTCCCCATCTCCTCCTGCCTTCAGTCTTTTAAGCATCAGGGTCTTTTCCAGCGAGTCAGTTCTTGGCATCAGGTGGCCAAAGTATTGAAGCTTCAGCTTCAGCATCAGTCCTTCCAGTGAATATTCAGGACTGATTTCCTTTAGGATGGACTGGTTGGATCTCCTTGCAGTCCAAGAGACTCTCAAGAGTCTTCTCCAACACTATAGTTCAAAAGCATCAATTCTTTGGCACTCAGCTTTCGTTATAGTCCAACTCTCACATTCATACATGACCACTGGAAAAAGCATAGCTTTGACTAAATGGACCTTTGTTGGCAAAAATAATGTCTCTGCTTTTTAATATGCTGTCTAGGTTAGTCATAGCTTTTCTTCCAAGGAGCAAGTGTCTTTTAATTTCATGGTTGCAGTCACCATCTGCAGTGATTTTGGAGCCCCCCAAACTAAAATATCTCACTGTTTCCATTGTTTCCCCATTTATTTGCCATGAAGTGATGGGACCAGAAACCATGATCTTCATTTTTTGAATGTTAAATTTCAAGCCAGCTTTTTCACTCTCTTTCACTTTTATCAAGAGACTGTTTAGTTCCTCTTCACTTTTGGTCATAAGGGTGGTGTCATCTGAATATCTGAGGTTATTGATATTTCTCCTGGCAATCTTGATTCCAGCTTGTGCTTCATCCAGCCCAGCATTTCGCATGATGTACCCTGCATGTAAATTAAATAAGCAGGGTGGCAATATACAGCCTTGACATACTCCTTTCCCAATTTGGAACCAGTCTGTTGTTCCATGTCCAGTTCTAACTGTTGCTTCTCAACCTGCTGACACTTCTCTGCTACATGGTCTGCATGGATGTTGATGTGAAAATTAGGAAGGCACTATAATTCGAAGATAGTGGTATGCTGATATATATTTAGCAGTTAACACTCTGAAAAGCACTGATTTGTAATGTTTGCTAATTTGGGAGTATAAATACTCCATCATGGCTCACTCAAAGTCACAGATCTGAAGTCAGTGAACGTGCAGCCAGAAACATTTAAAATTGACTCATGATTGGTTCTGACAAGCCAGCTCCAGTACACTGCTGGTCAAGGCTGGTAAAGGCTTGAACTAGATTTTATATTCGGCGTAGGGTATGTGGGGCTTCCCTGGGTGGCTCAGCAGTAGAGAACCCACCTGCCAGTGCAGGAAACGCAAGAGACGTGGGTTCAATCCCTGGGTCAGAAAGATCCCCTGGAGAAGGAAATGGCAACCCATTGCAGTCTTCTTGCCTGGGAAATCCCATAGACAGAGGAGCCTTGGCGGGCTACAGTCCATGAGGTCTCAAAAGAGTCGGACACAACTTAGCAACTAAACAACATCAGCAACATGGAATATGTGGGAGGCAAGAGTGCATAGCAGGAAAAAAATCCAGTGCTTTAAAGTTAGATCCAAATTTAAATCTCACTCCACTGATTTCTAGCTTTGAGCAGAATGTTCTTTGAAATTGTGTTCTAGCCTCTAAAGTGAGTTAATACCTCACCTGCAAAACTATTATTGAAATTAAATAGAGTATGTATGTAAATCACCCCAACAAAACATTTCTCATAATTTTTTCTAATAATAATAAGTATTTCTAATAATGGCAAGTTAAACATCCACATCTAGTCTGGAGTAAAGATAGACACCAAGATGCTCACTGAACGCTGAAACAGAAACTGCTAACCTGACAGGTGCTCCTGACCTCTGATCTCACGGAGTTTCTAGTCTAGGATGAGCCTTCTGCTCAGCTGACTCTGAGGAAGTCCTTCTGATTAATAAGACAGGAAAATACTGGAGGATTATGGAGCAGTAACTGCAGATAAATAATCTTGTATTTGGTTTTAGTTTTCTGGGTAAGAGGCAAGAGAAGGCAGTTAACCATGGAATAACCGTGAGCACTTTGTCTTGGATTTCAGGTTGGGGCCCAGTGGCAGAAAGAACGAAACACACCTGACTCCTTGCTGTGTCTCCTGCTGCTAGGCTGGATTTATTAATGGTGTTTTGAAAGTTCTTCCTTTGTGCAGGCCTCTTGGTTCCGAATTCCCACCTGATAAAGACCCCAGCCTTCACTCACTTCCTGTCTCTGTTTAAGTATTAAAAGACATGCTCTAAGGATCTGGGCTTCCCACGTGGCCCCGTGGTAAAGAATCAGCCTGCCAATGCAGGAGACATGGGAAAGCAGCTTTGATCCCTGGATCGGGAAGATCCCCTGGGGGAGGAAAAGGCAACCCACTCCAGTATTCTTGCCTGGAGAATCCCACGGACAGAGGAGCCTGGTGGGCTATAATAGTCCATAGGGTCGCAAAGAGTCAGACACGACTGAGAGTGACAGAGCACACACGTATCTAGGCAGCTGAAGGCAAGCAGGTCACTGGGTTACTTGGATGAACAGCACAACAGCCATTCCACAGTCCCGCCTCTCAGGAGTTTCGGTAGGAGGGCTCCCGGGAACACCCCCAGCGAACTGAGAAAGACTCCCTCAACAAAACGTGCCTGGTCTTCTGTAAGTTTAATTTCTCCACAACATTAACATTAAACTCAGAAGATGTCAAAATGTCTTTTTTTTCTCCCTCTGATAACTGTTAGGCAGGAATGGACCTCCCAGACTCATTTCCCCAGCAGGATTTCTAGCTGGAGAAGCCTATAGAATGCCAAGACTTTTTGTTGGGGGCAGGGTTGGGGGGTGGAGGGCGGCTGCAGCCAAGTGCCCAGTCCTAACCACGGGACCTCCAGGAAACTCCCAACCAAGACTTTTTTTAAGGTTTTGTCTTTGTAATAAAAAATAAGCTGTGACAAGTTGTTTTCTGAGTCCCTAAGCTAAGAGACGGACACGACTAAGCGTCTTCACTTTCACTTTTCCCTTTCCTGCATTGGAGAAGGAAATGGCAACCCACTCCAGTGTTCTTGCCTGGAGAATCCCAGGGACAGGGGAGCCTGGTGGGCTGCCGTCTATGGGGTCCCACAGAGTCGAACACGACTGAAGTGACTTAGCAGCAGCAGCAGCAGCAAACAAAGGGAAGAGGGGAGAGATAAAGGGTCAGTGAAAGTAAAGGCAGAACAAGACTCGGATTACCCGTGCCTTTCTAGCCAGGGCAGAAGGACCACAGTCTGCCCCGATCAAGGCAAGAAGGAGGGCGGTCAGACTTCAGGAAAGACATGCAGGAGTCAAAGATGCACAGTTGACAAGTGATCAGCGCCCTGTAGCACCTGAGGGGGCACTTCTGATGTCCAAGGTGGCAGCTGCTTTCAGAGTGGAATCTCCAAGAAGATTTTCATCTCCTGGTTGTTCAGCTGTTTGACATTTATTACTATGGGATCCTCTAAGATATTCTTAAATAGCCCCCGGCCCCCTGTACGTTCCCAGAGAAAAGGCACTTTTAAACTATTTCAGTAAAAAGCATGAAAATATACCTAATATTTGTACTTAGTTAGCTCCCAGTAAGCATGTCCTCAAGATGATTGCAACGAATTCAGAGAGTTCATTTTAAACTGGGTATACTTTTCTTATATTTATTTTGCAGTCAAACACAAGATCATTTTGGAAGGGCCCGAAGAATACAACATGATAAAGAGATTCTGAAAATTCCAGTCGTTTTTTGACATCCCAGTTGCCACTCCAGGATGCGCTGTCCTCCTTACGGATCCTGAATGAAGCAGGAGGTGGAGGACTGGACATGGAGAACAGGTGCCACCTTAGAGCTTCTTTTGGAATATCTGCCCCACAAAGGTAGATCCCAGGAGTGTGTCCATTGAGTTCTGTTTCAGGTGTCAGCTCCGCAAAGCCCTAAATCCTGCCAAATACTGTTTCTT
This sequence comes from Bos taurus, assembly GCF_002263795.3. Lineage (NCBI taxonomy): Eukaryota > Metazoa > Chordata > Mammalia > Artiodactyla > Bovidae > Bos > Bos taurus. Next base: position 24,137,579 of record NC_037354.1, read on the forward strand.
TACTTCGAAGCTATCAGAGGAGAGGGAAACAGATTTTGTGGCCAATTTTAGCCCTTTGTAATTGACTTCCAACTCAGGAGATGGTAGATTTTTATTTTTGAAAGAAGATTCTTTTTCTCATTAAAAAACAGTGTTTTTTTGTTTTTTTTTTTTAATAAAACTTTTAGAGAGAAGGTTTGAGAACATTTAGGGGAAGCCTCCTTAGGGAAGAAACTTAGTTTGTGTATGAATTTAGTTTGTATGCTCTTCTTACTGTTTGTTTTCATTGGAAACTTAACTTGGTAGGTTTTTGCAAAACATTCAGCCAAGTTTTGCTTTGGGGCTTTGGGCTGCTATTTTTGTGGCTTGTTTTATTTGAAAACTTTATTTGTTTAGAAACTGAGGCCACAGGACTTTCAACAAAATCAAGTTTCTAAAGAGGCTCCCCATTTTTTCCTCCCTACTTCAGGTCCAAAAATATGGTGGAAGATTTCTATAAATAATTTTTTTTAACTTCTGGACTTGAGCTTGCCCATTTTTAATTGGAAACTGAGGCCAGGGAATTTCAATATGTCTTTTAAAATCTGAATCTTTCTCTGCTATCTTTATTCTTTATATCAGAAGATTTTTGTTTTCTTAGCGTATGTCTGTACTTTGTTTTATATTGGTAACGGTAGCATGGGAGCTTGAAATACCATCCCACATTGGAAAACTTTAAAGGCACTTAAAAACTGTACAACCAAACTTTGGGGTGCATATTTTTGCTATCTTCATTTTGTTTGAAAGTAGAAGTTTTGATTGCATGTTGTGTATTTATACCATATGGTATTTCAGTGTGAGTGGCAGTTAAATTCATTTCTTCTTTATTTTACTTAACATATATTTACTGAAATCCTTCTTGGTGCTAGGTACTCCCCTGGGTATAGCAGTGAGCAAAAAAACCAAGCCCTTGGCCCTATGATTGGATTCAGTGGGTTCTTGGTCAGATATTCCATTTAGGAATGGGGGCTTTTGATTTGGGGTTTCCCAAATGACGCTGGTGGTAAAGAACTCGCCTGCCAGTGCCGGAGACATAAGAGACTCGGGTTCAATCCCTGGGTCAGGAAGATCCCCTGGAGGAGAGCATGGCAACCCACTCCAGTATTCTTGCCTGGAGAATCCCTTGGGCAGAGGAGCCTAGCAGACTAGGTGTCCATTGGGTTGCCAAGAGTCAGACATGACTGAAGTGACTTATTATGCACACACAGTATTTATGGCTGGACAGGAGACTGAGGGTTGAAGGATGTCAGAGACAGGTTTCAGGTTGAGCTGGAGTTGGTGGTCAGTGCTGGTTGTAGAATTGGGAAGGGTGGGCTGGAAATGGGAGAGTACGGGGAGAAGGATGAAATCCAGATTTGGGTATTTGGATTGAGGACTAATAGGGTCAGGGTTTCCTAATGTCACCCAGCATATGGGATGGTAGAATGCATGCCTCTTTTTACATATATGTCTCCTTAGTGCTGACTGGATGATCTGCAAAAGATCCCACTCTAAACGTGTAGAATTGCCCTTTACCTACCCCAGCATATACACACACATACTAGGGAGAGAGTTACATTCATTAATTCTGTCTTCATTTCTTTTGACAAATATTTACTGAGCTCCTGCCTTGTGCCAGGTACTTATCCAGGCCTTGGGGTATGTCAGTGAACAAAACAGATGAAATCCTTGACCTCAATCTAATAATGCTTAGATTGAAGTGAGTGTACATCTAAATAAGTACTCTTTGAAATGCATAGCTGAGTTAGAAATTAAGACAAAATAAAGTCATGCTTTGCTGGGATGTCAGGCAGAGTCAAGTAGGGAGTTGAGTTTAATGCTTGAGTGGGGAGTTGAGTTTAATGCTTGAGGAAGTTAGACTCTGGGGCTACACATGAAAGAGTTATAACCAAGACCCTCCCCACCCGTTGAAAAGTCATGACATCTCAGTTGGACCAAGGAAAATGTCACACTCTGGCACAGAGGGACCACAGGGAAGCTCTGCCTCAGTGTGGAGAATCTGCAGGGAAAAAATTCAGTTCTTACTCTCAAAAGGCACAGACCAGAACCTCACCTGAATTTGTGATCTGAAATGCAATAGCCAGGACATTGGGAAGACTTAAGAAAGTCAAGTCTGGGGGGTAAAAAGTAGAGCCATCAGGAATAGCAGATGTAACACTGCTTAAAACGACATTCCTCCAGCCCACACCACAGAAGGGTCTCAGGGAGAACCAAGCTCTGATAAAGATGAGCTCGTTGTAAAACGTGTCAACTTATATAAGAGGACAGTGAATGGCAATTTATATAAGAGTGAGTGAAGGGCAACAGAAACAATATAATGTGAGTTTACAGTTCTGAGAACTAAGTTGAATGGAATGACTGTCAGAAAGAGGATATAAAGAAAGGCTGTTTAAAATAATTTAAAATGTGAATCAAAACTTTTAAGAAAGAATAAGACCCTGAGTTGACAGAGCCAGCAGATTTGAAAAAAACCATCAAATAGAGATTCCAGAAATAAAGAACACAGACATTTAAGGTTAAAAAAAAAAATCCTGTGAGAAGTTAGGTTAGACATAATCAATGAAAAAATTATGAGGGGAAATTATCTATAATACAGCAAGAGAAACAAATACACGGAAGTATTTGAGATTAAGAGACATGACGGTTGAGAATGGAAGTTATAGGTATACATAAAATGACTTTTAGGAAGAAAGAATATAGAGAGAAAAATATTTGTTGCAGATGATAAAAGGAATAATTCATCAGGAAGCTATATTTCTAAACTTGTGTGAACCTAACAGTAAAGAAAATTTTGTCATAATTACATAAAGAAATTGTTTTAAAAAACAGAGTGATTTCTAGTTTTAACACACCTCCCTTTGTTTGTGCTATTGTGTGTCTGAGGCAGGATTAGTAAGGATATGGAATATATAAAAAACACAAAGTAGACTTGATTTAGTGAACCTGGATAGAGCTAAACACTAGCCAGACATTCTTTTTTAAGTACGTACACTTGAAACATCAGCAAAAACTGACCAGATGCTTGTCCAAAAGGCAAATCTAAAAAAAAACTCAAAGAGTGAATAACCAACCATGTTGTCTAAATGCAAATTTATAAAATTAAAAAGGAATAAAATAATCTCTCCCCAAAATATTTAGACATTTTAAAATCATGTATTTAAGTAATTCACAGATCAAAGAAAATTTTAAATCAAAAATGAGAAAATATTTAGGCGGACAAAACCATCACACATGAAAACTGGTATGATACAGCTAAAGCCATACTGAGACGAAAATCTAACTGCATGTTTTAGGCAGGATTTTGGCCAAAGGTAGAAAAATACTAGCTTTCTTTCTACAGATTCAAATACTTAAGAAGTTCTTTTTAAAAGAGTCTCTGTTATTAAATATTTTCAACATATGTGAACGTGTGCATGTTTAGTTGCTCAGTCGTGTCTGACTCTTTGCGACCCCATGGACTCTAGGCCGAAAGGCTCCTCCATCCACGGGGATTCTCCAGGCAAGGATACTGGAGTGGTTTGCCATGCCCTCCTCCAGGGAATCTTCCCGATCTAGGAATCAAACCGGGGTCTCCTGCATTGCAGGTGGATTCTTGCAGTGAGCTCAACCAGCTGAGCTACCAGGGAAGCCAGGCTATCTAATGAACCTTCAAACACCTATCACCCAGCTTCAGTAGTTACCCACTCACAACCAGTCCTGTTTCATCTGTATCTCTGGGCTGCCCCCCTCCCAGACACGACTGGATTATTCTGAAGCAAATTAATGGCATCATACCATTTCATCCACAAACATTTCATTATGCATATCTAAAGATGAGGGACAGGGAGGCCTGACATGCTGCAGTCCATGGGGTCGCAAAGAGTCGGACACGATTGGTGACTGAGCAACAACATCAAAGATAAATGTTAGTTGCTCAGCTGTGTCCGACTCTTTGCCACCCCAGGGACTGTAGCCTGCCAGGCTCCTCTGTCCATGGGAATCTCCAGGCAAGAATACTGAAGTGGGTTGCCAATCCCTTCTCCAGGGGATCTTCCCAACCCAGGGAGCAAACCCAGGTCTCCTGTATTGCAGGGAGACTCTACTGTCTGAGCCACCAGGGAAACCCCTTATTTAAAGATAAATTTTTTTTCTTCAAAAAGAAAAACAAACCACAATATCTTAATCACAGTGATGTTTCAAGACAACAATCCCTTAATATAATCACGTGTTCAGGCGACTTCCCTGTAACCGATCAGATTGTGACCCTCTGGCTGGCTCCCCCTCTCCCACACTCAACATCTTTAGGACTGTGTTCAGGAAAGAAGGAGAGAAAAGAACTTTCTTATTCTCTTTGTAATGTCTGTAGGTAGCACATTCTTGTGACTCTGGAACTTGCTCTCCAATATTGAAGCCACTAGCCATACATAGTTATTTAAATTTCAATTAACTAAAATTAAATCAGCTTTAAACTTCAGTTTCTCACGTCGACTAGCCACATTTCAAGTGTTCAATAGACGAAATAGACAAGAACATTAATGAAAGAAAAATTATTGGATAATCTCACTTTTGAGCAAAATCCAACATGGTGTTTTTAAAAGCCCACCCGAACCAGTGAGAAGTTTTCTCAGGAAAACAGAATAACATGTCTTTAGAAAATATAAAATTCATCACATTAATGAATATAGAGACAACTGAGTCAGGAAAATTATTTTGCTAAACTTAAACTCCTATTCATGATACTGCCTTTAGCAAACCAAGGATAGAGGGGTCTGTCTGCCTTAACTTGTTGAAGTGTATCCATGAAAACCCTACAACAAACACCCACCTGGATGGAAGTATAGATTAGTGCAACTTTAGAGGACGATTTGGCAGTGTGCTGAAGTAGGCTAAAGGTGCACACACTTAGCATTTCAGAAATTCCACTCTAGCCTCTAGAGCAGTGGTTCTCAAACGAAGAGATTTTGCCTCACAAGTGACATTTGGCAAAGTCTGGAGATATTTCTGGTCATCATGATTCAAGGGGAGGAGTGTGGATGGGTGATGGGGTAGTTGATACTGGCATCTAGTGGGTAGAGTCGAAGGATGTTGCTAAACATCTTATTACGGACAGGCAGCCCCACAGCAAAGAGTTATCCAGCCCCAGATGTCACCAGAAGCTCTGCCCCAGAACCATGATCAGTAGTATTCATAGCAGCACTATTTGTAATCTTTTCTTAAAAAGTAGAAGCAGAGTTCTTGAAATGGAGCCGCAGTACATGGACTCATTTGCATGGATTACAAAGATGTGTTTCAACACGAGAAATCTCAAAGCAGTGCTGAGTGAAGAAAAACACACATGGCCAAAGGATGTGCACAAATGCAATTTATGTAACTTTGTAAACCTAATTCTTCCTCATGGTTTACTACCACTGGCCATTGTTGGCGCCTGCCCTCCTCCTCCTCCTCAAGTCTTCCTCTTAGCTTTACTAACCCAGTGACAAGACGTCACGTTTTATAGGATTCATTTTTTTTTGGGGGGGGGGGATTCTATTTATATTGTTTTTGTAATTTGCATGTATGATAAAAGTAAAAGGATAAGCTCCAACTTTAGGAGAGTAGTTATTTTGGGGAGGAAGGGAAAGGAAAGGCCTGGGTGGTGCTCTGACAATATCTGGAATGTTTTATTTCTCTTAAGAAGGTAAAGAGATTGATGCCACTGCAGTAAAATATTTTCTGTTTTAAAATAGCTCACAGTTAATGACTAAGAACAAAAAGAAAAGGGATGAAAGGCCAGCCCTGGTCTTCGAATGAGAATAAATATGCATCACAGCTCTGATGTTTTCTGGATTAAACCCTGGGGAAATAACTGCATTTTCCCTGGCATTCTTCCTCACCTGTGAAACAGGCTGACGATTCTTAGTCTCCATCAGAGTTTTTAAACTTCAGTCATCCCGCGATGCCTCAGCGTGTCTGCTGATACTCTCTTACTGCCTGTGATATTTGAGAGACTCGCTGCGCCACCTGAAACCATCTCCCGTCCTGTGACCCTCATCCCCCACTTTGGAAAACATTGCTCTCTTATAATAAGGCGTTTTGTGGACGAACTGAGGCTCCGCATGTAAAAACCCTCAGCTGTGTAAGCACATATTATGCCTTCAGCAAATGCAGTAAATGTATGTTGAATCTTAAGCTACATAGTTTATGTCGTAACTTACTTTTTGTAATTTAAAAATATTTAATTCAGGCCTTCTAAATGCACATTTTAAAAAACCTGTGATTTTATGTAGCTTGTGGAATATAGTCAATATTTTATAATAACTCTGTAGGGAGAATAAGCTATTAAAATATAGAATTGTTTTGTTGTATACTAATATAATATTAGTCAACTATACTTTAATGAAAGTATAAAGTGAAATATGGTAAAAAATAAATCTGTGATTTTAGTAATCTAGAAAACAATGCTTTTAGGGTTTTTCCCTTGAATTTTCCCTAGATACAGTAAATATTTCTTCTCCAGCCTTATCTATAGCATTAAATTTTTATACTGATAAACTTGTTGTTCAATGATAAGAAAATGAGTACAACTTGAGAGGTTCAAAACTGTTTTATTGAATAATGAATGAGTCTTAGGCATACCAGAAGCAAGAGATGTCAAAGCCCCCTGCTCCTCTCCCCACCCCTTCTCTTGCTTGTGACCCCTACTTCAGATGTTAATTCTTTGGGGACAGAGACTACTCTATGCTCCACTCCAGTGGATAATAAGTAAGCAGTGTCACAGGTGGTGACTCCAGCTCTAAGTCAAACATTCATCTTTTCAGAAGCACAGATTGCAAAAAAAAAATCTGTGGGGGGTTATACAGAGGCCGTTTCAGCCTCACCCACATGAATAAACTCACTGGAGCCTCACACCAGCAGGGCCGCCTGGATCCCGGTTTACAGACCACTGCACAGAGCTGCTGAGTGAGGAAGTCCTTTTGCTCGTGGACGTCCTTGGATAGGCTCCAAACTGAAGCCTCACTGGGCTAACATTTCCACAGTGATCCCCATTTTCAGTAAAGCATTCATGCTGATAATTGAAAATCTCAACCCAGCCCGCATTTTCAAGAATGACAAAAAGTATAATCTACAAGCATGTATTTCTCTGTCAGGGGAGCCCGTCCTTAAAGGTTTGGAAGGGGAGGGAGCTGAGAGTTGGAGAACATCTAAAGGTTAAGTTGTCCAGGTTATTCCTGGATGGAATCAGTGGAATACGTAAATGCAGAGTTAGCGCCACACACCGGGACAGCTCAATCAAAAGTATTTTGAGAATTTATTCTGTACAGCATATCAGATTAGGAGCTTTGGAGCATATATAGAAAACCCGGCGATGGCCTTCAGTCTCTAGAGTCTAAACTGTATTGGAGAGAAACCCATGTGGAGATAAAAATACCAGTGCACACGAAGAGATAATCAGAAATTCATTTCAACACTTTAAGAGATGGACTATGACACCCACATACAAGATTCTGAATAAATGGGAATGATAGTGGCTCGATAGTGACACAGTTGTTATTCTTACCATACTCTATTTGAGTGCTTCCTTTCTCTTAGGCATCACGTGAACTGATTTTCAAATGTAACTCAGTTGGTGCCATGTCCTTTGGCTTTCTGTGGGCCTGTTTTTTTAATGTTGAGATAAAACGCCTGGAGCTTCTATCCTTCATAATGTGCAAAGTCTGACACAATATTGGGGGGAGGTGGGCTTTTTTAAAATTGAAGTATAGTTGATTTACAATGTTGTGTTAGTTTCAGACATATAAAAAAGTGCTTCAGTTTTATATGTATATGTATTATGCACGCTCTGTGCATGCATGCTCAGTCACTAACTTGTGTCCGACTCTTTGCAGCCTCATGGACTGTAGCCTGCCAGGCTCCTCTGTCCATGGGATTTTCCTGGCAAGAGTACTGGAGTGGATTGCCATGCCCTCCTCCAAGCGATCTTTCCAATCTAAGGATCGAACCCACGTCTTCTGTATCTCCTTCATTGTAGGCAGATTCTTTACTGCTGAGCCATCAGGGAACCACATTATGCATATTTGTGTATGTGTGTATGTGTATATATATACACACACACTATATATATATGCTGCTGCTACTGCTAGGTCACCTCAGTCATGTCCGACTCTGTGCGACCCCATAGACGGCAGCCCACCAGGCTCCCCCATCCCTGGGACTCTCCAGGCAAGAACACTGGAGTGGGTTGCCATTTCCTTCTCCAATGCGTGAAAGTGAAGTCGCTCAGTCGTGTCCGACTCTCCTCGACCCCATGGACTGCAGCCTACCGGGCTCCTCCGTCCATGGGACCTTCCAGGCAAGAGCACTGGAGTGGGGTGCCACCGCCTTCTCCATATATATATACATACATGTTATATATATATATATATATATAGCAATAAGGATTTTCTGCATAGCACAGGAAACTATATTCAACATCTTGTAATAACCTATAGCAGAAAGAATCTGAAAAAGATATATATATATATGTATGTGTAATATATGAGGTATGTATAATATATATATACATTTATATGTATTTTCATATGCATATGAGTTACATTTGAAAATATACATACGTAAATATATGCTCTCTCTCTCTCTATGTATATATATAGAGAGAGAGCATATATATATATATATATACATACATGACTTCCCAGATGATACAGTGGTAAAGAATCTGCCTGCCATGTGGTAGACACAAGAGACACAGATTAGATCCCTGTGTCACGAAGATCCCCTGAAGTAGGCAGTGGCAACCCACTCCAGTATTGTTGCCTGGAAAATTCCATGGGCAGAGGAGCCTGGCAGGCTACAGTCCATGGGGTTGCAAAGAGTTGGACACGACTGAGTGACTGAGCACACATACACACATATAAATATACTGTGTGTATATATATATATATATATATATATACACACAATACATGTATATGTCTTCTTTTTCAGATTCTTTCCATTATATATATAAGGATGTTGTATATATTTATATAAAGATATTGCATATAGTTCCCCGTGCTATACAGTAAATCCCTGTTGCTTATCCATGTCATATATAGTAATGTGCATCTGTTAATCCCAAACTCCTAGTTTATCCCCCTCCACTTTCCCCTTTGATAAGTGTAAGTTTGTTTTCTGTGTCTGTGATCTATTTCCGTTTTGTAAATTGGTTCATTTGTACCATTTTTTTGATTCCACAAATGAGTGATGCATATGATACTTCTCTTTCTGGGTCTGACTTCCTTCACTTAGGTCCATCCATGTTGCTGCAAACAGCATTATTCCATTTCTAATGGCTGAATAATATTCCACCATATATAGGTACCACATCTTCTTTATTCATTCATCTGTCAGTGGACACTTAAGTTGCTTCTATGTCTTGGCTATTGTGAATAGAGCTCCTGTGAACATTGGGATGCATCTATCTTTTCGAATTAAGAGTTTTCATCTTTTCTGCATAAATGCCCAGGACTGAAATTGCTGGATCATGTGGTAGTAGCTTTGTTTTCAGTTGTTTAAGGAATTTCCGTACTGTTCTCCATGATGACTGCATGAATTTACATTCCCACCAGCAATGCGGCAGGGCTCCTTTTTCTTGGGAGGCTTCCTCAGTGTGTCTTGAGGAAGACAGAGTGGGTGGTGAGTGTTACATTCTCCTGCCTCCTCTCCCCAGATTCCCCCTCCTGAATTGAGTCTAAAGCACACCCCTCTGAGCCATCCCTTTTATGCTGATCCTCTTCCCTCTTAAGCCCACTCAGAAAGTCTTCCCTTCTTCTTCATTAATTAAAACCTCACTCCCACACATATATTATAGCAACAAACTTTTCTGAAAGTTAGAGGGAAAAAATAAAGGGAAAAATTAAGTACAGAATAGAAAATAGCCTAAGATTGAATATTTTACAATGAATACTTTCTCTTCCCTCCAAAGTCCCCTTCTACTTACCCCACCTTCTCTCCATATTTCAGCCTCATCAACCTTATGCCCTCTTTCCTGGGCTGGCTAGAGATACCTGATTTCAAATACTGTATTCAGCAGAGAACGTTAGCTCTCTTTGAATTCAGTTCTTTGCATGATCTAGACTTCTGTGGCAGGAGAATAAGAAATGTAGGTTTGCCTTTCAAACCCAAAGACACAATATTTTCTAAACAAAAGAGCAATTCTCTCTGTAAGAAATATTATTCTGCCTTGACCAGTGACTCAGATGAAAGAAGTATTTAAAAATAACCGGTCTTGCTCTGCCTCACTTTACGTTTATATGCCTGGAACAACTGATTATTTACTCCCATTTTACAGATGAAGAAATTAAAGTTTAAGGAGATTAATGTGTTTAACTTACCCAGTTTGTGAGGGACAGAATTGGTATTCAGACCCATATCTACTGAAGCCTTATCTTCTTGACTACCTCCTCCTTATAGATCTCTGGTACAGAAAGCAAAGGCAACAGGCATTCAAGAAAAATAAGATACTGGCAGAAAGAAGAAGAGGGGGAGATTTCAGTTGGAAGAGGAGGCACATAAGTGAGAATTAGTCTAGACGTGACACTGTAAAGATTTAAACTAAGGGGTGGCAGAAGGTAAAGAGAGTCTTGACCATTTGATGGGGGCAGAAAAGAAGCAGCCATTAAAAATGGCTTCATGTTTTCTAGCCTGGATAACAAGCGTCATTCATTCATTCAGCTAAGAGGCATCGATGAGTCAGGCACTGGGTGTGTCAGCATTGTGCCCAGTGTTGGGAACAGTAGCAGGAATAGGAAAGTCCGGGGTGAGAAGATGCGGCGTCTTCAGCGAGACAGGGAGAGGCTGCAGTGAGAGACACACCCTGTTTAATGTCCAGCAGGCAGCAGGAAATACCAAACTCATTTGTGTCCAAGTTTGAGGCCCTCAGAGAGCACCAGGTGGCAGCACAGACTCAGAAGCCAAAGGGAGGCAGGCCTAGCTAAACTCTCTGAAGTCCTGTGTTTTGCATCTGAAGCTAATTAAAACAAAATGCCCTTATTCATAGGAGAGCACTTTTAAAATATTAGCAAATAATATTAATGTCGTTAAATGCTTGTTTAAATGTTTATTCAATGACCTTTCCATCTGGCAAGCTAAGAGTTGTTTTAGTAGAAGGATATGTGTACTAATACTGCTAGGTTTTATATATAGTATAATTTATCTGGATATCGAGGGGAAATATGCAGATGATTAGGGCACAATTCTTCCAGCCAGACACATATTCCCAATATTATTAAATTGTCCATTACCATGTTCATGGTTTATAAGCTAACAGTTACCCATATTGGCAGGCATGAAAAGACTGTGAGAACCTTGAGGTTATGACACTGCTAAATGAGGTGGCTGTTTTGTTACATAATTAGCACATTATATTCTGTTTCTCTACTTAGCATATTCCTACCCACCTCACCCTGCCTTCCCTGAAATGAAGCCCACTTAATAGCTCCTTTGGTCTCAGGTTGTTTTATCTTTCCTTACAATTAGTTGTCTGTCTTTTCACGTTATATATTACACGTCTCCTTACAACACAGCAGTGCACTGTTATTAAGGAAGGAACCAGTGTGAGAGCTCAACAAGGAGTCAACACGATGAAGACCCTTTGGAACAGAATCCGTACTCTGATTCCTCCAGGCTAAGAGGTTTAGAGGTGCTCTAGAAAGACGCGGTTGGTAATTAACACCGATCTCATACTGTGGGTGTGATGGTTCGTGAGCCCATAATCTGTATCTTGCTGTATAGAGTTATCGTAGTTCTTTAGTCAGTGATAAAGAGTTCATTCCAACTGTGAACTGAGTTCTTTTCAACAAATCTGTTTGTGGTCCTCATACAATTCTAAATTGTTGAAACTTCTCAGAGATTGATCCATGGTTCATCCAGCAAATTTTTAAAAAATTAGAATAAATTGTATGTTGTGAACAATCTATACAGTCAGTAAAAACAAGACCAGCAGCTGACTGTGGCTCAGATCATGAACTCCTTATTGCCAAATTCAGACTGAAATTGAAAAAAGTGGAGAAAACCATTAAACCATTCAGGTATGACCTAAATCAAATCCCTAATGACTATACAGTGGAAGTGAGAAATAAATTTAAGGGACTAGATATGATAGACAGAGTGCCTGATAAACTATGGATGGAGGTTCATGACATTGTACAGGAGACAGGAAGCAAGACCATCCCCAAGAAAAAGAAATGCAAAAAAGCAAAATGGCTGTCTGAGGAGGCCTTACAAATAGCTGTGAAAAGAAGGGAAGCAAAAAGCAAAGGAGAGGAGGAAAGATATACCCATTTGAATGCAGAGTTCCAAACAATAGCAAGGAGAGATAAGAAAGCCTTCCTCAGCGATCAATGAAAAGAAATAGAGGAAAACAATAGAATGGAAAATACTAGAGATCTCTTCAAGAAAATTAGAGATACCAAGGGAACATTTCATGCAAAGATGGGCTCAACAAAGGACAGAAATGATAGGGACCTAACAGAATCAGAAGATACTAAGAAGAGGTGGCAGGAATACACAGAAGAACTGTACAAAAAAGATCTTCATGACCCAGATAATCACAATGGTGTGATCAGTCATCTAGAGCCAGACATCCTGAAATGTGAAGTCAAGTGGGCCTTAGGAAGCATCACTATGAACAAAGCTAGTGGAGGTGATGGAATTCCAGTTGAGCTGTTTCAAATCCTGAAAGATGATGCTGTGAAAGTGCTTTACTCAATATGCCAGCAAATTTGGAAAACTCAGCAGTGGCCACAGGACTGGAAAAGGTCAGTTTTCATTCCAATCCCAAAGAAAGGCAATGCCAAAGAATGCTCAAACTACTGCACAATTGCACTCATCTCACATGCTAGTAAAGTGATGCTTAAAATTCTCCAACCCAGGCTTTCAAGCTGGTTTTAGAAAAGGCAGAGGAACCAGAGATCAAATTGCCAACATCCTCTGAATCATGGAAAAAGCAAGAGAGTTCCAGGGAAACATCTATTTCTGCTTTATTGACTATGCCAAAGCCTTGACTGTGTGGATCACAATAAACTGTGGAAAATTCTGAAAGAGATGGGAATACCAGACCACCTGACCTGCCTCTTGAGAAACCTGTATGCAGGTCAGGAAGCAACAGTTAGAACTAGACATGGAACAACAGACTGGTTCCAAATAGGAAAAGGAGTACATCAAGGCTGTATATTGTCACCCTGCTTATTTAACTTCTATGCAGAATACGTCATGACAAACACTGGGCTGGAAGAAGCACAAGCTGGAATCAAGATTGTCAGGAGAAACATCAATAACCTCAGATAATGTAGATGACACCACCCTTATGGCAGAAAGTGAAGAAGAACTAAAGAGCCTATTGATGAAGTGAAAGAGGAGAGTGAAAAAGTTGGCTTAAAGCTCAACATTCAGAAAACTAAGATCATGGCATCCGGTCCCATCACTTCATGGCAAATAAATGGGGAAACAGTGAAAACAGTGGCTGACTTTATTTTTCTGGGCTCCACAATCACTGCAGATGGTGATTTCAACCATGAAATTAAAAGACGCTTACTCCTTGGAAGGAAAGTTATGACCAACCTAGACAGCATATTAAAAAGCAGAGACATTACTTTGCCAACAAAGGTCCGTCTAGTCAAGGCTATGGTTTTTCCAGTGGTCATGTATGGATGTGAGAGTTGAACTATAAAGAAAGCTGAGCACTGAAAAATTGATGCTTTTGAACTGTGGTATTGGAGAAGACTCTTGAGAGTCCCTTGGACTGCAAGGAGATCCAACCAGTCCATCCTAAAGGAGATCTGTCCTGGGTGTTCATTGGAAGGACTGATGCTGAGGGTGAAACTCCAATACTTTGGCCACCTCATGTGAAGAGTTGCCTCATTGGAAAAGACCCTGATGCTGGGAAAGATTGAGGGCAGGAGGAGAAGGGGACGACAGAGGATGAGATGGTTGGATGGCATCACTGACTCAATGGACATGGGTTTGGGTCGACTCCGGGAGTTGGTAATGGACAGGGAGACCGGGCGTGCTGCGGTTCATGGGTATGGTTGCAAAGAGTTGGACATGACTGAGCGACTGAACTGAACTGAACTGAGCAATCTGCCCAGCAAAACAACTGTCTATTTCTGGGATTTGGTGGGATGCAAGAACGTAGAAAAAGGGCTATCTATAACAGGTGGGAAAACCTGTTATAGTAAAGGCAAAGAAAAGAGAAAGTAAAAGAAAAATAATCTAGAGAAAGACACCATGCCCACACGGAGAGAAGCTTCACAAAGCAACTGTCAATATCACGAGAGACAAGGAAAGTCTGGTGACTGTTTCAGATGAAGGGGACATGACAGTCTAATGTGATACTTGAACCTGGATTGGATCTTGCACTAAGAAATATGGAAATTATTGGGATGATTGTCAGAATTAAAGTATGGACTCTTTATATTATATCAATGCTGCAGTTCCTGAATTTGATCATTGTACTGTGGTTATGTAGAAGAATATACTTATATAAATATGTGTATATCTATATATAGGTAGATATATGGGCTTCCCCAGTGGCTCAGTGGTGAAGAATCCACCTGCTATGCAGGAGACACAGGTTCAATCCCTGGGTCGGGAAGCTCCCCTGGAGGAGGGCATGGCAACCCACTCCAGTATTCTTGCCTGGAGAATTCCATGGACAGAGGAGTCTGGTGGGCTGCAGTCTATAGGATCACAAAGAGTTGGACATGACTGAAGCAACTGAGCATGCACGCATGCATATAGATAGGTAGATAGCTCTGTATAAAGATATGTGAAATAGATGACCAGTCCAAGTTTGATGCATGAAGCAGGGCACTCAAAGCCAGTACACTGGAACAACCCAGAGGGATGGGATGGGGAGGGAGGTGGGCGGGGGGTTCGGGATGGGGGACACATGTACACCTGTGGCTGATTCATGTCAGTGTATGGCAAAAACCATCACAGTATTGTAAAGTAATTAGCCTCCAATTAAATAAATTTTATATGTCTTATATATTTTGCCTCTCTAGATAGAGGCAGAAAGGTTTAAGGGGAAAGGGGTGTGTTGTCTGCAACTTGTCACAAGATAGTTCAGATAAAAGAAAAAACAGGGGAAAAACTGAATCTCGTAAAATGTTAACAAGTGTTGAATCTAGGTGAAGTTTAAAGGTTTATGGAGTACTGTTAAAGGTGTACTGTTCTTACAACTTTTCCATACATTTTGCAATGGTTTTAAACTGAATAGTAATAATGATAATAATAGTAATAATAATTCAGAGAAACTGAACCTAAAGCTTCACACTAGTTGCATTTTTCTGCTTCAAATCAGACTAGACACCTTTGTCTAATCACCTATAATAGCTGTAGGAATAAATATGCCAGGATCTGAAGTTTATGTTAAATATCAAAAAAATTTTAACTTCTTTACATATTTATGTATTTTCTAATATATTATTTAAAGATTTGTTTTTCACATGAAAGGTGTCAGTATAGCACAGACCTTTTTTTTCTGAATCATTGATAGTGAGACCAACCTTACACCCCATAATGGCAGGACACTTTAGGGTGCATTTCCTACAAACAGCAGCATCTTACAGAGCCATAAGACCACCTCCAAATCAGGAAATTGATGTCGATACAAAATTATCATTGGGCTCCAGAACCCCTGCCTTGCTAATTGTCCCAGACTCAATCCTAAAGGAAATCAGTGCTGCATATTCACTGATGCTGAAGCTGAAGCTCCAGTACTTTGGCCACCTAATGAGAAGAACTGACTCATTAGAAAAGACCCTCATGCTGGGAAAGATTGAAGGTGGGAGAAGAAGGGGACGACAGAGGATGAGATGGTTGGATGGCATCACCAACTCAATGCACATGAGTTGGAGTAAACTCTGGGAGTTGGTGATGAACAGGGAAGCCTGGTGTGCTGCAGTCCATGGGGTCGCAAAGACTCAGACACA
Organism: Bos taurus; assembly: GCF_002263795.3. Classification (NCBI taxonomy): domain Eukaryota; kingdom Metazoa; phylum Chordata; class Mammalia; order Artiodactyla; family Bovidae; genus Bos; species Bos taurus. The sequence goes on from NC_037354.1 coordinate 24,153,529, forward strand.
ACTGAGTGACTGAACTGAATGCCCTTTATGGCCAGTGGATCCTGTTCAGAATCACATAGTGGTCTCTTCATTCTCCTTTACTCTGAACTGTTCCTCACACTTCCTTGAAGTTCATGACCTTGGCACTTCTGAAGATAAGCATGTACCTTGTACAGTGTCCCTCAGTGGAGAGTAATCTGTCACTTCCTCGTGATTAGATTCAGGTTTTGCATCTTTGTTGAGAACATCCCAGTGTGATGGTGAGGTCTCCTCCCTGCATTTGATTGGTGGGGCATCATTTCACTTTCTCCTGTTACTGGTGGTGTTCACCTTGATCACTTGACTGAAGTGTCTTCTGCCACACTCTCCAATGCAAGGCGACTCTCTTTCTCCTTGTAACTAATAAGTCTTTCGTGCAAAGGTACTTTGAGAAGAAATACCCCAATCTTCATGAAACTTATTTATTTATCAGTGTGACTCATAGTTTCCTAGTTTTTTCAATAGGTTATCATCTACCAGTGTTATTGTTGTTTAGTCACTAAGTCATGTGACCCCACAGACTGTGTAACCCACCAGGATCCTCTGTCCATGGCATTTCCCAGGCAGGAATACTGGATGGGTTGCCATTCCTTCTCCAGGGGATCTTCCCAATCCAGGGATTGAACCCCCATCTCCTGCATTGGCAGGCAGATTCTTTACCCTTGAGCCACCAGGGAAACCCATAATCTACCAGTAGGATTATTTATTTTGAAGGACAGATTGTCCCAGGCATGGCCAGTAGGAGCCCCTGTGTCCTTTTGACGTGCCCCTACCATTCTTTGAGCACCTTCTTAGTTTTGGACACAAAAAAGATCTTTCTGTTTCATCAGGTACATTCCTTGCCTCAGCCCTGAATTGGCCAGTCCTCCAAGAAACTTGACTTCTTTTTGTGGAGAACGGTGTTGAAAAATGAGGTCTGAGTACTAGATACTCACAGGTATTGGAGCATCAGTTCACCAAGATGCTGTCAGCAGACAGCCAGACTATATGTGTGTGTGTGTTCATCGGTATATTTAAATCTATTTGTATCTCTTATCTACCTTGATATATATTGAAAAACCAAATGTTCACACTGATACTTTCAGTTCCAGTCCAACAGCCCTGGACTTGTTTAGTTTTCTCTCTTCTGTGATGGGGAGAAATCTGTTTCCCACTACCCTTAACGTGGTTACTTCTTTAATTGATTCCCCAGTATGTAAACAATCTCTTGATTGCTGTCATAACCCTCTCCTCCATGTGGACGCTTCTCCCACCACACCTGGGCTCCAGCACCCCCGGGTCCCTGCTGGAAGACCCCCTCCTGATGTTCTTAGGGCTCTGACTTCCCAGGCGCCTACTCCTACCCCACACACACACCCTTCTTACCCAGTCTGGCTCTCACACTCTACACCAGGCCACCTCCTCTCCCAAGGCTGTCCTTCCCACCTCACTCCCTTTCTAACGCCCCATTGAGGTCATGCTCACGCAGGAATGTCCTCCTCTCCCTGCCCACAGATGGGTGCTATTTGTTCCTCCAGCTTTCTTGTCCATTCATTACCATTCTTTATAATATCAATTAAAAACAAGGGAGGAGAATGAAATGGGCGTGGAGTAAACTCTTCAACTGAAAACACAACCATGTGTTTATAAACATAAAATGAACCAGGCTTGAGATGCAGTATCTAGTATCTTTAAATTATCTAAACGCCAATCGTAGGACATTGACCTGAGTAGCGGAGACTTGGTAGGAAGCCTGGAATACAGAAGTCAGAATAGCAGAATGTATTCTTCCTTCCTCCACAAGATTATGGAATGATCTCTGGGCTTCCCAGCTGAACTAGAATTCAGAGAATGAGCCTCAAAGCCTGCCCCATTTTAATGAAGTCATCGGCTGATTCTGTTTTTATTATTAAATAAGCAATCAGATCTTCTACTGAATGGCCTGGTATTTACTTACACCTTCAAGCTTCCAAGATTGCCTGGGACCACGGTATCGGACACCACATTTGTCTCTGCTTTGGCTCTATACTGTAGTCCATGTGGCTGCTGACATTTACATGGTTCTTTTTTGACCTCCGCTCTTGGCTCATGATCTGTATCTAAACTTCCAGCTATTCAAAGCAGCATGGTTGGTCTTCCTTGGTGGCTCAGACAGTAAAGAATCTGCCTGTGGTGCAGCAGATGCGGGTTTCATCCCTGGGTTGGGAAGATCCCCTAGAGAAGGGAATAGCAACCCACTGAAATATTCTTGCCTGGGGAATCCCATGGACAGAGGAGCCTGGCAGGCTACAGTCCATGGGGTTGCAGAGTCAGACACGACTGAGCAACTTTCACTTCACGTCACCCAGGAAAGGAGGTTGGTCTTTGGAGCCAGTATGATTCAGTGTGAAATCTGTTTTTTAAAAGGTGAATCTTACTTTCCTCCTCCAGACAACGGCATCAAGAATTAAAGTTATTCTGGTAGATTTCTATGAAGATTTGGGACAGCATAAATGTCACGGGGGAAAGAATTTAACAATTATGTACGTGCTTTTATACTTCTGACTTTCCTAATGCATGGCCTCGTTCCCAGGGCATTCCAGGTAGTCATCTGCCCGAGGGAGGGAAGGGGATTGAGATGTTCTATAAAAGGAACACAAAACAAGCTAACGACAGACAACACAATGACACCTGATGTTCAGCTTCTGTCAGTTACACCGTGGTTTAGTCTAAACAGAGTAAAACACTTAGAGCTTTAAAAAATATTTGACATGTCACTCAAATGAAGCAAAACAAAGGCTTTTCTGGCAAGGATTCTACCATAAGAAAGGATTAACTCAATTCGTTTATCTTTTTCTTCGGCTTAGAGTTTTATGAAGGGGCAGACAGAGCAGAGGAGGAGCGGGAAAGTTGCCCTTTTCCAGCCCTGAGATGATGATGCAAAGGCCATGAGATGCTGAGGAAAAGGGAGAGAGAGGGGAGCGAGATGGCCTGATAAACATGTCCTGAGTCTTCCTTCGGAAAGTTGTTATCTAAACTCAGCGCGTGGACTCTTGTTCATTTGGGTCACCTATTAGGCAAGGAACAGTCCATCCAAATAAAGCTGGAGGTACGGTGCGGTCAGGTAGAGAAAACGGCTTCCCACGGCACTCTCCTTCCCGTGTTGAGGGCCCGTGGAGCTGCCATGGGGCTGGTAGAATGGGCCAGTGTGACTCACACAGAGGCTAAGGGTAGACCACATGGAGGATAAAAGGAAGACTGGGGAATCAGCAGGCAGTGGAAGAAGCAGAGACGCCGAGCCCGCCTGTGAGAGCTGACCGGTGCCGCCTGGAAGCATTGCCCAGAACACGGAACCATGAGCTCCTTGGCCCTGGGCAGCAGGTTTCGAAGCAGTTGATCAAGCGACATCATGCCAGAGGCTGGAAGATGTTGCCAGATCACACTCCAGATTCAACACAAGATCAGAGTACTCCTTTCTCCCCAAACTCAAGAAGTCGTGTGGCACCCCTTTCCACCTCCTATACCAACAGCACCATCTTAGGAGAAGACCCAGAGAGAAGGATGGTCAGAGACAGGGCTTTGCATCCAAATGAGAATTCTTTTGGTTTTTTTGGCCGTATGGCAGGTGGGAACTTGGTTCCCCAACCAGGGATCAGACCCATGACTCCTGCAATGGAAATACGGAGTATTAACCACTGGACTGTCAGTGAAATCCCTGAGAATTGTTTTCTAATCCCAGAAGGACTTTTCAGTGTTCAGGTTAGACTGTTTAAATTACATCAGAGATTTGGGTGGGGCAGGAGAAGGTCTATGCAAGATCTCATCTTGGATCACAGACAAGGCACTTACAGTGCATACCTTTCTCATTCACATGATGCTTCTATACTCGTCTCACGCTGATGACTTATTTTTACCAAAACAAGCTGCCAAGAAACTGAAAACGGGGCCCGGACACAGCCAAGTTGTATTCCGAAAGTGGTGGTTAACGTCCCATCTGTCATGAGCTCCCTCTGCCAGCAGTGAAGAGTGCGCTGCCCAAGGCCAAGGATGGGAGACAATGGGTTCCAGTTCCTTCTTTGTGGACGCTGCCCAGCCACAAGCCTCTTCCATTTTTTAAGGACCTGAGGCTAATAGTGTTGAATTTCATGGGAAGAAGAGAAAGTACTAGGGAAATTTTGCAGAAGGCAACCTGAGAAGACTGTGCAAGTCAGGCCCCTTGAGGGGCCCACATATGCCGTCTCGTTTCTAAAACGTCCGGGACGTGACCACAAGGATGAGCCTATAAACCAGATCTGAGCAGAGACTTACTTTTTCAAAAGAGTCCTGTGCTCAAGCTAAGGATTCTTAGGACTGGGACCAAAGGAAGACAAAAACAAAACACAGAGCAAAACACGAGAGGAAAGTGTCCGGGCCTCAGTGTTTGCTTTGTGCCCCCTGGAACCATATCATAAAATATCAATGATGCAACTTGTCATTATCTTCAAAACAATGACTCGAGTTTAATTCTAAATGAAACTGATGAGAAGTGTGATGTTTTCTTTACCAGCAAGGCCAAATTGCTCACTACTGTGAGCTGTGTTTTCCCCAAGGTTTGCAGGTGCTGAAGTCTGTATAAAAAGCCCCAATTCTGAAGGGGAACATTGGAATTTTCCTACTGGCAGCTCCCTTCTTGGTTAATTAGACAGTATTAGGAAGGAAAAAGGTTGGCCGTGTTATCTAGAAGGAAGTATTATTAGAGATGGCATTGTATCCTGAAAACATTTCATACCCTGTGTTCTGGTCTCTAACGCACCATCTGGAGCAGCTACTTAGGGAAAATTACAGCAAATTGATAGGAATATTTAAAATTGCCTCAGTTAATTTATTGACAAAGATAAAAGTCTCTTGATGAGAAATAGCATTTCAAGTGTCCTTTGCAAATCATAAATTGACAGACAACAGACATATATGATGAGGAGTCCTAAGACTTGTGTCTCTGGTTAGAACCACCATCACTCTGTACTAGAAGAAGTCAAGGAACTTCTCAGAGACCCATCTCCCTGTTTTGTAAAAGATAGCACGTTTTCATGAAACATCCAGCCAGAAAGTCATTTGAGATAAAGAATTAAAAGCTAGCTATCAACTCATCCATTTCATACTGCTTTATCTTCTGTCTTAAAAGAGGTTGCGGTAGTCAGATTAATTAGTCATTGTGGGGACCTCCCTGGTGGTCCAGAGGTTAAGGATCTGCTTTTCAGTGCAGGGAACACAGGTTCTATCCCTGGTCAGGGGACTAAGATCCCATATGCCACAGGGCAGCTAAGCCCACGCACCGCAGCGAAGATTACACGTGTTGCAACTGAGAACTGATGCAGACACATAAATATTTTTAAAAATTTAATCATTGTTCATAAAGTCCTGGATAAATAAGCTTTCATTACAATAGCATTGTTTTAAAAAGCTTCCTATGCTGTCTACCAATTAGGTTAGAATGAGAGGAAATGTTGAAATGGCTCTTAAGAAATGGCTCTCAAAAATCAATTGATAATGATGAACACACCTGCTGTTTACTTACTTCTTGCCAGATACTACAAAAGTCCTGGCAGAAAATGAAGAAGAGCTGCTGGTCTCGCAAAGATCATTTCAGCTCCATCTGCACTCACTGGGCAGTCAACACCAACAGAATCGTTTTAGACCAAGAAGGACAGCAATAGGGTAACTTCATTGTCAACGCTCTCTGTCTTTCCTTTAGAAATGTCTTTGGATTTTTTTCTAACAGGTGATGGAGGTGAGGGGATAAACATTTCTTGTGGCATGATGCCCGTCTGGTTTTGCTAACAGAATTACTCATCATTTCCTGGTTGAGAAAAGGCATTCAGCATGCTGAAGCCTAGAACTTGCTTTTTTTAAAAAAATAGGCATGTTTCTAACCTCAGACTCATAATTTGAATACATACAGTTTTGCAGCTGGATCTCATTATCTTTTGAAAGTCAGTTGTCTTATGAATAAATAAATAGGTTTTGGAATGTTCAGTTGTTAACAAAACAATAATATAAGAACAAAGCATTTTTAAACCACTTTATTAAGTTGTGATTGACATACAAAAATCTATACATATTTCAAGGCTTCCCTGATGGCTCAGACAGTAAAGAATCCACCTGCCAGGAGTTGGGGGTTTGATCCCTGGGTTGGTAAGAGCTCCTGGAGGAGGAAATGGCAACCCACTCTAGTATTCCTGCCTAGAGAATTCCATGAACAGAGAAGCCTGGCAGGCTGCAGTCAATGGGGTTGCAGAGTCAGACATGACTGAGCGACCAATACTTTCATAGATATTTAATGTATACAACCTGATGAGTTTGAAGATAAATATACATCAATGAAACCAATCCCAAAGAAAGGCAGTGCCAAAGAATGCTCAAACTACCACAACACTGCACTCATCTCACATGCTAGCAAAGTAATGCTCAAAATTCTCCAGGCCAGGCCTCAGTAATACATGATCCGTGAACTTCCTGATGTTCAAGCTGGTTTTAGGAAAGGCAGAGGAACCAGAGATCAAATTGGCAACATCTGCTGGATCATGGAAAAAGCAAGAGAGTTCCAGGGAAACATCTATTTCTGCTTTATTGACTATGCCGAAGCCTTGACTGTGTGGATTACAATAAACTGTGGAAAATTCTGAAAGAGATGGAAATACCAGACCATCTGACCTGCCTCTTGAGAAATCTATATGCAGGTCAGGAAGCAACAGTTAGAACTGGACATGGAACAACAGACTGGTTCCAAATAGGAAAAGGAGTACTTCAAGGCTGTATATTGTCACCCTGCTTATTTAACTTTTATGCAGAGTACATCATGAGAAACGCTGGGCTGGAGGAAGCACAAGCTGAAATCAAGATTGCCGGGAGAAATATCAATAACCTCAGATATGCAGATGACACCACCCTTATGGCAGAATGTGAAGAAGAACTAAAGAACCTCTTGATGAAAGTGAAAGAGGAGAGTGAAAAAGTTGGCTTAAAGCTCAACATTCAGAAAACGAAGATCATGGCATCCGGTCCCATCACTTCATGGGAAATAGATGGGGAAACAGTGTCAGATTTTATTTTTCAGGGCTTCACAATCACTGCAGATGGTGACGGCAGCCATGAAATTAAAAGACGCTTACTCCTTGGAAGGAAAGTTATGACCAACTTAGACAGCATATTAAAAAGCAGAGACATTACTTTGCCAACAAAGGTCCATCTAGTCAAAGCTATGGTTTTTCCAGTATTCATGTATGGATGTTAGAGTTGGACTATAAGGAAAGCTGAGCACTGAAAAATTGATGCTTTTGAACTGTAGCGTTGGAGAAGACTCTTGAGAGTCCCTTGGACTGCAAGGAGATCCAACCAGTCCATCCTAAAGGAGATCAGTCCTGGGTGTTCATTGGGAGGACTGATTTTGAAGCTGAAACTCCAGTACTTTGGCCACCTGATGCAAAGAACTGATTCATTTGAAAAGCCCCCGATGCTGGGAAAGATTGAGGGCAGGAGGAGAAGGGGACGACAGAGGATGAGATGGCTGGATGGCATCACCAACTCAATGGACATGAGTTCGGGCAAACTCTGGGAGTTGGTGATGGACAGGGAGGCCTGGCGTGCTGCAGTCCATGGGGTCACAAAGAGTCGAACACGACTGAGCGACTGAACTGAAACTGAACTGATGAAGCCATCACTACAATCTATGTCATAAACATATCCATCACCTCCAAAAGTTTCTTCTCACCCTCTGTACTTATAATTTTTTTCTGTATAGGAACATTTAACATAATATCTACTCTCTTCATAAATTTTCAGTACAGTATTTTTTAACTATTGGCTCTATGCTGCACCGTAGCTCTCTAAGATGTATTCATCTCGTATAAGTAAAACTTTGTACCTTTTGACTAATACCTCCCTATTTCCATCTCCCCCCAGCCCCTGGGAACCACCATTCTACCCTCTGCTCCTCTGAGTTTGAATATTTTAGATTCCTCATGTAAGAAAGACCCAAAACACCTTTTGAAGTTAACAATAATGTGATAGTAAACAGGAAAAAAATCTAGATAAAACACAAGAAACAAAGATCATTGTAAATCCAATATATTTTGGTACAGCCAAATTCTATGATTTAAATGGCCAATTGGTGGTGCACATTTTGTCCAAAGCCAAACTTTCTGAAGATAAATGTGTTTCACCCACATTTAAAGGAAAATATTCATGAAACTATTATCTGGACCCATGGTGGTACGTGGTTTAGTTGCTAAGTCCTGTCTGATTCTTACATACCCATGGACTGTAGCCCGCCAGGCTCCTCTGTCCATGGGATTCTCCAGGCAAGAAGACTGGAGTGCATTGCCATTTCCTCCTCCAGGGGATCATCCCGACCCAGGATCGAACCTGCATCTCCTCATTGCAAGCGATTCTTTTGCTGACTGAGCCACCAGGTTTGTCTATAAGAAGACTGTGCACTTTGCCTTTTCTGGATCCTATTTAAGAACTGATCCCATGTAAGAGAGGAAACATGCATATCTGGTTGACTCCTAGTGCGGGATGGGAGTCAATGAGCAGCTCCAAGCTGGATTCCATAGGCCGCTGACCCAGGGCCTGATTCCATGAACACACCTGCTGGACTCCTTTATCTCAGTCACAGGCACTGTCCCTGGTCCTCCCCACTGCCACCTCCGGGCATTCGTTCACGGACTCCTGGGTGACAAGTGTGATCCCATAGCCCAAAGCACTCTGTGGTTACCCAGCAAGGGCCTTTTTTAGGGCATGGGATTCTATTTCATGCAGAATGTATCATACTTTGATATCTCCAAAGATTAAATGCTCTTTGATCACATTCTGACTTCAGAGTCCTAAGCCATCCAAGAGCTTCCATTGATCTGGTCTTGATGTTCCTTTTCAGGATGTCGACAGCCCCTTTCAGGTTATCCCACACTTCTGCACAGCTGGAATACTAGGAGTTTTCTTTGTTTGTTTCTTTATTTTGCTTAATACCCTGGCATTTTTTGGTTTTATTTGCAAAATTTTCTTTCTCCTCAGGTTTGACTATCTATATCCCACCCACCCTTCTTCCAAGCTGCATTTTTAAAATATTCTTTTATTTGTTTATTTCACTGCTTGGGTCTTGCAGCACTTGGGATCCTCTGTCTTTGTTGTGTCCCTGACCGGGGATGGAACCCAGCCCGCCTGCACTGGGATTTCGGAGTCTTAGCCACTGGACCACCAAGTGAAAGTGAAGTCGCTCAGTCGTGTCCGACTCTTTGCGACCCCATGGACTGTAGCCTATCAGGCTCCTCTGTCCATGGGATTTTCCAGGCAAGAGTGCTGGAGTGGATTGCCATTTCCTTCTCCAGGGGATCTTCCCGACCCAGGAATCGAACCTGGGTCTCCCGCATTGCAGGCAGACACTTTACCGTCTGAGCCACCAGGGACAACCAAAGAGGTCCCCCAAAGCTGCATTTACATGACATTTCCTCTGTGAAGCCTTCCCTGAATTTCCAGCAGCCCTTGACTGGATGTAATCTCTCCTTCACCTCTGTCTTGTGACACCAGTTAGCTGGTGTCTCACATAGGGAGACTGTCATATTCTACCTTCTGTTTGTTATTTCTCTGCAATTCTCATCTTCCCTAACAATAATAATAATAATTATAGCAGTTGCTGTTGTTCTGATAGCTCAGTGTTTTATAGGCACTGTGGAAGACAGAGCTTTATTCCTCAGAATTTATTCAATTTATTTATTTAATTTATTTTATTTATTCAATTTATTTATTCAGTTCTTCAGTGCTCAGCCTTCTTCACAGTCCAACTCTCACATCCATACATGACCACAGGAAGAACCGTAGCCTTGACTAGACGGAACTTTGTTGGCAAAGTGATGTCTCTGCTTTTGAATATGCAATCTAGGTTGGACATAACTTTCCTTCCAAGGAGTAAGCGTCTTTTCATTTCATGGCTGCAGTCACCATCTGCAGTGATTTTGGAGCCCAAAAAAATAAAATCTGACACTGTTTCCACTGTTTCCCCATCTATTTCCCATGAAGCGATGGGACTGGATGCCATGATCTTGGTTTTCTGAATATTGAGCTTTAAGCCATCTTTTTCACTCTCCACTTTCACCTTCATCAAGAGGCTCTTTAGTTCTTCTTCACTTTCTGCCATAAGGGTGGTGTCATCTGCATATCTGAGGTTATTGATATTTCTCCCGGTAATCTTGATTCCAGCTTGTGTTTCTTCCAGTCCAGCGTTTCTCATGATGTACTCTGCATAGAAGTTAAATAAGCAGGGTGACAATATACAGCCTTGTCGTACTCCTTTTCCTATTTGGAACCAGTCTGTTGTTCCATGTCCAGTTCTAACTGTTGCTTCCTGAGCAGCATACAGGTTTCTCAAGAGGCAGGTCAGGTGGTCTGGTAGTCCCATCTCTTTCAGAATTTTCCAAAGTTTTCAAAGGCTTTGGCATAGTCAATAAAGCAGAAATAGATGTTTCTCTGGAACTCTCTTGCTTTTTCAGTGATCCAGCGGATGTTGGCAATTTGATCTCTGGTTCCTCTGCCTTTTCTAAAACCAGCTTGAACATCAGGAAGTTCATGGTTCACGTATTGCTGAAGCCTGGCTTGGAGAATTTTGAGCATTACTTTACTAGTGTATGAGATGAGTGCAATTGTGCGGTAGTTTGAGCATTCTTTGGCATTGCCTTTCTTTGGTATTGGAATGAAAACTGACCTTTTCCAGTCCTGTGGCCACTGCTGAGTTTCCCAAATTTGCTGGCATATTGAGTGCAGCACTTTCACAGCATCATCTTTCAGGATTTGAAATAGCTCAACTGGCATTCCATCACCTCCACTAGCTTTGTAGTAACCCTTTAAGTCAACAAGGAAAATAATAACTACCCTGCAGGAAAATGGGTAAAAACATGAAAAGGCATTTAGCAAAGAAGAAGATAGAATGACCAAAAACATACAAAGCGATGCTCAGCCTTATTTAAATTTTCACTTTTAGTGTAATCACTAGGGAAACTGCCCCTAAGATGAATACAGGTGTGGTTGCCCCAGTATAGTTTGAAGAATGAATAAACTGTGGTATATTGTAGTATAATGGAATATTTTACTGAGTTAAAAAGAAGAATCTGTTAAGTATAAAAGTAGATGAATTTTAATATCAGAATATTAAGTAAAAAATCAAGTTACTAAAGTATGCTACTTACTTTAAATTTAAAACACTCAAAAATACCAAATGTTTCTGAATAATATACATTAAAATAAAATCTATGGCAACCTTGTGGCTCAGCAGGTAAAGAATTCACCTGCAATGCGGAGACCTGGGTTTGATCCCTGGGTCGGGAAAATCCCCTGGAGAAGAGAAAGGTATCCACTCCAGTATTCTGGCCTGGGGAATTCCATGGACTGTATAGTGCATGAGGTCACAAAAGTCAGACATGACTGAGTGACTTTTACTTCAGTCTCTCATAGCTCAGTTGGTAAAGAGTCCGCCTGCAATGCAGGAGACCCCAATTTGATTCCTGGGTTGGAAGATCCACTGGAGAAGGGATAGGCTATCCACTCCAATATTCTTGGCCTTGCCTGATGGCTCATCTAGTAAAGAATCTGCCTGCAATGTGGGAGACCTGGGTTCAATCCCTGGGTTGGGAAGAACCCCTGGAGAAGGGAAAGGCTACCCACCTCAGTATTCTGGCCTGGAGAATTCCACGGACTACAGTCCATGGGGTAGAAAACAGTTGGACACGACTGAGTGACTTTCACTTTCACGCAGAATATATGTAGTAAAAAGTATTAATAGCTGTTAAAAGTTAACTTGTTAGGTCACAAAAGCATCATAAACCTCTGTGAAATGGTTCTACCAGTTTTCATTCCCACTTGCAATACGTGACACTTCTTATTACTCCATTGGGTTGCTAGGCATTTTGATTTTTGTCAATTTTAAAGAGTATGAAATGGCATCTCCTTATGTAAATTTGTATTTCCCTTCCTTCTAGTAAAGCTGAACATCATTTAATGGGATACCCTGGGGAAGGAGATGAAGAAATGAGATCAGGGCTTGTATTAGGTTTTTCTTTTTTTTTTTAATCTATGAGTAACAATTACTGCAAACTTCATAGCTTAAACTGATGCCAGGTTACTATCTTACAGTCTCTGTAGGTTAGAAATCCAGGCAAAGGCTTTCCTAGGTTCTCTAAGCAGGGTCTCACGAGGCTGAAATCAAAGTGTTAACCACAATGTGTTCTCTTTAGGAACCTCAGTTAGAAACAAATCTGCTTCCAAACTCCCTCTGGTTATTGGCACAGTTCATTTCTTTGCAACTGTAGAATACAGGCGGCTTGTTTTTTCAAAGCCAGTGATGAAGAGAGAGGTTCTCAGTCTTTAGAAGTCTTTTATTCCCTGCTTCCCTTTTAAGGTGCCCCCCTCATTAAACGGTGGCTTCCCTGGTGGTTCAGATGGTAAAGAATCTGCCTGCAGTGTGGGAGAACTTGGTTCGATCCCTGGGTCAGGAAGATCCCCTGGAGAAGGAAATGGCAACCCTCTCCATTATTCTTGCCTGGGGAATTCCATGAACAGGGGAGCCTGGTGGAGTACAGTCCATGGGGTCACAGAGTTGGACATGACTGAGCGACTAACTTTTATTTTTACTTCCTTATTAAATGAGGTCCAAACAGAATAATCTCCCTTTGGGTAAACTTGAGGTCAACTAGTTAGGGATTTTAATCATATCTACAAAATCCTTTAGCCTTTGCCGTGTAGCATAATCTGATTAAAAGAGGGACATTGCATCATCTTTGCCACATTCTATCAATTAGAAAGAAGTCACAGGTTCTGCAGAGGGGACTTTACACAGGTGTGGGTCGTTGGGTATAACCCGACGGCCTGTCTACCATGGAACTAGAGTCTTGACTTTGCCTCAACTGTGTTCATTCTCAAAAAACAGAATCTAAATTTTAACATTTGTTCAGTCTTGGTATTGCATACACAGATTTCCATTATGTTGTTTCTGAGCTTTTCTTTATCATTGAAATAGTTCAAAATGTAAGCAACAGAAAATTTTTAATTAACAAGTAAGCTCACCAACAAAGCACAGTCCAAATAGACCAACAGAAATAGAGGAGAAAGATGCAGAAGGAGTCTGGCTCAAAGACTATAATTTCGTCTTAACACCTGATTCTGAGAGTCCAAAGCAGTGTCTGATGACCTTTTTTGGCCTGTTTTATAAACCACTGGGCCCATGGAGCCAATGTCTGACCTTCTTACCCAATTAACAATGTGTATTTGTGTCGTGTTTTTATTTGATGGAACAGAAGATGAGCTCCTTTGGGTTAACCAACTTCTGATGTTAATAACTGGACAGTGGTTTTTCATTCCCTAAGTTGTGTTTGACTCTTTGCAACACCAAGGACTACAGTACACCAGGCTCCTCTGTCCTACACCATTTCCCAGAGTTTGCTCTGATTCATGTCCATTGAGTCAGTGATGCCATCCAACCATCTCATCCTCTGCCAACCTCTTCTCCTTTTGCCTTCAGTCTTTCCCAGCATCAAGGACTTTCCAGTGAGCCAGCTCTTTGCATCAGGTGGCCACATTATTGGAGCTTCAGCTTCAGCATCAGTCCTTCCAATGAATATTCAGGACTGATTTCCTTTAGGATTGACTGGTTTGATCTCCTTGCAGTCCAAGGGACTCTCAAGCGTCTTCTCCAGCACCATAGTTTGAAAGCCTCAGTTCTTCTGTGTTCAGCCTTCTTTATGGTCCAACACTCACATCTGTACACAAATACTGGAAAAACCATAGTTTTGACTATATGGACCTATAAAAAAAGTGATGCCTCTGCTTTTTAATACTCTGTCTAGGTTTGTCATAGCTTTTCTTGCAAGGAGCCAATGACTTTTAATTTCATGACTGCAGTCCCCTTCTGCAGTGATTTTGGAGCCCAAGAAAATAAAATCTATCACAGCATCTGATTTTCCCCTTTTATTGGCCATAAAATGATGGGACAGGATGCCATGATCTTAGTTTTTTTAATGTTGAATTTCAAGCCAGTTTTTCACTCTCCTCTTTCACCCTCATCAGGAGGCTCTTTAGTTCCTAATGGCATCATCTGCATATATGAGGTTGTCGATACTTCTCCAAGTGATCTTGATTCCAGCTTGTGATTCATCCAGTCTGGCATTTTTCATGATGTACTCTGCATACAAGTTAAATAAACAGAGTGACAACATACGGCCTTGACGTACTCCTTTCCTAAGTTTGAACCAGGCAGTTCTTCCATGGCATTCGAAGATCATGGCATCCAGTCCCATCACTACATAGCAAATAGATGGGAAAACAATGGAAACAGTGACAGACTTTATTTTCTTGGGCTCCAGAATCACTGCAGACAGTGATTACAGCCATGAAATTAACAGATGCTTGCTCCTTGAAAGAAAAGCTGTTACAAACCTAGACAGCATGTTAAAAAACAGAGACATTACTTTGCCGACAGAGGTTCATATAGTCAAAGCTATGGTTTTTCCAGTAGTCATGTATGGGTGTGAGAGTTGGACCACAGAAAAGGCTGAGCACCGAAGAATTGATGCTTTTGTACTGCGGTGTTGGAGAAGACTCTTGAGAATCCCTTGGACGGGAAATCAAACCAGTCAATCCTAAAGGAAATCAGTCCTAAATATTCATTGGAAGGATTGATGCTGAAGCAGAAGCTCCAGTACTTTGGCCACCTGATGCAAAGAGCTGACTCATTGGAAAAGACCCTGATACTGGGAAAGATTGAAGGCAGGAGGAGAAGGGGACAACAGAGGACAAGATGGTTGGATGGCATCATGAACTCAATGGGCATGAATTGAGCAAACTCCAGGAGATTGTGAGCAACAGGGGAGCCTGGTGTGCTGCAGTCCATGGGGTTGCAAAGAGTTGGACATGACTGAGTGACTGAAAAACAGCAACAATAGTTCTTCCATGTCCAGTTCTAACTGTTGCTTCTTGACCCACATACAGGTTTCTCAGGAGATAGGTAAGGTGGACTGTTTCACCCACCTCTTTAAGACTTTACCACAGTTTACTGTGATTCACACAAAGACTTTAGCATAGTCAATGAAGCAGAAGTAGATATTTTTCTGGAATTCCCTTACTTTCTCCATGATCAGACAAATGTTGGCAATTTGATCTCTGGTTCCTCTGCGTCTTCAAAACCCAGCTTGTACATCTGGAAGTTCTCAGTTCATGTAGTGCTGAAGCCTAGCTTGAAGGATTTTGAGCATAACTTTGCTAGCATGTGAAATGAGTGCAATTGTATGGTAGTTTGAACATTCCTTTTCATTGCCCTTCTTTGGCAATGGAATGAAAACCTGACCTTTTCAAGTCCTGTGACTGCTGCTGAGTTTTCCAATTTGCTGATATATTGAGTGCAGCAGGTTAACAGCACCATCTTTTAGGATTACTCAACTGGAATTCTATTATATTCTTAAGCTTTGTTTGTAGTAATACTTCCTAAGGCCGACTTGACTTCACACTCCAGGTGTCTGGCTTTAGGTGAGTGATCATACCATCCTGGTTATCTGGGTCATTAAGGCCTTTTTTGCATAGTTCTTCTGTGTATTCTTGCAACCTCTTCTTAATATCTTCTGCTTCTGTTAGGTCTTTACAGTTTCTGTCCTTTATCATGTCCATCCTTGCATGAAATGTTCCCTTGGTATCTCCAGTTTTCTGTAAGAGATCCCTAGTCTTTCCCATTCTATTGTTTTCCTATTTTTCTATTTCTTTTCCTCTTTTTATATAATGATTTAATACACTGATAATTAAAGAAGCAGCAGTGCAATTGCTTAATAGTAGCCTAATGCAATGGATAAGATTGCTTCACAGTATTCTAAGCTACACACCAATGAATGGGTCTTTATGCAGTATTTATGGCACGTAGTATTATAGTCACATTTATAGTATTAAATTTTTGTTACATTACCAAAAAAAAACCTGTGATAATAGGCTGATAGGCAGTTTCTCCACTTACAAAAGAGAGAGGCATACTGTATGGTAATGTAATTATTTGAAAACAAATTTATTTGCATTGCTCATTTAAAAAGGCCTTCTTATGTCTCCTTGCTGTTCTCTGGAACTCTGCATTCAGTTGGGTATTAAGTTGTCACCTCTTCTTAATCTCTTCTGCTTCTGTTAGGTCCTTACCATTTCTGTCCTTTATCATGTCCATTCTTGCTTGAAAAGTTTGTTCCCTTGATAGCTCCAGTTTTCTTGAAGAGCTCTCTATCTTTCTCATTCTATTGTTTCCCTCTATTTCTTTGCATTGTTCAATTAAGAAGGCTTTCTCATCTCTTCTTGCTTTTCTCTGGAACTGTGCATTCAAATGGGCATATCTTTCCCTTTCTCCCTTGCCTTTCACTTCTCTTATTTTCTCAGCTATTTGTAAAGCCTTCCTCAGACAACCAGTTTGCCTTCTTTTTCTTTGGGATGGTTTTGGTCACTGCCTCCTGTACAGTGTTAGGAACCTCTGTCCTTAGTTCTTCAGATACTAGATACTAGATCTACCAGATCTAACCCTTTGAATCTATTCATGACCTCCACCATATAATCATACAGGATTTGACTTAGGTCATACCCAAATGACCTAGTGGCTTTCTTCAATTTAAGCCTGAGTTTTTTGATAACGAGCTCATGGTCTAAACCACAGTCAGCTCCAGGTCTTGTTTTTGCTGACTGTATAGAGCTTCTCCTTCTTTGGCTGCAAAAAATATAATCAATCTGATTTCAGTATTAACCATCTGGTGATGTCCATGTGTAGAGTCGTCTCTTGGGTCGTTGGCAGAGAATGTGTGCTATGACCAACATGTTCTCTTGACAAAACTCTTTTAGCCTTTGCCCTGGTTCATTCTGTACTCCAAGGCCAAACTTGGTTATTATTCTGGGTATCTCTTGACTTCCTACTTCTGTATTCCAATCCTCTCTGATGAGAAGGACATCTTTTTTGATGTTAGTTCTAGAAGGTCTTGTAGGTCTTCACAGAAGTGGTCAGCTTCAGCTTCTTTGCCATCAGTGGTGGTTAGTGCATAGACTTGGAGTCCTGTGATGTTGAAAGGTTTGGCTTGGAAACGAACTGAGATCATTCTGTCATTTTTGAGGTTGCACCCAAGTACTGCATTTCAGACTCTTTTGTTGACTCTGAGGGCTACTCCATTTCTTCTAAGGGATTCTTTCCCATAGTAGTAGATATAATGGTCATCTGAATGAAATTCACCCATTCCCGCCCATTTTAGACCACTGATTTCCTAAGATGTCGATGTTCAGCTTTGCTGTCTCTTGCTTGAACAAGTCCAATTTACCTTGACCCATGAACCTAACATTCCAGGTTCCTATGTAATATTGTTCTTTACAGCATTGGACTTTACTTTCACCACCAGGCACATCCACAACTGAGCGTCCTTTCTGCTTTGGCCCAGCCTCTTCATTCTTTCTGGAGTTATTAGTAATTGCCCTCCACACATGGGGATTCCCAGGTGGCACAGTGGGAAAGAGTCCACCTGCCAATGCAGGAGATGCATGAGATACGAGTTCCATCCCTGGGTTGGAAAGATCCCCTGGAGAAGGAAATGGAAACCTGCTCCAGTATTCTTGCCTGGAAACTTCTATGGACAGAGGAACCTGGCAGGCTACAGTCCATAGGGTCTCCAAGAGTCAGGCAGGGCTGAGCAACTATACTCATGCACACTTCCCCAGTAGCATATTGGACTCCCTTCTGACCTGCAGGGGCTCATCTTCCCGTGTTTTATCTTTTTGCCTTGTCATACTGTTCATGGGGTTCTCCAAGCAAGAATACTGGATTGGTTGCCATTTCCTCCTCTAGCGGACCATGTCTTGTCAGCAGTCTTCACGGTGATCTGTCCGACCTGGGTGGCCCTGCACAGCGTGGCTCATAGCTTCACTGAGTTGCTCCAGCTCCTTCACTGTGATCTTGAAGGGGAGTAACAAGACAGCATCTGGCTTATTCTCAGAGCTGTGATCTAAGAGCTGCTGTAAATCTGAGATAACCAGGACTCAGGATCATCAAACACATTTTTGGGTCACATTCTTGCAAAATGAGAATTAACCCCATCTCTGGTAACTTGTTGACAAGGTGACAGGAATAGATGGTATCAGGCAAAAATATCTGGCGGCTTAAGTCCATGACCAAGCTCTAAAAGTACATTTACTTTACTAGGAGTTAGCAAAGCAAACACGTTTCAACAAGATCTGAACAGACTGGAGGTTTGAATTATCCAAACATATTTTGGTGCCAGGAGAAAACACGTGGAGTGGTTTACGCAACTCAAAGAATAGAGGGTCTGAGTGAATTTTTGAGCAGGAGAGGAGAAACTGGCCCTTTTCTAGAAAACTAAGGAATGGTGAAGATATTAATTCCTGATTTAACATTTGCAAGCTATCTCTTCCTTGACCACTCCCCCCCAGTTATTCTAAAATGGTTTGCCATTTTATTTCCATTTACTTTAAATTGTTTCAATTTGTTTGTTTTACCTCTTTCATAAAAAAAAAATCCAGGGTAAATAGACACAGAGAACATTAGAGGGATCTTCTGGAAAATAACTTATCAGCCTTCTCTCAGCTCTATCCTTAGGAAGATGGAGGGGATAAAAGTACCCCATCTCTAGGCATAAATGGAGCACAGAAAAAAATCACATTGTGTGTGCCCCTCTGTTGATTTCTGTATGAGTTAGGTTTTATTTGAACAAGGACTGTCTTGATTGGGAAAAAAGGTTGTAACAGGGCACTGGTGGCAGAGAAAGAACTCCAGAAGGGAAGCTGTGGTCCCACCTGCCTAAGCTGAGTGTCAGGTAAAGGTTGGCTCACTGACCGTAATTCTGTATATTTCTGTGTGTTTCAGGTGCTTCACGCTGTGAGGCACTTGTATTTCGTCTCCTCCTGCTGGCAGCTTTGCTCAGTCATTCCTCTGACACCCCTCTAGCACATATCTATTACTCTGTTAACAAGCTACCTCAAAACTTAGCAGTGTGGAACTTTTTTTTTTCTGTTTTATTTTACTTTTTTGCTGTTGTTTATTTTTTTAATCAATTTATTTATTTTAATTGGAGACTAATTGCTTAATAATATTGTGGTGGTCTTTGCTATACATTGACATGCATCAGCCACGGGTGTACATGTGTCCCCCCGTCCTGAACCCCCCTCCCATCTCCCTCCCCATCCCATCCCTCTGGGTTGTCCCAGAGCACCAGCTCTGAGTGCCCAGCTTCATGCATCAAACTTGCACTGGTCATCTATTTCACGAATAGTAATATACATGTTTCAATGCTATTCTCTCAAATCATCCCACCCTTGCCTTCTCCCACAGAGTCCAAAAGTCTGTTCTTTATATCTGTGTCTCTTTTGTTGTCTTGAATATAAGGTCATCATTACCATCTTTCTAAATTCCATCAGATCAGATCAGATCAGTCGCTCAGTTGTGTCCAACTCTTTGCGACCCCATGAATCACAGCACGCCAGGCCTCCCTGTCCATCACCAACTCCCGGAGTTCACTCAGACTCACGTCCATCGAGTCGGTGATGCCATCCAGCCATCTCATCCTCTGTCGTCCCCTTCTCCTCTTGCCCCCAATCCCTCCCAGCATCAGTCTTTTCCAATGAGTCAACTCTTCGCATGAGGTGGCCAAAGTACTGGAGTTTCAGCTTTAGCATCATTCCTTCCAAAGAAATCCCAGGGCTGATCTCCTTCAGAATGGACTGGTTGGATCTCCTTGCAGTCCAAGGGACTCATATATATGTGTTAATATACTGTATTGGTGTTTCTCTTTCTGACTTACTTTACTCTGTATAATTAGCTCCAGTTTCATCCACCTCATTAGAACTGACTCAAATGTGTTCTTTTTTAATGGCTGAGTAATATTCCATTGTTTACATGTACCACAGCTTTCTTATCCATTTGTCTGCTGATGGACATCTAGGTTGCTTCCATGTCCTGGCTATTATAAACAGTGGTGCGATGAACATTGGGGTACACGTGTCTCTTTCAGTTCTGGTTTCCTCAGTGTGTATGCCCAGCACTGGAATTGCTGGGTTGTATGTTAGTTCTATTTTCAGTTTTTTAAGGAATCTCCACACTGTTCTCCATAGTGGCTGTACTAGTTTGCATTCCCACCAACAGTATAAGAGGGTTCCCTTTTTCTCTACACCCTCTCCAGCATTTATTGCTTGTAGACTTTTGGATAGCAGCCATTCTGACTGGCGTGAGATGGTACCTCATTGTGGTTTTGATGTGCATTTCTCTGATAATGAGAACCACAAACCTTTATTATCACCTGTAGAGTCTAACACTGAGGAATCCAGCAGCAGCTTGGTTGGGTAGTTCTGGCTCTCTCAGGAGGTGTTGGTCAGGGCTGCAGTCATCTGAAGTCTTGGAGGGGCTGGATGACCTCCAAGATGGCTGCCTCCTATGGCTGCTGGCTGGAGGCCTCAATTCCTTGAGAGGTGAGCCACTGTATAGGCTGCTTGAGCGTCATCATGACATGGCAGCTGGCTTCCTCCAGAGGGAGAGATCTGAGAGACAGAGCAAGGGAAAACCACCGAGTTGTTTATAAACCCCATAGGAGGCGAGATCACCGCAGGCCTCCTTGCAGGCAGGCCACACCAGGCATAATGCACAATCGATGCTTACAATACGCTCCCATATTTCTCTCTCCCTGTTTCCCCCTTTTCCCTAGTATATTTAAGTTTTTTTTATTGTATTTTGGAATTAAGTCTGAAAATATATGTGTTAGTACTGGAATCAGTAGGTTCCTCCTCCAAATGTTTGCTTTGAAAGAAAGGTTTCTGGGACCTCCCAGGCGGTCCAGTGGGTTAGACTCAATACTTCCACTGCAGGGGGTGCAGGTTTGATCCCTGGCCGGGGAACTAAGATCCCACAGGTCCACGTGGCTTGGCCAAAAAAAAAAAAAAAAAGAGGCTTCTTTTGGAGGGTAAGGGAAATATTCTGGAATTAGATAATGGTGATGGTTGTATAAGGTTGTGAATATACTAAAAGCCATTGAACTGTATATTTTAAAATGCTCAAAGTATGTTAGATGTATTTTAGCTCAATAAACAAAAATTTTAAAGAGGGGGCCTGAATAGCACTGATATCAAACTTGCTGATGCAGAAAGATTTATAGTTGCTTTTAGCTCTCTGTATTTTGTTTGTTCTCTCAGCTCAAAACTTTAAAGTGTGATTAATCCAGAGACTATGAGGTCTTAGAAAATTGATTTACGGTGCTAACACTTGTGGTTGGTTGGGGTCTATTGGAAATAACATCAAGTACCAGCTCTAAAGAGTCGGACATGACTTAGCGACTAAACAACAGCTGATATGGTGTAGTGGCACCTTATTGTGGTTTTGATGTGCATTTTCAGAGCACCATTGACATACATCCCCGTGATCCAGCTCACATGATCCTTCCATTGGAAATGCAAATAGCATATTTTATCCTGACCTCACAAATGTTATCAATAGAGGATGTGTGTATTCTGTGAGCAATTCCCTCAAGATCACTTTTGTTAGAGTTTTTTGCATGATTTCTGATTTCACTTGGCAATTGTTTTCCATTATGTTACACTGTGTTGTCAGTTACTTGGAGAGGTTCCAGTTTTTTTTCTTGTACTTAATACCATTTGTGGCTATGAGAACTGAGTCTGCCAAGGCTCTTGGTTTTATTGTTGTCACGCACACACCATCCTTATCAGTAATCAGGAAGACAATCAGCGTCACCTAGCGCTGACTGCCATGTGCCAGGCATCACGTATACTGCGTCAGTTACTATTAACCACCTGTCCTGAATAACTGTTAGTTATTGCTAGTGCCAAGCCTCAGACTGCTTACATAACTTTCCCAGAGGTCACACCCACAGTTAAAAATATGTCACTAAAAATAAGATTGCTTAGATACAGATCTGTCTGCTTTGGACCGCCTCAATAAAGTGTTATCAGTTTCAAGTTAAATGTATGACATTGAACTCAGCTGACTGAATATGTACAAAGATTGTGTCTTAGCTTGAACTCCCCCTTCCCGTTTACCACACTCTCCACCGTTCTGTGATTCAGAGGAAGATGTATGGGAAGTGGGCATGAGTAAGCATATGACTTTGAGACAGGTCCTGATCTTCTCTTTATCCCTCCCTGTTTCTTCTTTTCCTCTCTCTTAGCAAGTCCGGAGCAGGGTTGCTGGGATGAGATTGAAGCATGACACTGCTCATACCTGTTGACCAAGTCATAGAGTGAGCACAGCATCTGCTCAGTCCTCCTGCATGAGACTCAGTGAGTATTTCTGCTTTCCTGGAAGCCTCTTCTGAGTACTGTTTTTGGGGTTTCCTGTGGTGACTGTTAAAATAGGAAAGCATTGTCTCTCAAGATCAGAAGGCTCAATCTTGTGATTAAGTGCTTTGGTTATTCCTGTTCTGCAGTGGTATCTTGTATTAACTGGAATCATAAAATGTCTCATGTATAAGCAGAAACCGAGCAGCAGTAATGAAACTTTCATCATCTTTGAATGATCATGCCTTGGAGAGAGTCAGGAACATGTTTACAAAGGGCTCAGTGATGCCTGGCTCTCCTGACATAAGGGACCCTGGATCGATGCAGATGTCAAATCAAGAGATGGGCAAAGAGTACTTCAAAATGTCCCCTAACTGCAGTGAGGTTTGCTCTTATATTTGCATAGAGAGGACTACAAAGAGAGTGTTAGAGGATTTCTGGCACTCTGGTTCATCTGGGAAGTGAATTGGAGCTGGACATATTAACTAAAAGAGACTCTGGGTTATTTTCATCTAAGAAAGCGCTCATGTTCATTCACACAAGCATAGTTATCTTTGGAAGTGAAGACAGAAGAAGTAGAATGTGTTTGGATGTTGAGTAACCAAAGGGAAATTGTAGCAGAAATATTTATATACTTACCCTATAGCTACCACTCTATTTTTGTTCAGATAGACACCCTCTTTGGCAAGAACATGTACCTAATGAGAAATAATCCTAGTCCAAGGTCCTATCTGAGTCATTCATGGTGGTCCCATTCTCTTAACTGGTATTTGATTTAGGCAAAGACATTGGATATAATTCTGCCTAATGAGGCAAGAGGGGGAAGCCTGATTGGAGAACTTTTTGTCCTGAGAAAAACCTAAAGAAGAAAGAGTGCTCCTTCCTTTGAATATTGTTATTTATGGACATGTTACTTGAAAATGAGGTGATCTTTTAGCCTGAAGATAAAACCAAAACACATGGAAGACAGAATCATATGAAGTGAACCCAGAGATATTGATCATACCATGAATAAAATCTTGTTTATTGAGATAACAACGTGCTTTAACATTTAAACCAGTTGGTTTGAAGTCTTCTACTATTTACTGCCCAAGTCATTCTAATTTGGAGTTCATAAACCTAATGCATCATCAAAATCAGGAGAGACTAATCACACTACTAATGTGCCAACAGATTATGTTATGTGGCATCCCCTTCCTTTTGATCCCTCTCTCGAGAAGTAGCTAATTCTAATTTTTTATGACAGTATAAAAAGCCAAGGATAATAAAAACAGTCTTGAGGATGAACCAAGTTACAGAACTTACACAACCTCATATCAAGACTTATTTTAAACACTGTGGTCTTGATACATGGAAAGGCAGATAAACCAGTGGAACAGAACAGAGTCCATAAAGAGATAGACAGTTGTTCAACTTATGACCAGTTACTCTACACTGCAGAGACATTACTTTGTCAACAAAGGTCCATCTAGTCAAAGCTATGGTTTTTCCAGTAGTCATGTATGGATGTGAGAGTTGGACTATAAAGAAAGCTGTGGTGGTTTGGTGGTTTAGTCACTAAGTCGTGTCCGACTCTTGTGACCCTATGGACTATAGCCTGCCAGGCTCCTTTGTCCATGGGATTCTCCAGGCAAGAATACTGGAGTGGGTTGCCATTTCCTTCTCCAGGGGATCTTCCTGACCCAGGAATCAAACCTAGGTCTCCTGCACTGCAGGCAGATTCTTTACCAACTGAGCTATGAGGGAAGCCCATAAGGAAAGCTGAGCACCAAAGAATTGATGCTTTTGAACTGTGGTATTGGAGAAGACTCTTGAGAGTCCCTTGGACAGCAAGGAGATCCAACCAGACCATCCTAAAGGGGATCAGTCCTGAATATTCATTGGAAGGACTGATGCTGAAGCTGAAACTCCAATACTTTGGCCACCTGATGCAAAGAACTGATGCACTGGAAAAGACCCTGATGCTGGGAAAGATTGAGGGTGGGAGGAGAAGGGGACGACAGGAGATGAGATAGTTGGATGGCATTACCGACTCGATGGACATGAGTTTGAGCAAGCTCCGGGAGATGGTGAAGGACAGGGAAGCCTGGAGTGCTGCCGTCCATGGGGTCGCAAAGAGTCAGACACAACTAAGCGACTGAACAACTCTACACTGCAGTAGGGTAAGATGGTATTTTGAACAAATGGTATATGGGTATCCATTTAGAAAACTTAGATGGAATTTGGAAACCTATGTAGAAAAAAAAAATTTAAATGTGCATCTCATATCACCTACAAAAATCGTCTCCTGGGACACTATATAAACCTAAACATGAAAGACCAATAAAGCTTTTAGAATGTAACCTAGGAGAGTGTCTTCATGACCTTGGTGTAGGCAAATATTTTTTAATGAATCACTGAAACCATAAAGGGAAAGGTTGATTAATAGGTCTGTATTAAAATTAAGATCTAAAAGCACCATCAAGAGAAGGAAAAGTTAAGCTGCAAGTGGTCACATGTATATCTGACAAAGATCTTTAGGAGATAGAAAACCTCAGATACAAGATATACAAAAAGTATATAAGGAATTCCTGCAAAGCAATGAGAAAAACACAGTCCACCTAATAAGAAAATGCACAAAAGGTATAAAAATAGACACCTCCCAAAGGGATATTCAGAAGGCTAATTAATACTGACAAGATGCTCAACATTATTAGTCATTAGAGAAATGCAAAAAAGACAACAGTGCAATATCAGATGAATCAGAATGACTAAAACCAAAAAAAAGTACTTGCAATGAAATAGTACGCGTGCATATGAGGAGCAACTGAAACTCTCATGTACTGCCGATAAGAGTGTAAATTAGAAAACTGTTTGGTCTTTTCTACTAAAACTGAACATAATTGTACCTTCTGACCAGAGATTTTCTAACAAATGTTTAACATTTTCCAAGTGGATATCCAACATAAATGTTGATTGATATTTTTATGTTCATACGTAAAACAAAGTGAAACCAAAAACACATGTTTTGAAGCTTCACTCACTTGTCATTAACAGGAACAATTGTTTGCTGAATTGAATAATGGTTTTCAAATATTCAAAAATATTCTATTTTTATGCTATTAACAATCCAGTGACTACTGGTATGATACACATTTACACTTAATCTGCATTATTAATATTTTCCTTCATCTTTGTAAGTCTTGATGATCAGCAAGACACTAAGTCCTGATTTTTAGTAATTGCCAGTTTCTATGGTGTTTTGGAGATTGCCACCAAAACCAGTGTGATGCTACCTACCTGATGCTCTTGAATGAGGAGTTGAGAAGAGATACATAGTAACACAACATTATATTATATTCTATCATACAGACACAATAAATGCAAATAATATCGAGAGCACAGATAATAGCAAAATGTAGTGATGTACAGAAATATGTATGTGTGCTCTCTAAAAGACATGCACAATTTTTATTGAAGCAGTATTCTTAATAGTCAAATGTTAGAAATAACCCAAAAGTTCATCCAAGATAGAACAAAAAAATAAATTGTTGCATTTTCATACCAGAGTGAGTCAGAAATAAAAATGGAACCACTCACTGCTTCAGCAGCCTCAACAAATAGGAAACTGAGTCATGTACTGCTGCTGCTGCTACTAAGTCGCTTCGGTCATGTCCGACTCTGTGGGACCCCATAGACGGCTGCCCACCAGGCTCCCCCGTCCCTGGGATTCTCCAGGCAAGAACACTGGAGTGGGTTGCCATTTCCTTCTCCAATGCATGAAAGTGAAAAGTGAAAGTGAAGTCGCTCAGTCATGTCCGACCCTCAGCGACCCCATGGACTGCAGCCCTCCAGTCTCCTCCGCCCATGGGATCTTCCAGGCAAGAGTACTGGAGTGGGGTGCCATTGCCTTCTCCGTGCATATATTCTGACTAAAATCAGACTAATTAATCTGTAGTGATGAAAAAAATTTTTAAGTTATTTTCAGGGGTGGAGAAGGGTTGGGAGTGACTTGGAGGTGGCTTTAGAGGGGCACCTAGACTGCTGACCAACTTTGATTTCTTTTTCTATTTCTGGCCCCACAAATAGGTTCACTGAGTAAAATGTCATTGAGCAGAGCCCTTCATGCTGATACGATATACCTACGAGAAAGGATACATTTTGTGAAAATCACTTAGAGGAGTGATTTTTCTCACCGCGCGTATGCCCTCCAGCAGAGAATGTTATGTGATACCCAACTTTGAAAGCAAATGAACTGATTTTAAAACAAATTATTGAAAAAGGTAGAGAAGAGGAGCTGCTTAAAGTTGAGTCTCTGGATGAAAGGAAAGCATACCCTGGCCTTCAGAACATCTTTCCCAGGGAGTGAAAAGTGCTTTGTTGTAAAGATCTATGCGGTTCTAAGAAAAACCTGTGGGGCTTCCCAGGTGGCACTAGTGATAAAAAACCCTCTTGACAAGGCAGGAGATGCGGGTTCGATCCCTGGGTTGGGAAGACCCCCTGAAGGAGGGCATGGCAACCCACTCCAGTATCCTTGCCTGGAGAATCCCCATGGACGGAGGAGCCTGGCGGGCTATAGTCCGTGGGTTTGCAAAGAGTCGGACATGACTGAAGCGACTTAGCATGTACACACAAGGAAAACCTGTATGATAAATAATGTTATATAAAATTAAAGTTCAGGGAAAGCGATAGAAACCAGCTAAGAATGGTCAGGGATGCCATTTCTATTGATTTCCTCGGGGATTCCAGACAGTGTGGAGTCTACGTGGGATCTTCATGTCATAAACCAGGGAGATGGCTTCAATAAATCTTCTAGAACATCATTGGCTCCTTGTGTAGAGTATTCTGATTTGGGGTTTGAGATCTTTCAAGAATGGTGACTTTACCTTCCCAGACTTTGTCTTACTTTAGGTTTTGTATCATAAAAGCTTCCCAGATGGCTCAATAGTAAAGAATCTGCCTGCCAGTGTAGGTGACACAGGCAGATCTTTCCCTGGGTCGGAAAGATCCCCTGGAAGAGAAAAATGGCAACCCACTCCAGCATTCTTGCCTGGAAAATCCCTTGAACAGAGGAGCCTGGAGGGATACAGTCCATAGGGTCACAAAGAGTCAGACATGAGTGAATGACTGAGCACGCATGCACCCACACATCGTAAAAGCTTTCTGCCCTCTCTAAGGTTTTGCCTAAATATATAAATTTTTCTTCCTTGTGTTTTGGCTCTGTTTACTTATAACACTGAGAGCAAAGTCATACTCTACATAATCATTAAAATGATACAGGAAATTTCTGAAATGTGAAAGGAATCAGCCAACTACATTTTAAATAGCAGAAAACTGTTCAGGAAATTCTAGAAGGTCACAGTAATGGTTTTAAGGCATTTAAGTCAAGTAATGGTTTTAAGTAAAAATAGAACAACGAGTTTGGGAGACTGCCTTGTTTTATCTGTGTTCATGAAAAGGGGGGGGTCATATGATCAGTATCCACCTTTTTAATCTACCCTTTTCTCGACATTTTAACTGCTAAGAATCCTTTCTTAAGATCTCAATCTCCCTCCGTTCTCATGTTTTCTTAAGATTCTGTATACCAAAATAACTACACATATAAACATTGATGCAGATAATCAATAACAATCTGAACTGAAAAGTTACGTAAGATGTTTGTCAGAAAATAGGATCGGAGCTAGCAAGAAGTAAGAGTGCCTGTAAAGCAAAGATTGACTGTGTTCTGAAATGGTTGCATAGTTATAAATTACAACCTTGAGACCAGAAGGTTGTAGCTGGCAGCTGCTAGCAGATACTATTTTGAAAACGCTGGTGGTGTCCGCGAGTTTGATACAGTTCAGACAATTCAGGTTCTCTGTAATGCCGAAACAGGTCTGAAACCAAATCCATAAGAGCCACCCAGCTCCATTTTGGTGGCCTGAGCCACTTATTCCATTTTGATCCTTTAACTGATTTTAAATGTGTCATCATAATTGATTCATTTGTATTTGTTTAAAAAGGTATATGGTTGCCAAGGAGAATATCTACCCAACATGAGAAAACCAGTATAGTCAAAATTATGTAATAAATTCACACCCAAGAAAAAAGATGAACGTTTTAGTTATGATAACTTTAGTTAACTAAGTGAAAAGACTTAGGCAAAATTAAAGCTTGTATGCAAATTCCTATTACTATCTCCAGTGTCTCTAGAGATCAAGGACCTCAGATTAGGAACCACAACTCTGCTACTGTTCACTCACTCATGTCTGACTCTTTTCGACCCCATGGACTGCAGCACGCCAGGCTTCCTTTCCTTCATCATCTCCTGGAGCTTGCTCAAACTCGTGTCGATTGAGTCAGTGATGCCATCCAACCATCTCATCTTCTTGTTGTCCCTTCTCCTGCCTTCAACCTTTCTCAGCATCAGAGTCTTTTCTAATAAGCCGGCTCTACTGCTTTATTATTATTGCATCAAAAACTTTGGGTTGCCATTTATGTACAATGAATGCTGAGTAATTTTGAATATACTCATTAATATCTAGTCTTTAAAAAAAAAGCCTTTCACAGACATTTTTCAGTCTTTTGAGTTAAAACTCAGAGAATTTTATTAAAGCATTTATGGGCATTTTCCCATGACTCAGTGCTTCATATTCCATTTCTGAGTTGGCTGCACTTGCGAGGATTCACCTCACCACCTGACTTTGCTTGGTTAACAATGCACGGGCAGCAAAAAAAAAAAAAGGGAAAAGCATCTTACCCTTGTCTAGAAAGTAGCTGTATGAGATAGAGGTCAGAATGGTTGTCTACAGTTAGGTATGGATGATAGGCTGCTGCCGTGTGTGTGCTCAGTCATGTTCAACTCTTCGTGACCCAGCAGACTGTAGCCCACCAGGTTTCTCTGTCCCTGGGATTTCCCAGGTAAGAACATTGGAGTGGATTGCCATTTTCTCCTCCAGAAGATCTTCCTGACCCAGGGATCAAGCTCATGTCTCCTGCATTGGCAGGCATATTCTTTACCTCTGAGCCACCCTGGGAAGCCCATGGGATTATATACTAAATGATAATTGCCCACCCTGGCCATGTTTCTCCTTAAAGATAGCGATAGCACTTACTATCATTGAGAGGCCACAAAGCACTTTTCTAGATCTTTGTCACAACCCTTAGATGGACATCAAGGCATGTATTATTATTCTCAGTATGTGTATGAAAATGTAGGCTAAACATTTGTCCAGAGTTTCTGACCCCTAACTCTGAGCTCTGTCCACTATGACAGCATGCTGCCCCGCAGATACGTGATTGGTGTTGTTATGGGTTGAACTGTATCCTCCCTAAAGATATGGTGAAGTTCTAACCTCTGTGACAAGAGAAAAACCGTGTGAAAACAGGCAGGGATTGTAGGATGCAGCTGTAAGCCAAGGAACCCCAAGGACTGAAGGCTACTATCAGAAGCTAGGAGGAGGCAAGGCAGGATTCTCCCCAGAGTCTTGGATGAAGAACAGCCCTGTTGACATCTTAATTTCAGACTTCTAGCCTCCAGAACTGGAAGAAAGTAAAATCCTGAGTCACCCAGTTGTGGAACACTTACAGAAACTTAAGAAGACAAATACAAGTGTGAACGCTAAAATTTTAGTTAAAGGCAAGAAGCATGGAGACTAATTATTTCCCTGTAATGAGATTCTAACTCACAAATGAGCTGGGACATTTCTACAAGCATTGACATAAGGGGGAAAAAAAGATATTTTATGCAAACTACTTCTCAATTGTGGTTGTATCTTTTTGTACCTCACTATCAAAAAAACCTCCTCATGGGAGATAAAACCTCAGTGTGACCCCAGCGCCTCTGAAATCACACCCTTTCCTGCAGAGGTGATCTAATACTTTGTACATAATATTCCTAGCTTTTGTTGGAGACTTGAGAGGTGGGCCAGTGTCAATCTAAAAATGGCAGTGTTGTTGGCATTCATGCCTACTGGGCAACAAACTCCAGACAGCAACTTAAAAAAAAGATGAGGAAGAAAAATCACCTTGTTCTGCTAATGCTATAAAAATAAAACACAGGGGACTTCCCTGGCGGTCCAGTGGCTAAGACTCCATACTTCCAATGCAGGGGGCCTGAATTTGATCCCTGGTCAGGGTACTAGATTCCACATGTGGCAACTAAGAGTTTGCATGTCGCAACTTAAAATCTGGTGCAGCCAAATAAATAAAATTAAAAAATAAAACATAAAAATATTTCCAGCTGAGATCTGGTGAATTTCTGAATCTTGCTCCACAGAAAACTAGCCCACAAACTACTCCTTAGAAGGGGAGAGATGGTTAGTCGTCCTGGGCTTCCCTGGTAGCTCAGTTGGAAAGAATCCGCCTGCAATGCAAGAGACCCTGATTTGATCCCTAGGTTGGGAAGATATGCTGGAGAAGGGATAGGCTACCCACTCCAGTATTCTTGGGCTTCTCTGATGGCTCAGCTGGTAAAGAATCTGCCTGCAATACAGGAGACCTGGGTTTGATCCCTTGGTTGGGAAGATCCCCTGGAGAAGGGAATGGCTATCCACTCCAGTATTCTGGCCTGGAGAATTCCATGGACTATACATACAGTCCATGGGGTCGTAGAGTCAGACATAACTGAGGGACTTTCACTTTCAAGTTTCAAAAACACAGTCTTCTCTTTCTCAGGAAGGTTCCCTATTCATACTTGCAAATTAAATCCTCTGAGAGATGGTAAAGTGAAAATCATAGACACAAATGTTTTAACTTATATTGCATTTCCCCAAATTACTTGATCATAAAACTCTTTTTTCATACAGCAATCATTAATATCTGGCAATGTATACTTTGAGAAAGTGGGCAGTAATATTCTTAAATCTCACCAAGTATGTTCGAGTTTATGTCATGCAGGAGAAAATGGATGTATTTGTTCTTTATTTCAGGTTGGCTTACCAGAAGAGGCGCACACAAAGAGCTTCATTGAATTACTGAAGATAAGGTAAGAATTCAGAATTGTGGGGCCTATGCAATTTAGGGGAACCCATTAAGGAAAAGGGTACAAGATGACCATGGAAACAACACGAAGTTTCCTCCTCCAGCCTTGGAATAATCCCAGACAAGCGAGACCTTCTGACTTTATGCTTCATTCACTTCACGGAAAACCCAACTCTGTTTAAAGTATTGTTGGCTACATGAAGTAAAACAGAAACTCAAATGAACAGTAGCATAATCAAGATAGGAATATATCTCTCTCTCATGCAGTAGTGCAGGGATAGACACTCCAGGGGTGGCGGTGTGGCTGCATCGTGCAAGGTTCCTCTGTCTTATTACTCCCTGGTTGTCATTCCTGGGATGTTGTCTTTGGCACCAGGTCCCTGGTCAAGCAGCAGGATTGAGGAAGGGCTGGAAGAATGGGCTTGCCCTGGACTCAGGAACGTACTCTGCAAAGAGCATTTAGAGCTGCTCCTTCCATCCCATCGTCCAGAATTTAGTTTCATGGCTTCTCATAGCTGCGGGGGAACCTGAAAAAGGAAGGCTCTATTCTAGGTGGTCAGATATGTCAGCTCAATGTCAAGGGTTTTATTTCTGTAGAAACAGAGGAAGATCAGTATTGGAGCAGCTAGCATTTCGGTCTCTTTCTCCCTGACTCATTAACTTTTCCCTCCAGCTTTCGTGAGGTTTAATTGACCTCTCATTAAACTTTTAAGTCTACCAACTCAGAGCTTCATTAGCTAGCATTAATATCTTGTGAATGGAGGGACCGATGTCTCTAAAACCATCAGACCAGTCTTTGAGGTGTGTTTAGAAAAATAAAAGACTTTTTAGAAGAAAGTGAAATGAAAAGCTTCATGGGCTGCAGGGCTTCCCGCATTCTCTGTAAGCAAAAGACACTTTCCATGTCCCATGAGGCCCCAAGAAGACATGACCGAGCAAGAGGTGAGGGCGGACCCGGACCCGGTGCAGCTGCCAAGGCCGCCCCGCCCCGCTCCCCGCCCCCCCTCCCTTGGAATCCGCGAGAACCTGGGGTGGCGGTGGGGCTGGCGGGCAGAGAGGCAGCTGAGCTGACGCCACTTGGCATCAAGAACCTTAACAGCTTTTTATATTTTTTCCGGGTGGAGGAAAGCAGGGGACGTAAATACTTTACTGGAAGAAGGTTTTTGTTTTTTTTTTAAAAAGAGAGAATCTGTACTTGGACTGTTGGGAAGAGAGAAAGGGAGTGGAGGATGGGCTGGGAAATATGAGTAGGTCGGTTTCTGACTCTGAGCTGTAGATTCGTATTAACAGCCCGATCTTTCTGCTCGCGAGCCTGTCAACACTTCAGCCGGCGCGGAAGGTTCCTGGGAACCGTCTTGGGTGTTTGTTTGGCAGGCGTGCCCAGGGCCGACTGGGTGCCCCTCCAGGCTGTTTGGCTTGGAACTGCTCTTTTAGGACTGCAGGGCTGGAACAAAGGGGCCCTGTTGGTTCCTTCCAGATTCTGGAAGAACTCTGCTTTTAATGATAGTGTGGAGTTCATGGCATGTAAACTTCCCATACTCACAGGTTGGTTTTATTTTTTTCCTAATTTTATTTTTTTTTTTCAAGCTAAGCTTAAGAGGCATATGCTTGAATCGATTCGGCACTCACAGAAAGGGTCTGTCTACTCCACAGAGTTTAGACGAGGTTCCAGCCGGGCTGTGGCACAAGCCTGCCCTGGTAAAACAGAGAGACACAGGGTACAGATTGTAGAGAATCATCATTACCCTCAATGATGAACAGCATTTCAGCAATCTTTATTCGTTTGTGGAGCCTGTTCCGCAATCTTGATGGGTGTGCTTTAACAGCAAAATCAGATTAAATCTAAAGAAAATAACTGTTAAAGAGGTGGAGGAAAAAAGGTTGGCAAAGCCTGAAGTTCTGGCAGGGGATTGGCAAATGTTAGGATAAAAGATTAATAGGTTCTAATTCTTTATTCAAACAAGGCTCTGTTTTTAAAAGAACATCTGATTGCAAAAATACAAACCTTGGTCATATGATACTTTGAGTAAATGAATATATGTAGTGTTCTACAGCATTAATTAGGTTATACGGTGCCCTTTTAAGGTAAGTAGCAATTAATGATTGAGTATGATACGAACTGATGTACAATAGACAGCCAAGTCTATGTTGGTGCATTTAAGTCCATTCTGTTGATCACCTATATTGTCTGTGTGCATCATGTGAGATGCTGGAGTTAGGGTGGGAGATATACAGAAATGGGAAGCTGCGAATTCTTTCCCACAGCAGGTGAATTATACAGTAGGAGGAGATAACTGAGGTCTACACATAAATATAATTTTACCATATCTTGTAATCGATGCTAAGGATGGCTACAGCTGTAATGGTAGGCTTCCTTTTCGGAGACTGACTTATTGTCTGCTAGCCATTATATAATTTCAGTTCAGTTCAGTTCACTCAGTTATGTCTGGCTCTTTGCGATCCTGTGGACTGCAGCATGCCAGGCTTCCCTGTCCATCACCAACTCCCAGAGCTTGCTCAAACTCATGTCCATTGAGTCGGTGATGCCATCCAGCCATCTCATCCTCTGTCATCCCCTTCTCCTCTTGCCTTCAATCTTTCCCAGCATCAGGGTCTTTTCAAATGAGTCAGTTCTTCACATCAGGTGGCCAAAGGATTGGAGTTTCAGCTTCAGCATCAGTCCTTCCAATGAATATTCAGGACTGATCTCCTTTAGGATGGACTGGTTGGATCTCCTTGCAGTCCAAGGGACTCTTAAGAGTATTCCTCAACACTACAGTTCAAAAGCATCAATTTTTCAGTGCTCAGCTTTCTTTATAGTCCAACTGTCACATCCACACATGACTACTGGAAAAACCACATGATGTCAATCACTATGACATGGCAACTCCCTACATAAAATACTATGAGGAAATCTAGTAATGAAAAAAGATATAACTTGCTCAAGGTCAAAGCTAAAAGCCTGGGGAGCCAGGTTTCAGACTCAAACTGCTAGATCCTTGCTCTCTGCACTATAAGACACACATCGGGCACACCAATGAAGACGTGACTGTTTCTGGTTGGAGTGATCAAAGACTGTCATAGAGAAGTGTCATCCGAGCTGGGTCTTAAAGGATGTACAGTTATCTCTCAGCGCCTGCGAGAAATAGGTTCCAGGATGGATGCTCAAGTCCCTTACATAAAATGGTATAGTGTTTGCATTGGAGAAGGCAATGGCACCCCATTCCAGTACTCTTGCCTGGAAAATCCCATGGATGGAGGAGCCCGGTGGGCTGCAGTCCATGGGGTCGCTAAGAGTCAGACACGACTGAGCGACTTCACTTTCACTTCTCACTTTCATGCATTGGAGAAGGAAATGGCAACCCACTCCAGTGTTCTTGCCTGGAGAATCCCAGGGACGGGGGAGCCTGGTGGGCTGCCATCTATGGGGTCGCACAGAGTCGGACACGACTGAAGCGACTTAGCAGCAGCAGCAGCAGTGTTTGCATATAACCCATGCACATCCTCCCATATACTTTCAGTCATCTCTACATTACTTATTGTTGTTCAGTCCCTAAGTCATGTCTGACTTGTTGTGACCCCATGAACTACAGCACTCCAGGCTTCTCTGTTAATAGTTACCTGCACTAGGTAAATTTAAGTTTTGCCTTTCCAAACTTTCTGGAAT
Source organism: Bos taurus (assembly GCF_002263795.3). Lineage (NCBI taxonomy): Eukaryota > Metazoa > Chordata > Mammalia > Artiodactyla > Bovidae > Bos > Bos taurus. Next base: position 24,188,420 of record NC_037354.1, read on the forward strand.
TACAAAAATAATATCTTCCATTCACAGCTGGTCAGATTCACAGGTGCAGAACTCTCGGGTATGGAGGGCCCACTGTGCAAGTTTATGACAGAGTGGTGGAAGGGAATAAAATAAAGATGTGGAGACAGAAAAGTACAGAGGCTGTTTAAGGAACTTAAGTCTAATTTAGTGACAGTTTAGTGAGTAGAGGGAAATAAAATGGACAGGTTGAAGCTTGGTTGGGGGTGTCAAGCAGAAGTCCAATGGTGACCATTCATGTGTTGAATTGGGTCCAGGGCAAAAATCCCAACTCTATGACCTGCTTTCCTTGGAGAGTCGAGTTCAACAGGAATCCAACAAGGGAGTTCAACACTCACTTTCCGCCTTTGTGTCTGTGCTTCCCTGTCAGGGGACCCTCAGTTCCCTCTTCTGCTCCCCACCTCTGTACGGGAGGAGGGCAGGCACCGCCATTCTTCTGCCCACCCCCACCCCCAGTCCTCCACTAGCCCCGTCCAGAGTAGAACCAGTGGTTCCTGGTTGGTGAGAACATGAGCCTCCCACTGGCCACTTTTTAACGATGCTCAGAATGTCGGTGTGTTAAAGGACAACCTCATCTGAGTCATTTCCTGTGTCCACATGGTCAGCTCCGTGCTTCCAGCCCAGGACCCTGATGGTGCTGCTGTCTTGCCTTAAGACCTTCTTCTGTCCATCTTGATGCATCTTGGCGGCTAAGTGGACTCCTGCTCATCTTAGACTCAGGGGCCAAACAAAAAGAAGCCTTTCTTAGCCTTCTTTGTGCTATGCTGGCTCAGTTGTGTCCAACTCTTTGTGACCCCATGGACTGTAACCCACCAGGCTCCTCTGTCCACGGGGATTCTCCAGGCAAGAATACTGGAGGGGGTTGCCAGGCCCTCCTCCAGGGGATCTTCCCAACCCAGGGATTGAACCCAGGTCTGCCACATTGAGGGTGGGTTCTTTACCACCTGAGCCACCAGGGAAGCCCAAGAATACTGGAGTGGGTAGCCTATCCCTTCTCCAGGGGAACTTCCTGACCCAGGAATCAAGCCAGGGTCTCCTGCATTGCAGGTGGATTCTTTACCAGCTGAGCTGCCCAGGACTTAAACCTTATTTGCCAAATCTGCCTTGAGTTGGAATGATTGAGTCCTTGCCCAGCTGTTAATAAATCGGCATCTTGTTTTCCTGTTGGTTTATTCTCATCACCAGTCCCAAGAAAGGCAGGTACTTGTGAGGGGTAGTGGCGGGGGGTGGGGGTAGGAATTCATGGGGGTGGGGGGTGCAAAACTTTCTGGCTTCTTTTTTTTTTCAGTTCCATACCCGAAAAAAGGAAAAATTTTCAAAATTCAGTTTCATTCTGCAAATACTTATTGGGCCTATAGCACATGTAAGAAACTTTCTTGATGTTGGGAACCGGTGGGGCAAGGACAGGAGATAAAATAGCTTCCCTCACAGAACTGTAGTAGAAACTTGCGTTGATTTAGTTTACCATAGAAGTTTAATAGAAGAATTCACTTCTTCCAATTTACTGCAAACTCTACAAAATATCAAATGACAAATTGACTCATAAGAGCTCTTAGAAGTGAGAACTGGGTGTCTTCCAGGGGGTTACATAAGACAATACTGTTTATAAAAATGAGCTTCTTTTGTAGTTTTTCGTGATTCTGGAAGCTTCAGTTACCTTTCTCACCTCTGATAACTTTCAGAAGTCGTGCAAAAATGCTACCCAACAAGGCTTTTTTAAGCAAAAGCAGGACACTCCCCTAGTCTAGGATCCAGCTCTTTTCAAATTTCATCATAGATAACAGAAAACAAATGTTCAGAATAATTGTAAACAAACAAGTAAGAGATTTCCAGAAGCTTAAACTTTTAAAATTAGGTCTCAGAAAGTATGATTCCAATCGTGAGATTTATCCCCATCTTAGAATATCATCCTTAAAACTGTGTGACTGGAAAATTCTTTGCAATGTTCTTTTTCACTGTTCAATAGCATCTTTGCCTCCTCCTGGGCATGTTGTGCTACCAGACAGAATATAAACTTCATTCTCTATTACAGAAAGTATCTATAAATGTCTACAGGAATATTCATAATAGGTTTTGCTCGTTTTAATGCTTTTCTTGTGATAATTATGAGACATTGATTCTTTGCCAAGTAGCTCCAGTGTTCTGTGACTCTAGCCCAATTAATAGTTTCAAAAAGAAACTAAACCCCGGAGTTATGAGGGAGAATCAAACATGCAAAACAATGAAAAATTGAGATGGAAAAGAGCGAAAGCAGATTTCCCTGCCACCTTTTGGAGAGTCGGCCCCAAAATACACCTTCCCCATTCCTTCCCCATCCTTGGCTCCTTTCAGAAGCCAGATTCCCTATCAGATAAAATAAAAGCAAGCTAAACACTTAAGCACAAGTCCTGTGACTTTTACACACATGAATGGAGAGACACAATAGATACCTATTGAAAGGGTCTTAATGCCTGCCGGTGGGAGAGCATCATGACATGTGAGTTTTCTAGGGTGTGCCCTTCCCTGGCAGGGGTCATCGGAGACATGTTATTAGGCGCTGTAGGAGAAGTGTGGCCTTTTGTACCCATCATTTTTCCCATCCCTGAAGCAAACATAGAAGGAACATTCTTCAGTTTTCCTGGGTAGGAAAGACCCAAGAAAGACACTGTAGCATTTGCTTCTCACAGGGAAGAAAGGGGACAGTGAAATGAAAAGAGGCCCATCTACTGTTGCCATCAGAAAACACCTGTGTTACAAAGGGTGTTCCTACACCATCAGGGTGAAAATTCTGGTTAATTCCAACTGTGCCTTTAGGGAGAAGCTGGAAGGTAAGAGTTAGGTTACCGTGCTCCCTGCTCCCTTCCAAGCTTCCACTGCCCCCACTTCGTGTCTGTTCACGGGCACGTAAGGGAACTGGCACCTCGACCTTTGCCCAGTGAGCCACAAGAAAAGATGTGTTCAGTGTTATTTCCTAGAGCCATGGTATCTTCTCAAGAAGCTTACACATCAGTGGTCACACCGTCTTTAAAGACTGAACGGCCGTGTCTCCTGGTCCAGCTACACCCTACACCAGCTGAGACGTCATCGTCCCCTGACTGTGAAGGAGCGGCTTGCTTGCTCAGCAATGAGTCAGCCATGCCTCTAGCTCTCTGTCAGCTGTATATTCAGGGCTTACACAAATGGCTTCTTTTATTCAACCCTAGTTCTTCAGTAGTTAGGCTTCTGTACTCTCTTAGTCCATTCGAGCTGCTCTAACAGAATCCCACAGGCTGGGTAGCTTACAAACAGCAGAAGGTCATTTCTCACATTTCTGGAGCAGAGATCAAGGCACCAGCCATGGCTGTGTTCCACCAGCTTCCTGATTCACAGCCAGCACGTTCTCTCTGTACCCACAGATGGTGGAAGGAGCGAGGGAGCTCAGAGGGGTCGTTTATAAGAGCACTAATCTGATTCATGAAGGCCCCACCCTCATGACCTAAGCACCTCCCAAGGGCTCCATTGTGTAATGTTGCTATGGGTTGGGGGTGGTGGTTAGGATTTCAGCATAGGAATTTGAGGGAGATGCAGACATTCAGACCACACCATATACTGTCTTCTCAGAGACTTTATTTCTTGTCTTGTATGGTAGTAGTCTTCCTAGTGGCTGAATTGTTCCATTGTTGACTTCATTTTCTCCCTACTTGTAGCAGCCCTTGTCCTAGCCATGCCAGTTGCCCACCCATATGGGCTTTTTAAGAATACCTGACCCACTCTCAGTTTGCCAGTTACCGTGGGCTTTTATTTGTGTATTGCCTGGTTTTCTCCTGAGGACTAACTCTTAGCTTTAAGGGTTCTTTTTCAGCTCACGTTGCCGGGTGCCATTTGTTCCTAAAACAGCTGAACCTTGACCTTACTTGTTTGCTCAAAAATCTGGCTTTCTCTTGACACTGTGGCTTTGATTGGATACTTAGTCTATTCTTTTTCCACTTATGTTCATGTTACCACCAGAAAAACATCTATTTCTGCTTTATTGACTATGCCAAAGCCTTTGACTGTGTGGATCACAATAAACTGTGGAAGATTCTGAAAGACATGGAAATACCAGACCATCTGACCTGCCTCTTGAGAAACCTGTATGCAGTTCAGGAAGCAACAGTTAGAACTGGACATGGAACAACAGACTGGTTCCAAATAGGAAAAGGAGTACATCAAGGCTGTATATTGTCACCTTGCTTATTTAACTTATATGCAGAGTACATCATGTGAAATGCCAGGCTGGATGAAGCACAAACTGGAATCAAGATTGCCGGGAGAAATATCAATAACCTCAGATATGCAGATGACACCACCCTTATGGCAGAAAGTGAAGAGGAACTAAAGAGCCTCTTGATGAAGTGAAAGTGGAGAGTGAAAAAGTTGGCTTAAAGCTCAACATTCAGAAAACGAAGATCATGGCATTCAGTCCCATCACTTCATGGGAAATAGATGGGGAAACAGTGGAAACAGTGTCAGACTTTATTTTTTGGGGCTCCAAAATCACTGCAGATGGTGACTGCAGCCATGAAATTAAAAGACGCTCACTCCTTGGAAGGAAAGTTATGACCAACCTAGATAGCATATTCAAAAGCAGAGACATTACTTTGCCAACAAAGGTCCGTCTAGTCAAGGCTATGGTTTTTCCTGTGGTCATGTATGGATGTGAGAATTGGACTGTGAAGAAGGCTGAGTGCTGAAGAATTGATGCTTTTGAACTGTGGTGTTGGAAAAGACTCTTGAGAGTCCCTTGGACTGCAAGGAGATCCAACCAGTCCATTCTGAAGGAGACCAGCCCTGGGATTTCTTTGGAAGGAATGATGCTAAAGCTGAAACTCCAGTACTTTGGCCACCTCTTGCGAAGAGTTGACTCATTGGAAAAGTCTCTGATGCTGGGAGGGATTGGGGGCAGGAGGTGAAGGGGATGACAGAGGATGAGATGGCTGGATGGCATCACTGACTCAATGGACATGAGTCTGGGTGAACTCTGGGAGTTGGTGTTGGACAGGGAGGCCTGGCGTGCTGCGATTCATGGGGTAACAAAGAGTCGGATATGATTGAGCGACTGAACTGAACTGAACTGAAACTCTGGTTTGAGAAAACTAAATCTGACAGCTGAAAAGAGCACTTAAAAATTCATTAATTGGGTTCTCATTTACAACTGTGTTGTTTTTCTGCCTTTTCTAAAATTAATATTGCTTCTTGTGAATTCATGAATTTATTTGAATACTTTTGCTTTTGTTTGATTTTCATACGTCTTACATTTTCAAGCAGTTAATATTTTTCCATAATGATACTGATAAAGCTATCATCCCTAAACAAGTAAATTATTAACTTAAAACTGAGGTTTAGGTAGAATTCTGTTTCCTTCATTTGCTAATAGCCTATCATAAGAACATAGGAATTTGAACTGAGTCATGCCAGGGTCAATCCATTCTCGTGTTCAGCTATGAATAGCTACTTCAAGCAACATGCAATGGTAATTTGTAACTGTGCTACCTAACAAGCTTTAAAAGTAACTATGTCCCAGAAGGATAATAGTAGTTTATAGCCCTTTTAGTCATAAATTTGTCCATGTCTTTTATGATTCTGTTTGTATCTCCTAAGAGAACCACTTCTGCTGTGGGCATCAGTGAGCTCTTTTTGGCTGTATCAAATAGACATACGTACAGAAAGTGATGGAGGGAGAATAAATTTTATTATTTGTGCTAATAAAATGTAATTAAAGTATGGTTTGATCCAGAAAAGTAACTGTAAGATATTTTATATGTTTGGTGCCTTTAGTGTGAGGTAGGTGAAAGAATAAAGACCTCAAAGACAGATCAAAAGACATGTCCTTTCCTATCTTCATGACCTCTCTGAACCTGTTTATTTAATCTGTTAAGAAAAAGTTAATGTTTATCTTTAAGGTCTGTTGTTAGAGTTAAAATAATAATAAGTGAACTCAGTACTTAGTAAGAAGTTAATATATGAAAGTAATAATTAGTAGTAATACTAATTTGATGTATCTCAATTCAAAGAACATATTCTTTGAATTAAAAAAATGAAGAAGGGATACTAAAGAATTAGAATTATATTTGATCTTGGTAACATATAGGCAGAACTGTCAAAAGGAACATGGTCTAAACCTGCACTAATACAGCAGACACTAGCCTCATGTAGTTATTTATACTTAAAAATTTTAATTAAATCTGTGGTTGTACTAGCCGCAGTTTAAATGCTCAGAAGTCAAATGTTGCCAGTGACTACCATACTGAATAGAACAAATAGACAGTATTTCCATCATTGCAGAAAGCTCTGTTGGGCAGTGCTGGTCTGGACCCAGAGATTTTCTGTAGGCTTCACTGCTCCTATCAAAAGGCAACAGTCTGGAATTAGGCAGCCTCTCACATTGCAGGGAACTGGCCAATGCCAATTTCTAGTTCCCCTTCCCCACCATGTTAATGGCTTCTCCATCTCTGCTACCTTGTCCTATGGCACAAAGAGCCAAGGCACATTTGTCTGTTCCTACAGCATCTAGCAGAGCCTGTCTTGTTTCAAGGTGTCTATTCACTAAATTCAGCTCAGATATTAACCTTTGAGAGCATATAACCCTTCACAGGAATAATTCAAAGTAATGATTGAAATACCTCTCAGTATAGAATTTTCAGGAGGAGAATTAAAGATGCAGAATATACCCTGTTCTCTTTAAAAAACCATGGTATTTGGGTGGCTCCATGGTTCCCTCTGTCCATAGCTGGTTCTATTCTGACTCCATTAATTGGATAGATTAAGACATGAAATATCTCTTGGAGGAATCAAATTTTGAGAGACAAACATGGCAGTTATATTTATTGTTTGGGAAGTTTTTAAAAAGTGTATTCTGTTCATATTATGGGCCATGTGATTCTAATAAGGCCCAACTGTTAGTGAGTTTGAAATGGCTAAACAGTTAAACTCTGAAGTTCTGCTCCCAGGTGGAGCTCTTAATGATTTGAAAGTGTCAGGATGTTAATTGGCTTACAACAATAGAGGGGTCATCATATCTGCTCAGATCTGATCCAGAAATTACTTCTTCCTGCTTGAAATCGCTGTTTTCAATGTTTTCATTGCCCTAATAAGGCAGAATACAGAAGGTGTTTCCGGAGGGAGAGGATGCGAGGTCACATGATAAAGGGACAAGACGTTTCCATTATGTGGCAAGTATTTCACAGGGATCCTTGGAGAATTGCAGCCCTTTAAATATAGCTGGGGGAGACCATACCTAAAACTAGTACTTTGAACAGTCATAATACAAGAAACTATTTTCTGCTTTAATGCATTAGAGTGACAAACTCGGAACAAAACTCCCTGGGTCTAGACTCAACAGAAGATATATAAACAGATCAGTAGAACCTGGAGGCTCAATGTAAGAGAGAATGCTGACCAAACCAGAACAGAAACAATGCTCCCAGTCACACTGAAAGAAGTCAGCAACTCAACACTTGTCAGGAAGAAAGGATATGAAGCGGTATTAGAATTCTCGCCATGTATTAAAATTTGCTCAGTTAAGTTATTAAGCTCTAATTAAATGTATATAGTTCATGATGTGTAGTGTGAACTCATCTTTTTCAATTAATTTCTTGATTTTAAAAAAATCTTGGTTAAAATTCATTTCCTGTTCATAAATAGATGAATAGATATCTTATTCATAATTTCTATTCATAGATAGCATTGACCTGAATCGAACAGACTGCTAGATATTTCTTCAGTAAACATGGGTTTCAGTTCAGTTGCTCAGTCATGTCCAAGTTTTTGCAGCCCCATGGACTGCAGCTCGCCAGGCTTCCCTGTCCATCACCAACTCCTGGAGCTTGCTCAAATTCATGTCCATCGAGTTGGTGATGGGTTTAGGAAACTATAAAAGCAAATTAAACAATTGAAAAAGGATGTATTTCCAAAATATACAAGCAGTCCATACAACTCAATACCATAAAAACAAACAACTCAATCAAAAAGTGGGCAGAAGACCTAAACAGACATTTCTCCATAGAAGACATACAGATGGCTAGTAAACACATGAGAAGATGCTCAACATCGCTTGTTCTTAGAGACATGCACATCAAACTGCAATGAGATATCGCCTCACACCCATCAGAATTGTTTTTGTTGTTGTTCCATTGATCAGTTATGTCCTACTCTTTGCGACCCCATGGTCAGAATGCTTGTATGCATGCTAAGTTGCTTCAGTCGTGTCTAACTCTTTGTAACCCTGTGGACTGTAGCCTGCCAGGCTCCTCTGTCCATGGGATTTCCCAGGCAAGAATAGTGGTGTGGGTTGCCATTTAAGAATGGCCATGAAAATCTACAAATGATCAGTTCTGGAGAGGGTGAGGAGGAAAGGGTGCCCTCGTGCACTGTTGGTGGAAATGTAAATTGATACAGCTACTATTTAGGACAACATGGAGATTCCTTAAACACCTAGGAATACAACTACCATATGACCCAACAGTCTCACTCCTGGGCATATGCCCTGAGGAAACCATAATTGAAAAAGGCCAGGTACCCAATGTTCATTGCAGCACTATTTACAATAGCCAGATCATGGAAGCAACCTAGATGTCCATCGACAGATGAATGGATAAAGAAGCTGTGGTACATGTACACAATGGAATATTACTCAGCCATAAAAGGGAATGCATTTGAGTCAGTTCTAATGAGTTGAATGAACCTAGAGTCTATTATACAGAGTGAAGTAAGTCAGAAAGAGAAAAACAATGTCATATATTAACACATACATATGGAATCTAGAAAGATGCTACTGATGAACCTATTTGCAGGGCAGCAGTGGAGATGCAGACATAGAAAACAGATTTGTGGACATGGAGGAGGGGAGGAGAGGGTGGGAGGAATGGAGAAAGTAACATGGGAGCATATACACTACCATATGTAAAATGAATAGTGGGAGTTTGCTATATAATTCAGGGAACTCAAACCAGTGCTCTGTGACAACCTGGAGGGGTGGGATGTGGTGGAAGTGGGAGTGAGGTTCAGAGGGAGGGGACATAAGTATACCTATGGCTGATTCTTGTTGATGTAGGGCAGAAACTAGCACAATTTTGTAAAGCAGTTATCCTTCAATTAACAATAAATAAAAAATATATAATTGGAAAATAAATGATGGGTTTATTTGGGATCAGTAGAGAATTATAACTCAGGGTCTGTAATCACCTGTTGAGCCACAGGCAAGTCCTCACTCAACAAGGAAAGAATATTTATATAAAGGAGGAAAGGAAATTGGGGGAAACGCCAGTAAACAGAGAGTCCATGGCTCATCATTGGCTGAGTCCTTGCCAGGAAAGAACCCTGGTCTCTGCTGCCATCACAGGGCCTGAGAGCTCCCCATTCTGGTCTCCAGATTCCGTTTAATTGAGATTTTTGTTTATTAATATTTTACAATAGCTATTTTGCTTGGCTCGACTGTCAGCTGATACTTGGGTTTGAGATTGTGTGCTCTACTTGCAATGTGAGAAAAAGGGTGCCCCACCTAAACGTATCTTAACAGGACTTGTTTATGCTCAGCCAGCCAACACAAGTCGTGTGTTAGAGGAAAGACGGGGTTGTGATGCAACACTCCCAGAGGCTCTGGTCAACCAAACAGGATCTCGGATCTATCTCTGCTTCTGATTTCCCCTTTGTCTTTGGCAGACTCACTCCACTTTTAGCTGCCTAACTCTCCCCACTCTTAAACTGTGTGTGTGCACGCTCAGTCATGTCCAGCTCTTTGCGACCCACCAGGCTTCTCTGTCCATGGCATTTTTCCAGTCAAGAATACTGGAGTGCGTTGCCATTTCCTACTCCAGGAGAACTTCCTGACCCAGGGATCAAAGCCCCATCTCCTAAGTCTCCCACATTGGCAAGCTAACTCTTTACTACTGCACCTCCTGGGAAACCCCGCACTTGAAATAAGAGAACTCCAGTTGCTGAGCCACTTAACAGGACTGTTTGCCTTCCCCGCTGGAGTTCTGTCCTACCAAAGTCCAGATGAGTATCAATAGTTTGTTTCCAAAATGTCTTCAATTATTGTGTACTTTTCTACGAAAGATTGAAAAAGTACCATGAACTATCCCAAACCTTTCTCTATTCCCCTTCCCCACCCAGGCTAAGCACACTTGAAGAAATACAGTATGAGCTTGCACTGTGTTGGCAAGGATGTTTTTAAATGTGTGTATGTGTGTGTTTACCCATGTGGTTTAAAAATAACCTAAGTGAACTAAGTAAAGTAAGTTTATGCCATGCTTACCAGGAATATTAGGAAGCTGAGGCCCTTCAATATCTGAATTAGCTCTGGCACTGTTTCAGGAAAAAACTGGCTCACATCTCTTGCATAAGTCTTATGTAAGAGATTAGATGTGGTGCCTGAACTATCCCACTTCCCTACAGCATGGAAAAAAGAAAAGCATGCTGTGTCGTTGTTCCTTGCTAGCTCTCTCAATGTCAAGGGATTCTTTACTTATACAAGTAAAGCATCTCAGTTCCTAAGGAAAAAAAAAAGCTTAGTTTTTCTAGTGTCTGTCGCACAAACCTATGTAGAAGTAAACGGAAGAGGGAAGAGGGGGAAAGCTGAGGTACAGGCAGTAAGTAGTTCAGAACTTGGGTAGGTATTTAAATTGGTTCTTGTATAAACAGTAACAAGAATTACAGTTTTATGGTTAAAAGCCACATTCCATACATAGCTTATTCCATATCACTGAAGAAATAATTAGATTTTCCCACAACTTATAAAATAGCTCCTCAGAATTTAGAGTTCACAGTTCATTACCATAATCATTATATTCTGGAAAGAATTTAGTGCAAGTCTGATCTCCAGATATTTTGACCAAAATAGGAATGAAGGACAGACATGGCTTGGATAGCCTCCCCTGTACTGTAAGTGTCGTCACACCCAAGGCCATGTGCCCAATGCACAGGGACACTAAACGGACCAAAACATCAGCACTTGGGGCAGAAGAAGGTTTATTGCAGAGTCCAGCAAGGAGAATGGGGAGCTTGTGCTCTAAAGATCCAGGCAGACTCCTGGATGATTTTCAGGGAAGAGTTTTTAAAGGCAGCATTTGGGCTGAAGCGGGTATGACTTTCTCCTGATTGGTTGCTGGTGAGGTAACAGGGCAGTGTTTCAGGAATTCTCCTGCTCAGCCTGAAGTTGCCATCCTCCACCTGGGTGGGGGCCTTGGTTCCTGTAGAACAACTCGAAGATATGCATCAGATGGTTGTATACATCCCTCGAGAAGGAACTAGGACTCTGTCTTCATGCTGCACTGTGGTTTCCTGACTGCTTTTCCTTTGTTTCTGCACCCGCCACCTTCCCTAATTAGTAACGGCTCAGATCTGCCCTCTGGAACTCAGGGAAAGTCTAGAAGGCCAAAGGGTTTTTCCTACACACCAGAAACGGGGGGCACAAGAAAGCTTTTGTTCCCTGGAAGGGCCCCACAGCGTGATGCTCTGTTTCATAAGTCTCCGCTTGGTTCTCATTTCTGCCATATAGACTTTTCTCTTTGAAGCTGTGTGGTGGACAGAAAAGAGCTTAAAATGTCAAGTCAGGCCAACTAGCTCAGGTACAAATATACCAGCATCATCACTTACTTGTTGCGGGACCAAGAAAATTTGCTTAATCACTTTGAGCTTACTTTCTCCATGCGAAAGGAGAATTATTATTATCTACCCTGTAGGGTTGTTATCAGAATTTAGATTAAACCAACCAACTTGTGTTGAGTGCTTTTTTGTGATACTGTGTTTAATAATAAGAAATACGTAGTTAGTCTTCTGACTCTATCCCTGGCACAGTTCCTAAAACCATTGGAATTTCCTGAGTCATAAGAGTGAGAAAGGTGTTTTTTGTTATTCATTTTTTGTTCACCACCCAGAGTTTATGTTAGTGAAGTGACTTTTGGAAAGCCCCTAGGGATGCTATTCACTAGAGGAACCAACTGGCTACTGAAAAGGTAGGAACTTTCAGCCCCACTCCCTGACCTCCAGGGAGGGGAGAGGTGCTGGGGGATGAATCTTTCGTGTGTGTGTGTGTGTGTGTGTGCTAGTCGCTCAGTCATGTCTGACTCTTTGTAGCCTCATGGACTGTAACCTGCCAGGCTCCTCTGTCCATGGAATTTTCCAGGCAAGAATACTGGAGTGGGTAGCCATTCTCTTCTCCAGGAGATCTTCCTGACCCAGGGATCAAACCTGGGTCTTCTGCATTGTAGGCAGATTCCTTACCGTCTGAGCCAACTGTGAAGCCCCATCATAGATGGCCAAAGATTTCATTGGCCATCTTACTTCAGGAAGACTCCGTGAAACCCCCAAAGGATGGGGTTCAGACAGCTCCCAGGCTGGTGAGCAAGTGGAAGTGTTAGGAGGTTGACACACCCATAGAGGATGTGGGAGCCTCAGCCCCTTCCATGTACCTGGCCATCTGCGGCTATTCCGTCTGGCTGTTCCTGAGTTATATCTTTTTATAATAAACTAGTAATTTAGTAAGTAAACTGTTTTCCTGAGTTCTGTGAGCCACTCTGGCACATTGGTCAAACCCAAGGAAGGGATCATGGGGACATTTGATTTATGGATGGTCGGTCAGAAGCACAGATGTTTTATTTGGAGGCAAACTACTCTCAGAGACTGTCTTCACCAGTAATTTATTTAACACAGGTTCACTACAGGAATTATCATTTATAATAATATTTTGCAAGCCAATATTTCATAAACCAATAAAGAAATAACATATTTCAAGCCAGTAATAGGTTAGTTACACTATTGTTCCAGGCAGAGGAGAAGTCAAAGGAATAAAGTCCAAATTCAGTTGAAGAGCACCTTTCTATGAGTTGGTTTTCAGCAGTCAGTCCTTCCAACTAAAAATACAGAAATGGAGTGTGTTGTAGTAGACACACAGGAGTGGTTTTCTTAGACAGCTTACTATGTAACCGTCATGTTCTCCGCACTTTATCCAAAAAAAATATTCATTTCATCCTCAGAGCAATCCTATGAAGTAGGTGTTATTATTATCCTTTCTTTCCTGATGAGGAAACCAAGGCCCAAATAACTCATAAATGGAGTAATAAGGTGTGAATGAGGTCCTGTGACTCTGGAGCCTGTCAACGTGTAAAATAACAAATATATTATTGTTGTTTAGTCACAAAGTAGTGTCTGACTCTTTGCAAACCCATGGACTGTAGCCCTCCAGGCTCCTCTGTCCATGGGATTTTCCAGGCAAGAACACTGGAGTGGGTTCCCATTTCCATCTCCAGGGAACAAATATATTAGCACTTAGCGAACCACCGGGCCCATATTAAGTTGTCATGAATGGTTGTTACACTTCTCTCTCCTCTTTCCAGAAAAGAAAATTTGGAATGAGATAACACATGTTCCATCTTCTTGGAGGGTCCCCTTGAGCCAGGAGGTAGCTTTAGATGGCATCAACTTGTTTCAAGATGCACTTCTGAGCAATCCCAGGAGGGCCGGGGTACTGAGAGTTACCACAGAGCTCAGCAGTCCCTGGACTGGGCTTTAATCAGAAGCACAGAGATAATGTGGTTTGTTTTGTTTAATTTTTTGACCATGCCACATGACATATGGAATCTTAGTTCCCTGACCAGGGATTGAACCCAAGCCCCCTGCTGTAGAAGCACAGAATCCTAACCACTGGACCACCAGGGAAGTCCCTCATACATGGCATTTTAAGAAGCTTCACATTGAAGGAACTGGAAGATTTAGTGGTCTACTGGAATAATTAGGCTGGAATAATTAAAACACACAAGCTGGAATCAAGATTGCTGGGAGAAATATCAATAACCTCAGATATGCAGATGACACCACCCTTGTAGCAGAAAGCAAAGAACGAAAGAGCCTCTTAATGAAAGTGAAAGAGGAGAGTGAAAAAGTCTGCTTAAAAACTCAACATTCAGAAAACTAAGATCATAGCATCTGGTCCCATCACTTCATGGCTAATAGATGGGGAAACAGTGGCAGACTTTATTTTGGGGGGCTCCTAAATCACTGCAGATGATGACTGCAACCATGAAATTAAAAGATGCTTACTCCTTGGAAGGAAATTATGACCAACCTAGACAACATATTAAAAAGCAAAGACATTACTTTGCCAACAAAGGTCCGTCTAATCAAGGCTATGGTTTTTCCAGTAGTCACGTGTGGATGTGAGAGTTGGACTATAAGGAAAGCTGAGTGCCGAAGAATTGATGCTTTTGAACTGTGGTGTTGGAGAACTCTTGAGAGTCTCTTGGACTGCAAGGAGATCCAACCAGTCCATCCTAAAAGAAATCAGTCCTGAATATTCTTTGGAAGGACTGATGCTGAAGCTGAAGCTCCAATACTTTGGCCACCTGATGCAAAGAACTGGCTCATTTGAAAAGACCCTGATGCTGAGAAAGATTGAAGGCAGGAGGAGAAGGGGACGACAGAGGATGAGATGGTTGGATGGCATCACCAACTCAGTGGACATGAGTTTGAGTAAGCTTCGGGAGTTGGTGATGGACAGGGAAGCCTGGTATGCTGCAGTCCATGGGGTCGCAAAGAGTCAGACACAACTCAGCGATGGAACTGAACTGAACTGAACTAAAAGAAGCCTGAAATATCTGCGTAAAGAAAACTTGTGCTTTTTAATGGTTATCAGGGAAAAGAAAGTCTGCATATGTCTTTGGCTTATATGAATTAAGACATTAAGTCATGGTTGCTTTAAGATGAGGTGTGGTCAGAGTCATAAAACTTCTTCAGAAACATTGTGTAATGATATAGATAATGCATGCAAACTGACCACAGTGACATTCGTAGAGCAATATCAGGTAATTTTTCATTGTTTTACTATTACAGTTGGTCTTATAGTATGTAAACTTTTGAAAACCTCTGGTTGGAATGGGAAATGTTTCTTGCCCCATGTATTCCTAGACGAGAGGGTAAACTGCACTGATTTCAGTGTCTCAAGCAAAATCAAATCCAAAAGCTGCTCAGAGCACCTGAAGTGTGATGGAGGTTCACCAAGTCAACTGGTCCGGCTTCGTGTGCTTCTCAAGGCATTGGCTTTCCTGCAGCCTCTTCCTGTGAGAACCGCAATTTCAGGGCTCCCTCGTTTCACACATCAGCTAATTTGATGGAACTGGCTCATTCCCTGCTTATAATTAGTTATCATGCCCTGTACCTTCAATATAGAAATTTACCCACATTTAGTCAACCATGTACAATTCACAAGTATTTAAACTTACAGCTTTGTTTGAAGATTAGCAAGATAATAAATGTTATTCAGCCCACTGAGAAGTAGTTCTACTACCTGTAAGTTCTTTAGATTTGAATGCCTTGAAAATGACATCTATTTGTGGGTCCACTGCTCAGCTGGGTCTCGGCTTAAGGCATATTTTTACCTTTATTTTAGTATTTTAAAAAATTTTCATGAAGCATAGTTGATTTACAATGCTGTTAATTTCTGCTGTCCAGCAAAGTGACTCTGTTATACACATATATTATTTTTCATATTCTGTTCCACTATATTGGAGAAGGGAGAGGCTGCCCACTCCAGTATTCTGGCCTGGAGAATTCCATGGACTGTGTGGTCCATGGGGCCGCAAAGCGTCAGACTTGACTGAGCGACCTTCACTTTCACATAGTGTATCGCAGGCTACTGAATAGTTCCCTGTGGCACACAGTAGGACCTTGCTGTTTGCACTTGTCTTTGTATTAACTCTTTTCCCAGCTTCCCTGGGTCATGCAAAACAGCTTTCTGTACGAATAGACTGGACGCTGAAGGTGCTTGTCAGCACATGTGCAGTGTCCATCAGCTTCTCCTTGGTGTCCATAGGTCATAAGCCAGTAGCAGCTTAACGTGTAGCTGGAGAGATGCTTCCAGTGTCAACCTGTATATTAAGTACTAGTAAAGCTTATTTTGGAGAAGGCAATGGCACCCCACTCCAGTACTCTTGCCTGGAAAATCCCATGGACAGAGGAGCCTGGTAGGCTACAGTCCATGGGGTCGCTAAGAGTCGGACACGACTGAGTGACTTCACTTTCCCTTTTCACTTTCATGCATTGGAGAAGGAAATGGCAACCCACTCCAGTGTTCTTGCCTGGAGAATCCCAGGGACGGGGGAGCTTGGTGGGCTGCGGTCTCTGGGTCGCACAGAGTCGGACACGACTGAAGCGACTTAGCAGCAGCAGCAGCAGCAAAGCTTACTTGTGTTTAGATGAAAAGTAAATAGAACTTCTCCAGTGAATCTTCTTGCACATATCCAGAAGAGTGTGCACCCCAGTTTGAACACCATTACTCCCTTGAGGTAGTTATAGAGTTACTAGATGCTAAAATGAGAGCTCATCCAAACCCATCCTTTTAACAATTGATGTATATAAAGCAAGGTTCCTTGAAAGTTTTTTGCAGAGTTGTTTATGCTGCTTACCCCCAACAGACTTTCCCTGGAACTTACAGTTTAATGCAATTCTGTTTTTCCACTGTTCTCCTGTATCGTTTGGGAGTTTTGCTGCACATGATTATAGACCTGGCTTATTCCATCTTAGACTTTGTGGCAGGCCTATGATAGATGGCCCAGTTCTAGCATATGATAGCAATTCGTTTCAGTTTGCTAAATACTGTCACTGAAGTGAACCTCTGGTCCCCAGGGAGCAGTAGGCCATGTGGCCACATAAACAGCACAGTTGTAGGTCAGATCTGTTTTTATCCACAAAGACATGTCATATTTAGATGTGGTGTGATTCAGAGATTTAAATATTAAAATAATTTTAAATATATTTTGCAACAAGAATAGAAACATTAGAAATCACTGGCCATTTTTGAAGGCTAAGTACTGCAACAACTTTTGCTGAGCCTTCAGAATCTGTTGCAGGTGTAGAAGAATCAGAAGCGTGAGCACACAGTATGGGAAGACGTTGTTCAGACTGACTTTTAGTTTCCTATTGAGGTATAATTGGCATATAACATTACATTAATTTCAAGTGTACAACATAAGGATTCAATATTTGTATATATTGTGAAACTATCACCACAATAAATCTAGTTAATATCCATCAAAAAAAATAAATCACTGTGCTATGTTTGTGCAGAAAATTGTATTTACTGTAAGAGCTTTCTACTGAATGGCTTTAGAAACTGGACATCGTCTTTGGAGATGAGCTATGAGTGGATTTGTTGATTTGAGGATGGCACTAAAGTTTTGCTAGAATTGATGAGCTTTCTCCACGTTGTTTTTATATTTATTTATTTCTCTGCACCGGGTCTTAGTTGAAAGACATGGGATCTCGTTCCCTGGCCAGGGTTTGAACCCAGGCCGTCTGCTTTGGAAACGTGGAGTCTAGCCTCTGGACCACCAGGGAAATCCTGAGCTTTCTCTTTGCCCTGTACCACCATGGAGACAGTTCTCAAGTGAAGAGAACACCAGAATGAGTATTGATGAATACAAGACATAATTTAATATTCACTGTTTCCTCAGACTTTTCTTGAGATAGGTGTCTATTAATAAGAGTAGAGAATAAGAAAGAATTCAGTCATCCTAGTATGTGAACAATACCGGCTCTCAGACGGTAAGTCTCAAGTGCAGCTGGAGATTTAATTTCTAGGTTCAGAATATCAATCAGCCTGATTCTGTGGTTGGTGCCAGGAGTATTCATCAGTGGGGGACTTAAGGACAAATCCCCCATGCCAGGTTTGCTCGAACACTTCTGTGCACCTGCCAAGCAGCTCATCTTGCAGCTCTCAGAGATTAAGGTCTTTAGTTAAATTCAGCGGCCAGCAGAAAATCCCCTCCAATAATATATTTTGTGGTTGAGGGGGTAACCAAAGCAATAAATATTCCACAGTCTTCTAACAACTGATAGGACGGATTCTTTCCTGATTTCTATACTCTAGTCAAATATAGAGTGGCATTGATATTGAAAAGGATTTTGTACGTTTGTAACTTTTCAAACATACAAAGAAGATGAAGGAATAATACAGAGAATGTCTGTACACCCATATCATAGATTCAATAACATATCATTATTTTACTGTCTTTGTCTTTTTACTTGTGTATTTACACACACACACACACACACACACACACATTTTTCCCCCAGCATGCGCTAATGATCTTTGTATAACTGATTATTTCTTTGGTGGCTGTTTTTTAAAATTTATTTATTTTTTAATTGAAGGATTTTTTTTAAATTTTATTTTATTTTTAAACTTTACAATATTGTATTAGTTTTGCCAAATATCGAAATGAATCCGCCACAGGTATACCCGTGTTCCCCATCCTGAACCTTCCTCCCTCCTCCCTCCCCTACCCTCTTTTGCTGTTTTTCGTCAAGCATCAACATGACTCAGCCATAGGTACGCATATAGTGGCTGTTAAATGGTGATTTTTAGTCTATCATTTCTTGAACATGTGAGTGGACATTCTTCCTAAAAAAATATTCCTTTTACTCAGCAACTGGTGATGATGATAATTCTTCTCAAAAAGATCATGATGAGGGACTTCCCTGATGGTAACCAGTGGTTAAGACTTGCTTTCCAATAAAGGGTGTGTGAGTTCAATCCCTGGTCAGAGAGCTAAGATTCCACCTGCCTTAGGGCCAGAAAAACAAAAAACAGAGACAGTATTGTAACAAATTCAATAATGACTTTTAAAATGGTCCACATCAAAAAAAAAAAAAAAAAGGACTATGACAACCTATTTAAGATCATTTAAAAATCAAAATGGAGTAACTGTGGTTCAGTCATCCAGAATGGAGCCAGATGGCCATTGTTCAGACATGTTCCTGTATCACTGAGAACTTGAATTTTGTGAACTGTGTCAAACTCAAGGACCCCACCAGGCATTTTCGAAAGAGTATCTGCTGGCAGCTACACACTTAGGATCTCAAGGTCTCCCTTTATAACTGTGCAACCATTTTGGATCCCAACCAATCCTTGCTTAACAAGCACTCTCACTTCTTGCCAGCTCCAGTCCTAATTCTGTACAAATAATTTATGTAACTTGTGGATTTTGCCTACATAAGCCCACCCTCCCTCGCCCCCTGCCCAATTTTGTAGCATAGCAGAACACAGTTCAAGGGTTTCTTGAATCCATGTCACCCGGGCTATACTCCTTGGCTTGGCTCACATAATATTCTCATATTTCTTTTATAATTTATTTTTTAATTGAAGGATAACTGCTTTACAGAATTTTGTTGTTTTCTGTCAAAACATCAACCTCCTTAGGACACTCTGTTTATTGATTGTTGGTACCGATGGCAGAGTAAATGCTTAATTTTTTTCTCTAAAAAAATTCAAATTAAACTTTTGGAATAATAGTAACTGCCACTTCTTTTTCTCTTTCCTGTTTTCTCCCTTCCTTCCTCTTGTTTTCTTTCAGCCTTTGTTAAATATCATTGTGGACTCATAGATTCTTATTCATTCTTCAGATTAAAATTACAGTCATTTTTTTTTTTTTTTTGAGCTTCACATAGTGCAAACTTTGGCCAGTTGGAGGCTCTTCAAACTGTGCCCTTTGAAAGTTTTTTACTTTTTATTTTGAAATAGTTTCAAGCTTACAGAAAAGTTGCAAGATTAATGCAAAAAACCTTCCTCATTTCATAAACCAGTTATTAACATTGTACATATGATTTATCATTCTCTTTCTGTTGTTTTTATTTTTCCCCAGAGCCATTTGAGTAAATCCTAGTCATGCCACCACATTAACTATGCCCATTTGAGTGTACATTTCCGCAAAAATATGAGGCACTCTCTTATGTAACCGAAGGACAGCCAGCAAATCCAGAAATAACAGTGATACAACATTACCATGATCCCCAAACTGCTTTAGTCACCTTCTGAGAAAGAAATTTAGTGCCCAGCTGTGTTGGAAAGAAGGCAGTTTAGAGTGCTAAAACATGCAACCCAGAGATGAAATATGTTGACTCTGTAGTGTGTGTGACTCTGGTAACTGTCTCTAGAACTGGAATGTTATTTCTCTGAATATCCTTGGAGTAAGGTCTTGTAGGAAAAGACGATTGAGAGAAATTAGCCATAAATTCAATTTTTGTTTTTCTCTAACAAAATACATTCTTTTTTCATATAAGGACCTCAGTTCAGTTCAGTTCAGTTCAGTCACTCAGTTGTGTCCGACTCTTTGTGACCCCATGAACCGCAGCACACCAGGCCTCCCTGTCCATCACCAACTCCCGGAGTTCACTCAAACTCACGTCCATCGAGTCGGTGATGCCATCCAGCCATCTCATCCTCTGGCGTCCCCTTCTCCTGCCCCCAATCCCTCCGAGCATCAGAGTCTTTTCCAACTACAAAAAGTTAGTCTTAAGAGCAAGAATTGAAGAGAAGACCCCTTAACATTTGTAGGCCCTTACGGACTTTCAAACTACTTTTCCTGTAAAATTTCATCTCTAGAGCTGCAAACTTAGTTAGAACTTGCATTAAAGTTTTCAAATATTGTAAATGGGCTCCTGGTCTTGGCTGGTATAGATCAGAACTGACTTCCTAAACACCAAAAATTTGGGTGTCTTGAGTTCTCTGGGGTCTACAAATATAGGAATATTGTGAATACTTTTCTCAGTTGTTCAGTTGTGTCCAACTCTTGTTGACCCTTTGGACTGTAGCCCGCCAGGCTCCTCTGTCCATGGGATTTCCCAGGCAAGAATACTGGAGGAGTTGCCATTTCCTACTCTAAGGGATTTTTCTGACCCAGGAATCAAACCCATGTTTCCTGCATTGGCAGGTGGATTCTTTACTGCTGAGCCACCTGGGAAACCCACATATGACTTAGCAATATAATTTACTGTCACTCCAGAAATGAATAAGCCAGTTTAAGTATCTATTTTAAAAGTTTTATTAGTTTTCCCCTATAAATTCTATTCTTTGTAAGAAATACAGGCGCATTCTGAAAACATGCTTTATAACCCCTCACAAATGATCTCAAGTCATTGCTGAAATGAAGTGGAAGCTCACATTTCATGAGATGGACTTGTTTTGATAGTAGACTCTTGGATTATATGCTCCTTACAGCCTTTTGTATTAGCCTGAGGAGAGGATGAGGAGAAGGCAACAGCAACCCACTCCAGTGTTCTTGCCTGGAGAATCCCAGGGACGGCGGAGCCTGGTGGGCTGCCGTCTATGGGGTCGCACAGAGTCGGACATGACTGAAGTGACTTAGCAGCAGCAGCAACGAGGAGAGGATGATAAACAAGTGTATGACCCATGTAACCACAGAGAAGAAACAGTCTTTCCCATATGCAGAATATGTCCCAACCCTGATGCCTTGCGTGTAATACTAGCTTGTACTTCCCCACTTCTGGACTAACCAATGATTATTTTTACTTATTTATGACAGTTTTTCACCAAAAGGAATTTGAGGCAGCTTGCAAAATTGATTAATAGGATTGGAAAACAGACTTCAGAGCCAAACTTGGATTTTATCTGGAAGAAAGTTTCACCACAGTAAGTGTAACAGTTGATCAATGCCAGAAGTTTAAAAATTGCCTAGAAAGGTTCATTAATACTTATTGTGTACTTTCTGAGCTCTGGAAATACAAATGCACTTCAATAGCTACAGGATATAACATGTTACATCAACTTAGATTACTTGCAGTTAAGGAAATACTGACAGCTTCCAAAATAAAGGAACATCCATGTAACAAAATGAGCTTCTCAGGTGGCACAGTGGTGAAGAATCCACCTGCCAATGCAGGAGATGCAGGAGACCCGGGTTCAATCCGTGGGTCAAGAAGATCCCTTGGAGAAAGAAATGGCAGCCCACTCCAGTATTCTTGCTTCGAAAATGCCATGGACAGAGAGCCTGGTGGGCTCCAGTCCATGGGGTCACTAGAGTCGGACATGACTGAGTGACTGAGCACACATACATGTGCAAAATATACAAAGCTTGTCTTTTAACAAGAGCCACTCTTTGTCCAAATAGTAATTCAGTCTAGCTACAAACAAAATTTTCCTGTGAAAGAAGATGTGAGATTTGCCGATTTATTTTTTGCCAACCTGAAGAATTACCAAAGATTCCCCCCAAGTAAAACCTAGAACTTTAGGATAATACTGCAGTTCCTAATTTTAAAATTTTATTATGGGGATATTGAGCTGTTTTGGATTTTTTTTAAAAAAACATATTGTAAAAACATATCCCAAATCAGAATATCCTAGTCCAGCCTCCACTGTGTCTTGCCTGGACCTCTGCAGTAGTCTTCCAGTTGGTTTGGTCTCTTTCATGCTTACCAAACCAAGATCTGTTCTCTAAAAGACAGCCAACCTCTGCAGGTGAAAATCACATCATGAACTCCTCTCTTCAATCCCTTCACAGGCCTCCTGTTTTACTCAGTGATGTGATTTTGTGACCCCCTACCCCCATTTTTGCCTGCTATTCTCCTTTATTATTTATTTATTTGGCTGCACCAGGTCTTGATTGCAGCACATGGGATCTTCCCCCTCCATTGGGACTTATGAGATCTTTAGCTGCAATATGTGGGACCTACTTCCCCAGCCAACAACTGAGCCCAGATTGCAGCATTGGGAGCACTGAGTCTTAGCCATTGAACCACCAGGGAAGTCCTGAGATGTATTTACTTTTGACTGGAATTCCAACTGAATTCCAGTGATAATACAGGTAAGTCTCACAGATCAAATCTTCTGATTGAAAGTCATTTATATGAGTGCCTGTGCTCAGCTGCTCAGTCGTGTCCAACTTTTTGTGGCCCCATGGACTGTAGCCTGCCAGGCTCCTCTGCCCATGGAATTTCCCAGGTAAGACTACTGGAGTGGGTTGCCAGTCCCTTCTCCCAAGGGGATCCCAGGGGATCTTCCCAACCCAGGGATCAACCCCAAGTCTCCCTGAATCTCAGATGGATTCTTTTACAATCAGTGCCACCTGGGAAGCCCTATATGCATCCATCATAACCTTTTTTCCCATTATTATCCCCTGAGGAATCTCTTTAGATATATTTTTGTTCCTAATAACCCTCCTGTGACACTTTAATACCATAGATATATTACAGATGTTTTTCTGCACTGTGTATATCTATGTCTATATATATCTGTGCTTTATATATAAGAAGAGGAAGATATTTTTAGCCACTCCATGGAAACCATTTTTTGCCCCCATTGAGAATATATGACCTATATCTACATGATGAAAATTCAGAGAAATAATTTATTACTTAGTAAGTTGGTCTAGTGAATAAAATCTTCCTAAATATAAGGTTCATTGGAGAAAAATAAAGGTCCTCTATGATTTTTTTTTAAGTAAAAAACCATGGAATAGCTGCTGACTCTCATTGCCACCTTGCTGGGCTGTGTCTTCCATGTGCCAGTTGTATTCCTTCTTCCATTTAGTTGACATGGAAGAATACAAGAACTATGAAAAATACAGGACATACACTGCACACGGAACCCATGCCTTTAGTTACCCGGCTGTCTTATTGGCTATATTGGTTTTGATTGTATGTCTGCTCTGTGTGCCCTTTACATTTAGTGCTTCACGATCTTTTCTTCTGCTTTATTCATTAAAGGACTCAGAAATTGAGTCCATGCAAAAATTAAACCAACAAAAGGCAATGATAAAATAACGCAAAAGGGAAGTATAAGAAGTGTGATCCTTCAAGAACTATGTATTAGGTCTTTGTCAATGGTTCCTGACACAGATCTTCTAAAACCCTTGGAATATTCTGAGGGGTAGAAGTGATAGGAGTGTCTTCTGTTATTTAGCACAAACCCCTTTCAACCATACTTGAGTTTATGCCATTGAAGTGACTCTTGGTGGATCCCTTGGTAGCTTCAGGACGGGGGCTGGTTGCCAGAGGAACAGGTTGTGTGATTGGAGAGTTGGAACTCTCAGCCCCAGAGAGAAGAGAGGGGCTGGACATCCAGACATTGAGTTCACTGATCTAATCCTACAGAATGGAATCTGCCTAAAAACCCCTAAACCACAGGGTTCAGACAACTTCCCGTGGGCGATGCGTCTTGGTTCAGTGAGGGCAGCAAACTGAGAGAGGGCAAGGCCCCATACCCCTCCCTCATCCTCACACTTTGCCCTTTGAATCTCTTCTTTCGGTCTGTTCCTGAGTTGTAGCCTTTAAAAGAAACTGACAAATGTAATAAAGAGCTTCCCTGAGTTCTGTCAATGGTTCTAGGAGACGATTGAACGTGAAACGCTTGGATACAAGGCCAAGGCAGTATGTAACGAAGGGCCAGATGACTAGTCTATGAGCAAATGATTTTCCAAGTGTCCTGTGCTCAGCCATAATAATAATAAAAAAAAGAAGAACGCCATTTACAGCGACATGGGTAGACCTAGAGACGGACATACTGAGTGAAGTTAAGTCAGACAGAGGAAAGACAAGCATCATAAGATACCACTTTTATATGGAATCTTTAAAAAAATGGTACAAATGACTTTATTTACAAAACAAGAGTCACAGATGTGGATGATTAGCTTATGGTTCCGAGGGAATAAGGGGTGGAGGGTGGCAATAATTTGAGAGATTAGGATTGACAGACACACAATACTATGTATATGAATAAGGGTTTCCCAGATGGCATTAGTGGTAAAGAAGCAGCCTGCCAATGCAGGAGACATAAGAGACATGGGTTAGATCCCTGGGTAGGGAAGATCCCTGGAGAAGAGAATGGCAATCTACTCCATTTTTTTTGCCTGGAAAATCCCATGGACAGAGGAGCCTGGTGGGCTACAGTCCATAGGGTCTCAAAGAGCTGGACACGACTGAAGTGACTGAACAAGCAAGCAATATATATTAATAGAATAGATAACTAATAAGAACCTGCTGTATAGCACATGAGATTCTACTCAGTACTCTGTGGTGGCTTATATGGGAAAATAATAATAATAAAAGACTGATATATTTATAACTGACTCACTTTGCTGTACACCTGAGGCTAACAGAACATTGTAAACTGTACTCCAATAAAATTTTTTAAAAATAATTTCCTACAGAAACTCCACAGAGGTGACTCCAAGGCCATTGTAGGGCCAGAGGAGTGACAGATTTAGGGCTTGGGAAGGTCAGCAAGTAAGGTTCTAGGTCCACCACCATCACCCTTTAATCACAACCAGGACATTTCACTTGTGTACATTTCTCTTTTTTTCCTTATTTATTAAAAAAATACTTTATATTGGAATATAGCTGATTTACAACTTTTGTACATTTCTTACGCTGGCATTTTGCATGCATTGTTTGAAGAAGAATGTAATGATTTCATCTGTTCTGAGTTCTTTTGACATTTGGATTGAATCTGGAAGAATAGTTCCCAAAGATATGATTTTTAGTATTGGCACAGTGAATATAAAGCCATTTAATCAGAAAATACTTAATAGTCAGAATCAGCTGGCATTGAGACAATCAAAAGTGGAACACCAGCATTCCAAGGATCCTCACTTAGCTAGTCTCTAAGGCAGTGGTTCTCTGATGTTAGTATTCTTCAGAATCACCTGGAGGGCTTGTTGAGACAAGACTTCTGATTCAGTAGGTTTAGGCAGAGGGACTTAACAACAGCATAAATAAAAGTGGTTTAAAATTATTACCAAAAAAAAAAAGCCCAAAGAATCAGAGTTTGTTTTTTGAAGCACTGAAGTTTCATCTGAGTGCTGGGAATTCCCCTTACTCTCCTTCATTTTAGTCATGGTATTAAAATTAAAATACAGGTGTCTGATAAGCATCAGTAACTAAAAGTCTGTTTTGAGTTTGTAGATCTTACATCATTGCCAATTCCAGTGAGTCAAAAGACATTAAGAGTAGTTTAGTTCAGTTCAATCGCTCAGTCGTGTCCGACTCTTTGTGACCCCCATGAACCGCAGCACGCCAGGCCTCCCTGTCCATCACCAACTCCCAGAGTCCACCCAAACCCATGTCCATCGAGTTGGTGATGCCATCCAACCATCTCATCCTCTGCCATCTCCTTCTCCTCCTGCTCTCAATCTTTCCCAGCATCAGGGTCTTTTCAAATGAGTCAGCTCTTCGCATCAGGTGGCCAAAGTATTGGAGTTTCAGCTTTAACATCAGTCCTTCCAATGAACACCCAGGACTGATCTCCTTTAGGATGGACTGGTTGGATCTCCTTGCAGTCCAAGGGACTCTCAAGGGTCTTCTCCAACACCACAATTCAAAAGCATCAATTCTTCTGAGCTCAGCTTTCTTTATAGTCCAACTCTCACATCCCTATATGACTACTGGAAAAACCATAGCCTTGACTAGACGGACCTTTGTTGGCAAAGTAATGACTCTGCTTTTTAATATGCTATCTAGGTTGGTCATAATTTCCTTCCAAGGAGTAAGCGTCTTTAATTTCATGGCTGCAATTAAGAGTAATAAGGCTGCAATAGATTCCGCATGCAATGCAGGAAACTCGAGTTCAATCCTTGGGTCGGGAAAGTCCCCTGGAGAAGAGCATGGCTAGCCACTCCAGTATTCTTGCCTGGAGAATCCCATGGACAGAGGACCCTGGTGGGCTACGTCCACGTGTCACAAAGAGTCAGACACGACTGAGCAATTTTCATTTTCACTTCACTAGAGCTGCAAATGTCTGTTTCATACATTCTTCTCTGAAAGAATAATCCAATGCAAGACAAGTCAGACAGAAAAAGACAAATGTTACATGGTTTCACTTAGATGTGGAATCTAAAAATAATACAAATTAATCTATAATCAAGAGACTCACAGATGCAGAAAATAAATTTATGGTTACCAGCGGGGAAAGGAATAAATGAGGAATATGGGAGTAACAGCTGCACACTACTACACATAAACAACACGGACTTACCATATAGTCCAGGAACTATATTCAATACCTTGTAATAACCTATAATGAAAACTAATCTGAAATGTATCTCATCCTTGTGCTGAGTTGCTTCAGTGGTTGGAAAGAAAAGCCCATGTGGTCTTTCGATTGCACAATACCATATTGCTAAGGAGGGGTACTGTGTTATAGTACAGAGCTCTAGAACTCCTCTGGTATGACCGTAACTTTATACCTATTGAACAACAACTTTCCATTTCCCACTCCCTCCCCAAGAAGCCACCTATGTACGAAGGCAGGGCCTCTGGCAGCTTGGATTCCCCAGTGACTCTGTGCAGCAGATCCAACCCCATCCCTTCATCACCATCTTCCAAGTCAGTATAGACTGTTGTGTGAGGGAAGAGAAAACCGTTACGTTAACTGAAAGGTTAGGGGAATTTTTTTTGTTTTAGCAGTTAATATCTTTGAAACCAGTAAACACTTCCCCTCCATCTACACTTTGTTCTCAGTTATTTTCTGAGAGTAACTGGATCCGGACAGACACAGAGCAATGTGGAGAGGCGGATGGGGCTGGTGAGCCACAGAGAAGAGCATGGGAAGTTTGCCAGTGAGATGGTGGTGCTGAGATCACCACCCTGAGGGTAGGGACACAGAGTCCCGGTTCTCTGGTTTGAACAGCCCGTGAGGGTTTTGAGTCATGCAAGTAGGCACAGTTACGAAGTATGTTCTTATATCTTTCTGCTTCATGAGATGAAGACTGAGGACCCAGTGTTGCCAGGAATGCCTTGTGACATTGTTATCAGTGCAACTTTATCTTCACTGTTGGCAATGGGAAATCTGCTCTCATTCTGTGTGTGTTTTCTGCCAATCCTTGGTTTTGGGTGATTCAAGCCTTTTAATTCTTTAGTGCTGAAGCAGACACCTCTTGAAGTATGTGGCCCACTCCAAAGATGCGCTCCTTCTCCAGGTCCCTTCTTTTCAGACTCCAGAAGAGTCCATCAGCCAGGGAAGAATCAAGATTGTTCACTAAGAAGGAGGGGAAAGACAATACCAACCTCTGAGGGTCAGACCGCAGTCAATAATTTTGGACATCTTTTCAGCCAGTGAAATGTTGCTTATACTGTCTTTTCCATCCAATATTTAAATAATCACAATGGTAATACATTACATACGAGTGATGTAGGACAAGTTCAGTTCAGTTCAGTCACTCAGTCGTGTCCGACTCTTTGCAACCCCATGGACTGCAGCACTCCAGGTCTCTCTGTCCATCACCAACTCCCGGAATTTACTCAAACTCATGTCCATTGAGTCGGTGATGCCATCCAACCATCTCATCCTCTGTCATCCCCTTCTTCTCCTGCCCTCAATCTTTCCCAGCATCAGGGTTTTTTCCAGTGAGTCAGTTCTTTGCATCACGTGGCCAAAGTATTGGAGTTTCAGCTTCAACATCAGTCCTTCCAATGAACACCCAGGACTGATCTCCTTTAGGATGGACTGGTTGGATCGCCTTGCAGTCCAAGGGACTCTCAAGAGTCTTCTCCAACACCACAGTTCAAAAGCATCAGTTCTTCAGCACTCAGCTTTCTTTGTAGTCCAGCTCTCACATCTATATATGACTACTGGAAAAACCATAGCCTTGACTAGATGGACCTTTGTTGGCAAAGTGACATCTCTGCTTTTTAATATGCTGTCTAGGTTGGTCATAACTTTTCTCTTAAGGAGTAAGCGTCTTTATCATGGCTGCAGTCACCATCTGCAGTGATTTTGGAGCCCTCCCAAAATAAAGTCTGCTGCTGTTTCCTCTGTTTCTGCATCTATTTGCCATGAAGTGATGGGACTGGATGCCATTATCTTTGTTTTCTGAATGTTGAGCTTTAACATGTGGGACAGGTTACAGATAGCTTTATTATAAATTCTCTCATTGGTCAAAAATCACTCACTGTATATTCAGGGACAATACAAGGAAAAGCAAATTAAAGTGTACTGACAGAGGAATACAAAGGGGTCAAAGAAAAGGCTTAGATTCTTACAGCAAAGCAAACCAATACTGATAGATGTATTTTGCATTTATGTATTTATATTACCTTTAGGTAGCCCCTAAAAATATAATTCCGATTGTAATTTAAAAAAATATATATTTTTTTATTTATTGGTTTGGCTGCACCGAGTGTTCATCGTGGCACGTGGGATCCCTAGGTGCACCATTCGGGATCTGGTTCTCTGATCAGGGATTAAACCGGGGCTCCCTGCATTGGGAGCACGGAGTCTTAGCCGCTGGACCACCAGTGAAGTCCCTCCCATTGCATTTTTAAGTTAAACTATATTTTTATTCTCAAAAGTTTGTTATTTATCCTCTCTGCTTCAACTCTTCCCTCTCCAACCCAGCCTCTATACTGCAGTCAGAGTGTTCTGTTATTAATAAGACCAGGCCAGTCCCCTGCTTAAAACCTCTCAGTGGCTTTCCTTTTACCAGAAGTAAAATCCAAATCTTTTTTTTACCTGAATGATCCAGATGCTGGCTCCTCTCCAACTTCTTGTCCTTCCCTACTTTATTCCCATGAATTTCCTCAGCCACGCCAGGTCTTCCTTCTTATTCCTGACCTCGTACCCTTTGCCTTGGCCGATCCCTCAGTGCTGAAACTCTTCCCTGCCAGCTTGAAATAACCAGACCCATCTCATGTTAACATCACCTCTCAGTGTTAGTCTTTCTCAGAGTCCCTGTAGGTAAGTTAGGTGCCCACTGCCAGGTTTTCAGTTACAGTGACGTAGCTTACACACCTTGCACAGCACTGTGCCACACTGGAAGCACGACCTGGTCAGTAGAGCAGACTGTCCCACTAGGCCGGGACGTGTGGGCAGCGATAGTATCTGCGTCACTCAGTGTCGTGGCCGCAGCGTGGAGCATAGTGCAGGAATGCAGAAGAACAGACGCTGTACAGTCGTGGCAAACTACACCTAACATAACCTTTACCATCTTAACCACTTTTCAGTGTCGACTGCAGTGACATTAAGTACATGCACATTATTGTAGTATCATCACCACCATCCATCCACAGAACTCTTTTCATCCTGCAAAATGGGCTCAATTAATATTTATACAAAGAAGAGATGAGAGGTCCTTGGTCTCATTTGTAAAGTGAAGACTGCTTTGCTATGGAAAGTAATCACTCTCCCAGTTGAACCACTAGAGAAGTTCAGAGTGGAAAATATTTGGTTTTCACAAAGAAGGTAAGTGATGGAGGCAAAAGAGCTCTAAAGACACTTGTAAGACACAGGGTTGCGGAAATGAGGTATTACTGATATATCTGAAGGAAAAGCCTGGAAAAAAGTGAATAAGAAAGGAAGTGAATAACATAGAAATAGACGTGCATTTAAACTCTTTTAGCCTCTAGACAGTAAGATCCTTTACAGATGAATGCTCGTTTAGATGTTGAATTTCCTTCTAACACGGGCTCTCAGAGGAGCCTGTGGCCATTTGATTACATAAACAAGTAATTGAAAGACAAGAAACCACCCAAGAGATGACTGGTATCTGGGAGAAATCATTTAGGCTTGATTCCTTTGAGATATCTCCAAAGCTGCAAGACTTGAAACTCGCTAATTGACTTGGAACTCTACTGTCAGACAAAAATCTTGTTGTTGTTCACAATATTTTGCTAGGAGTTTTGAGGCTTGGGGAGGAGGAAGACATATATATATACACTGAAACAGAAACTTTCAACGCAATAAAAAAAAAGAGTCAAAGCAAATTAGAGGGTGTAGAGCAGATATGTACAGATAATTATATACTTATGGGGTGCGCATAAACACTAATTAAAATAAGAGCTGAAGTGGTGAGGAAGACTGAAGTAATCAGGTCTAACCACAGGCAGGTCGAGTGGAACAGTGTCTCCCAAAACACAGTGATTTAATGTCTATATAAACACTTTTCTGAACTAACACAATTAGCATGAATGTAACTCAAATCTACATAATTTACAAGTGAATCCTTCAGACCTAACATTAAGCTCCGTAAATACCATTATAAATCATTATGTCTAAAATACTTCCTAACAAAGAATTCTTTCAAGAGACCTTTAGGAAGGTGACCAGGTATTCAGCTAGGTCAGGTTTTTAAGCTTTGACAAAGTTTTTAAGCTTTGACAATTCCTTAAATCAAAACCTAACCATAGGACTTCCCTGGTGGTCCAGTGGTTAAGACTCCATCTGTCAATGCAGGGGACAGGGGTTCGATCCCTGATCTGGGAGGATTCCACATGCCTCGGGGCAACTAAACCCGAGTGCCTTAGAGCCCATGCTCTAGGCAACAGGGGAAGCTACCACGAAGAGAAGCCTGTGCACTGCAACCAGAGAAAGTCCACACACACCCAGAAAGACCCAGTGCAGCCAAAAATAAATACAGTTAAGTAATTAGAAAAACATAATCATAAATAGAAATTAAAGACAAGACTACCATCAATCCAAAAGAAGCAGTAAAAATAAATAAACCGACTATGCATCTCTAGGAAGTATGCTCTCAAGGTGAACATCTCTTACTATGAGATACCTTCTTCATAAGGCAGCACTGTCCGGAAGTGCTGAGCTGGGCAGAACTTCTCTGTTCTCATCAGTTATCACGGCATCTTTTGGCTATTGCTCTGCGTATTGATGTTGCATAAACATGCTTATGTAAGGAAAGGAGAGATAAACTCATAACCAGTGCATCACTGGCTAGTAGTCAGTTCCCTTCAGAGCATGCATCTGTTGGATTGTGCTTTATATACAACACAACATCCTGTTTCAATAAGTTTGCACAATAAGGTGGAGAGTGGCATCAAAATACACAACATGGTTGTCGTTCAGTTGTTCATTCGTGGCCTCATGGACTGCAGCACTCCAGGCTTCCCTATCCTTCACTATCTCCTGGCGTTTGCTCAAACTCATGTCCATTGAGTCGGTAATGCCATCCAACCGTCTCGTCTTGTCGTCCCCTTCTCTTCCTGCCTTCAATCTTCATCAGGGTCTTTTCCAATGAGTCAGCTCTTCACATCAGGTCGCCAAAGTATTGGAACTTGAGTTTCAGCATCAATCCTTCCAGTGAATGTTCCGGGTTGATTTCCCTTACGATTGACTGGTTTGATCTCCTTGCTGTCCAAGGGACTCTCAAGAGTTTTCTCCAGCACCACATTTTAAAAGCATCAATTCTTTGGCGCTCAGTCTTCTTTATGGTCCAGCTGTCACATTCATACATGACTACTGGAACCATAGCTTTGAATCTATGCATTTATTTCATCTTTAACTGGACGTTACTTCCTATTGCAGGGATCCTTTGTGTTCTACCTAGACACTAATGGTGTATGCTTGTTTTCTTTACCTCTAAAACAAAGTTGTTTATGTTTGTATGAAAGCTGTGACTTATCTCTGTATTGTCCAGAGTAGCCGCCTTCTCTAGCTTCTTCCCCCCAAAATGCCCAGATACATCCTGGTTGCTATTAAGAACTCTGGGTTTGAATCTAGGCTCTACCTCTTATTAACTGTGCAACTTTGAAAGTTACTCAGTGCTGTTTTGTCATCAGTAAAATGTAGATAATGGTACCTGTCTCAAAAACTGTTAAGGGAAAGGAGATAATGCACATGCCTGTGTCACGTAGTAGCTAATAAGTGGCATCTACTTTGACAAGGGAATACCCAGTTGCATTTGATGATGTATAAGCTAGGTTGTGTGGTTCACTTAAGGGAGTACTTGAAGGTATTTGTCACTAACATGAGCAAAGGCAGTCACCCAACCACAATGCTGCCTTCAGGAGGTTAAAGACCTCCCCTCTGCTACTTGCTGGGATTATGTTACTGGGTAACATCACACTGTCTTCTTTATTTATTGAGATATAATTGATTTCAGTTCAGTTCAGTTCAGTCGCTCAGTCGCTCAGTCGTGTCTGACTCTTGTGACCCCATGAATCGCAGCACACCAGGCCTCCCTGTCCATCACCATCTCCTACAATATTATATTAGTTCTGGGTGTACAACTTAGTAATTTGATATTTTTATAGATTATACTCCATTTAAAGTTATTATAAAATATTTGATATGTTCCCTGTGTTGTACATTACATCCTTGTAACTTATTTCTTATATACCCAATAATTTGCACATCTTAATCACCTATATTACCTTTTTTCTCCTCTAATCCCTCTCTCCTCTGAAACAACTAGTTTGTTCTGTGTATCTGTAAGCCTGTTTCTATTTTGTTTTATTCATTTGTTTTATACTTAGATTCCACATATAAGTGTCTTTTCTCTGTCTGACTTACTTTACAAAGGTCTGGGTCCATCCATGCTCTTGCAAATGGTAAAATTTCATTCTTTTTATGGCTGAGTAATATTCCATTGTTTATATAGATACCACTTCTTCCATATCCTTTCATTTGCTGATGAACACTTAGCTTGTTTCCATATGTTGGCTATCGTAAATACTTCTTCTTTGAACATTGGTGGGTTCATGTATCTTTTCTAATAGTATTTTCATTTTCTTCAGATAAACGCTCAGGAATGGAATTGCTGGATCACATGTAGTTATGTTTTTAGGGTGTGTTGTTTTTTTTTTTGCTGTACTGGGTCTTAATTGCCGCATGCAGATCTTTAGCTGTGGCACATGAACTCTTACTTGTGGCATATGGGATCTAGTTCCCCCATCAGGGATCAAAACCAGATCCCCTGCATTGGGAGCATGGAATCTTAGCCACTGGACACACCAGGGAAGTCCTATAATTTTCTTATGTAGCCACCGCTTCACGACCTCTCTCCCACTCACTGTTTAAAAACAATATTCTTTTCTTATATATTTTATGGCACACTTACTTATATTTATATTATTAATGTCTATATTTTCGACAACCAGTATAACCGTAAACTGGTGCATGCTGTATATCTTACCAAGGTAATTACCTGAAAAATAAGAATAAAGGGATGACCTCCACCCGCTCCCCTCTGCCACCTTGGGTTTGATGCCATTAACACCACTGCTCCTTTGTTAGGCACACAGCTGTTGTGACCAGGAGAGACGGTGTGCTTCTGTGAACACAGGATGTGCAGGCGGCATCCTGGACTCCTTCACCTTCAGTGTTAATAGAGGAGGTGGTCCCAGACACCATGGGAAGGCAGCTGCTGCAGACCTGGGGGCTGTCTCCTTCTCCCTGGAGCTCCATGGCTACTGGGCTCGGCTTCAGACACAGGTAAGTTGCTTGTGTTCCTCAACTGGGACGGCCTGGGTACAAGTGTAAGGCTCCACTGATGGTCTTGGGGGCTAAACAAGGATTTTCTGGTGAGTAGAGTGATCTCTCAGAACTGACGGGGACACAGCTGAAGGGGAAAAGGGTGGCCAGTGCCAAGTTTCAGGTGGGGCTGTTGTTTGTTCTGTAGATGGGTATCTTTACACACTTCAGCAGAAGCTGCCTGGTTAGCTCCAAGGTCTTTATAGGGCCCCGCCGCTTCCCTGGGTGTCTCACCACACCTGGCACGCTCCTCACAGCTGGTCCGGCCAGCAGCACAGCACCAGGTCTTGCAAGGCTGGCACTGGTGGATAGGAGGCTCCCAGTCCGCATTTGCATATGGTGTGTCTGTTGATCACTTCTCTTGCTGGTCTGGTTAGAGCTGCCCTTGAAGATCAGTGTATACTTGAATTAGCACACCCTCCCTTGTGCAGCCTAGCTTTCTGTGCAGGTGGTAATCACGCTTACCGCATGCAGCTTTCCCCTGGGTAATACGGTAACCTGGATGCATAGTTCATGGCCATCTGTTTTCAATATAGCTCTGCATGGCTCCGCATATCACAGGCTGCCGGGTGTTCGGCAGGCCTGGCGGTCAGATGGCTGAGGGCAGGGCCTCCCTTTTGCTCCAGAGCACCCTGGCAGGGGCAATTTGGAAGGGATGGGGGCGCTGATTATCCACCCTTCGGCCCTTTCAGCCAGCTGGGTACGAGCCAGGGGTCTGGATCCGAACCACGCGCATCCAAGGGCACAGAGAGAGACGTGGTGGCGCGTTCAGGAAGGGCCTCCCCGCACCACCACCCCGGCCCCCCCCCCTCCGCCCCCGGCCTCATAGAGAGGCCCTTTCACCCTCTCATTCCTGAACCTGGGCCGAGATGCTCAACTGCTTGCCTTCCTCAAGCCCCCACCTAAAACACCCCGGGGGGCCACCTTTAACCCTCTGGACAATTGTGACCTAGCGCCGTCACACCGCCTTTTGTCCTCGCCCCCCTGTAACCACCCCTCACCTCGCCCTCGGGGTAGGGACACTATCCACTGCCCACCCTCCACCCCAAACCCTGCGATGGCACCGACGTCCTGGGAGGAAGCATGGTGCGCCTGCATCGACTCCGCCTCCATAGGGCACTGCCCACTCCTCTGTGGGCGGGCCCCAGTGGAGGCCTTAATTATAAAAGGTTTCACACATGGACCAAAACGACTTGGTTTTCCACTGGAAAAATATCAAAAAAGCAAGGGTGTATTTGTGTGGAAATTACAGCCTCTCAGAGCTCGAAGGGAACTTAGAAATTATATATCAAACTCCCTCATCATACTGGGAATTGGAGAAATTTTTGCGCATGGGTGCGCAGTGTCCGAGTGGCTTGTGAAATCAGTCGTGTCCGACTCTTTTGCGACCCCATGGACTGTAGCCCGCCAGGCTCCTCCGTCCATGGAATTTTCCAGGCAAGACTACTGCAGTGGGTTGCCATTTCCTTCTCCAGAGGATCTTCCCAACCCAAGGATCGAACCCGGGTCTCCCGCATTGCGGGCAGACGCTTTACCATCTGAGCCACCAGATAAGCTTACTCTTCGAGTGGCTTACCCTCTGGGTAAAATGATTTTTGCATTACTGCCTGCAGCAGTGTCTTAACTCACACTGTCTCGGCAGTTGGAAACTTCTCTTACGTGTTTAAGTGGCTCTGTTTTTCCCCCCAGAGAAACACAAAGCAGCTTTGATTTGTCATATAAACAATTCCAAGACATTGTTAAAGCAAGTTGCTTATCTAAACAGATATAAATGAAAGCTTCATAAATTCAGCTCTTGCTGACTGCATTTGAGTTATCTAGTTATATTTGGGCCCAGATAACTTGGCTACATCAAATTTAAGAGAAACAAAAATGGAGCTGTTTAGTTATTCAGAATACCTCTTCTGGTCAGAAAGATTTGATCTCAATCTAAAGAAGCCTGCCTAAGGGACAGACCTTAATTATTTTAGACCTCTGTTGATGTAATAGGGGACATTGATGCAGTATAGTAATATCTGGATTAATAAATCTTCTAAGGCCAAAGGCACTTGTATCAACATTATCTTGGTCATAAATGTGCCTGTGGGAATCTTTGGTTCTCTTCACACTGGATCAGAAGTATTGTCACCTGAGATGTGAGTCAGAGATTTCACAGACAGAAACCAGAGTCAGAATCAGGTTAAATTCAGTTCAGTTCAGTTCAGTTCAGTTGCTCAGTCGTGTCTGACTCTTTGCGACCCCATGAATTGCAGCATGCCAGGCCTCCCTGTCCATCACCAACTCCTGGAGTCCCCCCAAACCCATGTCCATTGTGTCGGTGATGCCATATAACCATGTCATCCTCTGTCATCCCCTTCTCCTTCTGCCCTCAATTTTTCCCAGCATCAGGGTCTTTTCAAATGAGTCAGCTCTCCACATCAGGTGGCCGAAGTATTGGAGTTTCAGCTTCAACATAAATCCTTCCAATGAACACCCAGGACTGATCTCCTTTAGGATGGACTGGTTGGATCTCCTCACAGTCCAAGGGACTCTCAAGAGTCTTCTCCAACACCACAGTTCAAAAGCATCAGTTCTTTGGCACTCAGCTTTCTTTATAGTCCAACTCTCACATTCATATATGACTATTGGAAAAACCATAGCCTTGATTAGATGGACCTTTGTCGGCAAAGTGACATCTCTGCTTTTTAATATGCTGTCTAGGTTGGTCATAACTTTCCTTCCAAGGAGTAAGCGTCTTTTAATTTCATGGCTGCAATTACCATCTGCAGTGATTTTGGAGCCCCCCAAAATAAAGTTTGCCACTGTTTCCCCATCTATTTCTCATAAAGTGATGGGACCGGATGCCATGATCCTAGTTTTCTGAATGTTGAGCTTTAAGCCAACTTTTTTCACTCTCCTCTCTCACCTTCATCAAGAGGCTCTTTAGTTCTTCTTCACTTTCTGCCTACCACCCTTATGGCAGAAAGTGAAGAACTATTGATATTTCTCCCGGCAATCTTGATTCCAGCTTATGTTTCTTCCAGTCCAGCATTTCTCATGATGTACTCTGCATAAAAGTTAAATAAGCAGGGTGACAATATACAGCCTTGACGTCCTCCTTTTCCTATTTGGAACCAGTCTGTTGTTCCATGTCCAGTTCTAACTGTTGCTTCCTGACCTGCATATAGGTTTCTCAAGAGGCAGGTCAGGTGGTCTGGTATTCCCATGTCTTTCAGAATTTTCCACAGTTTATTGTGATCCACACAGTCAAAGGCTTTGGCATAGTCAACAAAGCAGAAATAGATGTTTTTCTGGAACTCTCTTGCTTTTTCCATGATCCAGCAGATGTTGGCAATTTGATCTCTGGTTCCTCTGCCTTTTCTAAAACCAGCTTGAACATCTGGAAGTTCGCAGTTCACTTATTACTGAAGCCAGGCTTGGAGAATTTTGAGCATTACTTTGCTAGCGTGTGAGATGAGTGCAATTGTGCAGTAGTTTGAGCATTCTTTGGCATTACCTTTCTTTGGGATTGGAATGAAAACTGACCTTTTTCAGTCGTGTGGCCACTGCTGAGTTTTCCAAATTTGCTGACATACTGAGTGCAGCACTTTCAAAGCATCATCTTTTAGGATTTGAAATAGCTCAACTGGAATTCCATAACCTCCACTAGCTTTGTTTGTAGTGATGCTTCCTATGGCCCACCTGACTTGACATTCCAGGATGTCCGGCTCTAGGTGAGTGTGAGTGATCATACCTTCGTGATTATCTGTGTCATGAAGATCTTTTTTGTATAGTTCGTCTGCTTCTGTTAGGTCCATACCATTTCTATCCTTTATTGAGCCCATCTTTGCATGAAATGTTTCCTTGGTATCTCTAATTTTCTTGAAGAGATCTCTAGTATTTCCCATTCTATTGTTTTCCTCTATTTCTTTGCATTGATCCCTGAGGAAGGCTTTCTTATCTTTCCTTGCTATTCTTTGAAACTCTGCATTCAAATGGGTATATCTTTCCTTTTCTCCTTTGCTTTTTGTTTCTCTTCTTTTCACAGCTATTTGTAAGGCCTCCTCAGACAACCATTTTGCTTTTTTGCATTTCTTTTTCTTGGGGATGGTCTTGCTTCCTGTCTCCTGTACAATGTCATGAACCTCCATCCATAGTTCATCAGGCACTCTATCTATCATATCTAGTTCCTTAAATCTATTTTTCACTTCCACTGTATAGTCATTAAGGATTTGATTTAGGTCATACCTGAATGGTCTAGTCGTTTTCCTCACTTTCTTCAATTTCAGTCTGAATTTGGCAATAAGGAGTTCATGATCTGAGCCACAGTCCACTCCCAGTCTTATTTTTGCTGACTGTATAGAGCTTCTCCATCTTTGGCTGCAAAGGATATAATCAATCTGATTTCGGTGTTGACCATCTGGTGATGTCCATGTATAGAGCCTTCTCTTGTGTTGTTGGAAGAGGGTGTTTGCTATGACCAGCGCATTCTCTTGGCAGAACTCTGTTAGCATTTGCCCTGCTTCATTCTGTACTCCAAGGCCAAATTTGCCTGTTACTCCAGGTGTTTCTTGACTTCCTTCTTTTGCATTCCAGTCCCCTATAATGAAAAGGACATCTTTTTTGGGTATTAGTTCTAGAAGGTCTTGTAGGTCTTTATAGAACCGTTCAGCTTCTTCAGTGTTACTGGTCGGGGCAATAGACTTGGATTACCATGATATTGAATGGTGTGCCTTGGAAACAAACAGATTATTCTGTCGTTTTTGAGATTGCATCCAAGTACTGCATTTTGGACTCTTTTATTGATTATGATGGCTACCCCATTTCTTCTAAGGGATTCCTGCCCACAGTAGTAGATATAATGGTCATCTGAGTTAAATTCACCCTTTCCAGTCCATTTTAGTTTGCTGATTCCTAGAATGTTGATGTTCACTCTTGCCATCTCCTGCCGATTTGCCTTGATTCATGGACCTAACATTCCAGGTTCCTATGCAATATTGCTCTTTACAGCAGCGAACCTTGCTTCTATCACTAGTTGCATCCACAACTGGGTACTGTTTTTGCTTTGGCTCCATCCCTTCATTCTTTCTGGAGTTATTTCTCCACTGATCTCCAGTAGCATATTGGGCACCTACTGACCTGGGGAGTTCATCTTTCAGTGTCCTATCTTTTTGCCTTTTCATACTGTTCATGGGGTTCTCAAGGGAAGAATACTGAAGTGGTTTGCCATTCCCTTCTCCAGTGGACCACATTCTGTCAGACCTCTCCACCATGACCTGTCCATCTTGGGTGGCCCCACACAGCATGGCTTAGTTTCATTGAGTTAGACAAGGCTGTGGCCCATGTGATCAGATTGGCTCACTGTCTGTGATTGTGGTTTCAGTCTGTCTGCCTTCTGATGGCAGCTGCGACAATGCACGAACATGGCCTAGAGGAGCTACCCCACGTCTGAGGTCAGGAGCGGTGGCCGAGAGGAGCTGCCCCACAGCCAAGGTGAGGAGCAGCAGCTGCACTTTGCTGGAGCAGCCGTGAAAAGATACCCCACATCCAGGATAAGAGAAACCCAAGTAAGATGGTAGGCACTGAGAGAGGGCATCAGAAGGCAGACAGGTTAAATCAGGGGCCAGAATCCTGGGAGTTCCTAGGAGCTAGTTAGCTAGCAGTGGGAAGGATCATCACACTGACACTGTATACCGAAACATACTCTGTTTCATGTTTTGCTTAGAGCTATGATCAAGACATTTCTGATTACAAGGCATTTTATTCAGAGTTATCATGTGTTTTTGATTAGGTTTCGTAATGGAGTCAATGGGATTAATTAAGGAGAGACATAAGAATATGGGAGCTATCCTACTGGGTGAGATTCCTGGACCATTCAGCCCAGGATCCTGTTACTAACAGAAAACTCAAAGGCTGGATCTTGGGAAAGCATTTTTTTTCTTTTTTTTTTTTTACTAAATTAAATTTCTGTAGAGTCTCACTTGGGCTTCCCTGGTGGCCCAATGTAAAGAACCATTGACAACTCCTGCTTGCCAATGCAGGAGTCTCAGGTTCGATCTCTGAGGTGGGAAGATCCCCTGGCAGAGGAAATGGCAACCTACTTCAGTATTCTTTCTCTGGGAATTCCATGGACAGAGGAACCTGGCGGGCTACAGTTGGTGGTGTTGCAAAAGAGTCAGACATGAATTAGGAACTAAAGAGCAAGAGTCTGACCTCCTTTAGTAGTATTTTAATGTACCCATTCTTTAGCTTGTTTACAACCTTTTAATATATTTTGTTAATTTTTGTGATAACTAGTGTTTCATGCTAGTTGAAAGAGTTCTTTATCTTGTTTATTTCACTTAAGTTTGAAAGAGCATCCATTCTCATTTAAGTTTTTAAAGACTGTTTCCTCATCTAGATATGTTACAATGGTAAAGAAATAAAAAAGAGATTCTTCTCTGTATTGCATTTACCTAAACTAACCTGACCTGCAGCATGTGCTAGACATTGAATAAAGATCACCTATAATGCATATTAACCTGTGTTGCATGCCTTCCTTCTCCTCTTTTTTCTCTTAACTTTCTTAACAACTAACCTGGTTGCTCATTCTACCATTGTGTCCTCATCTTGACTCTCTGATCTGTATGTGTTCACCTCCTGGCTAGGAACTCTTCCATCATCTGAGGGCATCATCTCTCCTTTCGTGACACTGACCTTGTGGACCGCTTGGGACACAGATCACTGCCCTAACCCAGTCACAGATGTCTTCCTACTACCTCACATGCTTCCATCTCCTTCACCAGCTCCAATGCCCTCCCCATATAGCTAACATACTCCAGTCTTTCAGATGAAATTCTGCAAATATTCACCTTATCCAAGCCACTCATTATTTTATGAATTACAACCTCAAATCCTTATGATTTATCTAATAACTCAGATTCTTAAAAAGTCACATACAAGCTGAAAATGAGTCAAGCAAAAGTGCACCGCACGGCTTTATCCTCTAAACCAGGTGACAGCCCAGTCACGCTGTATAACCTCAGAAATGTACAAAGGAAGCAAAACCACATGGGAAAGAGATGGGAGCAGAGGCTCCTCTGCATTTGATGGGCCTGGGGACTTTACCAGATTGAAGGTCCACTCATGAACTTTCAAGGAGTAAATTCACTGGGTATTTTTTTTTTAAGTATTGCTGATGCTACAATTCTACTTCTACTTCTCTAGCTCAAATATTATTTTGTCAGATCCTGTCATAAGAAACCATGTTAGAGGTTCCATTCTGTATCGTTAAATCCAGCCGTGTTCGTATAGTGGCTCGTACTCTGCATTGTGTATCCTTAAATCCATAGACTTCCAGCTGTGGCACAAACAGCCAAAGCCATCACAAGCAGAAGCTGAGCCCCAGAGCACACATGTATGTTCACTCTGTGCACCCTCTGTGTGGAGCACTAGAGCCCCTTCCTTATCCTTTCATACAACAGTTTTTTTAAATTGAGGATCTATTTATGTGTTCTAGACATTGAAAATCCAATGGAGAATAAAGCAAGTTTATTACATAAAGTTTCCCTTATAGAACTCATACTCTTGGGGGAGACACAATAAATAAGAGAAAGAAAACATAACGGTTATATTAGTGATAAAAGCTAAAGATAAAAAACTGGCAAAAGAGATAGGGAGACTAGGCAAGACATCACAGGTGCCATTTCATCCAAAGTCTAAAGGTTTGCTGGAGGCTGGGACAGACCAAGTTCCGGGTCATGGGTGGGTCTTTGGATTTTCTTCTGAGTTAAAACGAGAAATAACTGCTGTGTTTCGAGGAGCACACGGTTCGTGTTATAAGGTGCTGATAACAATGAAAGGGTGTCATGACAACAGCAGAGGCCAGCGGCAGGAAACTAGGTGCGAGATGCTGCTGGTGGCTGGCACCAGGGCGGTGTCAGGGGAGGAGCGAGATGGGGTCAGAGTCTGGATATATTCTGAAAGTAGAACCCAGAGGATTTTCTGGCCCACCATTCATGAAGTATGAGTGAAAGAGAGGAGTTGAGGATGACTCCCGAGAATTTTTGGACCCATATACGCATCCCAGCAGATCTTCTCAAATTTTCAAAGATTTTCTGATACACCCAGGAGTTTAAGAAGCATTTCCAAATAACAGTAGTAGTAATAATGCTAGATTCTATCCAAATGAGTAGTGCTTTATAGTTTTCAAGTTATTAAAGCTTTATTTGCTA
Organism: Bos taurus; assembly: GCF_002263795.3. Lineage (NCBI taxonomy): Eukaryota > Metazoa > Chordata > Mammalia > Artiodactyla > Bovidae > Bos > Bos taurus. The sequence goes on from NC_037354.1 coordinate 24,230,609, forward strand.
TATTAGACTGTTAGGTATTTGTTTTCTTGATTTATGTATACATATGTTTTGTTGGTTATAATTTTCTTTTTATCTGTTCTCACCTGCGAAATTTTTTCTTACCTAAAGAGTACCAAAACCCATGATGTTATTTTAGTTGAGATGCTGATGGCTTGACCCAGGGTGATGGTGGGGGTGGCAGGGAGTTGGGAAGCAGAGGGAGCAGAGAGAAGGAGTCAGAGTCTGAATATATTCTGAAAGCAGAACTAGAAGGATTTTCTGGCAGGCCTGATTGGATGTATGACAGCCGAGAAATGAAGAATATAAATTGTCCTAGTGTGTTAATGGTAATGTCTTCTTATCTCTGATTAGGGTGAAGAGTATTAGGTGATAGCATTAATTTGTGTGTGACTCATTCAGCAGTTATTGTCTAATGCCCTGAGTGCTTGAGACACATCAGTGAACAAGACAGGCAGAAATCCCAGTTTTCAAGGAGCTTACAATTTTGGAGGACAGACATACACACACTCTCTCTCTCTCTATGTTTGTGTGTGTGTGTGTGTATATATATATAATTTCAGGTGACAGTAAGTGCTAAGGTGAGGGGTGAGAGGAGAAGGAAGGAGCATAGACAATACCAGGGGATTTGTGTGTGGTTAATTCTCAGAACTTGTTAAATAATGTGTGGGATTTATTCCTATGTCTGTTTCTATTTAACAGCTTGATACTGGGAACTGCATTCCTTTTATCAATTTGACTACCAGTAAAATAGAATATGGGTTATGTCCTTAGCATTTCTATGTTCTTCAGCGTATTAGAAAAGAATTAAGGATGATGCTCTTGAGCCCTTTGATGGTGTTCCCCATGGGGATGGTGGTTTAGTCACTGAGTCATGTCTGACTCTGCGACCACAGACTGTAGCCCACCAGGCCCTTCTGTCCATGGGATTTCCTAGGCAAGAATACTGGAGTGGGTTGCCATTTCCCTCTCAGGGGATCTTCCTGACCCAGCGATCGAAGCCGGGTCTCCTGTACTGCAGGCAGATTCTTTACATACTGAGCTCCCAAGGATAACATTATTTTAATACTGGGCAATACTTGGTGAGACAGTAGTCACTGCAGGCCACTGGGTTTAGACATCTACTTACCATCACCTCTATTTAACCTACTCAGTTTGTGTTCATTAGGGCTCTTCACTTAGAACACCATTACTGCAATCATATACTGTATTTTTAGCATCTTATATAAACTTCCCCACAAATGCCCAAGTTATGTAACCAGCTCCCCTCCCCCAGGCTTTCCTTCAGCCTCTCAGAGACTGTTAGAAGGGGCGAGGAGGTGTGTGTGGTGGGGGATCTCTGTCCGGCCGAAAACGCTCATGTCCCAGGGCTGGTTCTCCCTCCTCAGGACACGGCTGGGTGTGCACCCATCAAGTGTGTTTCTCATCCCTCCTTTTCGCTTTTCAGCCTTCACCTTCTGCTGTTACATTTTCATCAGGTGCCACGTTGCTGCACTCCTGTGCCTGGGAGACCATCTGCCTCCTCTCACTGTGTTCAGACCAACCCCCAGGACTCTGCTCCAGAGGCAGGAGGCACCTGAAAGAGAGTTCCAGTTCTGGCATTTCACAGGTGGCAGACGAGGCTCAGCAAAGCCAGGGGCCTTCCTGCCTGGCACAGAGGCACAGGCGCAGTCCACGTCTGTGGAGTCTCTAATGTGACTTTCATAAGCGAGCAGCTCCTCGGGACTCAGTGTCCTCATGGCTGTAAAACGAGGGGCGTGCCAGGTGGGCTCTAAACTTCCTTCCATCTGGCCCTTACGTATCAATATGCTATTGGCTACACACTGACTATATTTCATTTTAGAATTGACTGTTCTCAGTGCATTGACCAGAATGTTACTAACTGAAATGAATCAGGAAGAGGACATAATTTTGCTTGGCTCTTTAAAGCTTAAATTCTGTCTGTCTTCTTTTTTAATGGTAAGAATGTGAAGAAACAAATGGTAAATTCACCCACAGTTAAAAAAAAAGAAAGAAGGAGGTTCAGATACACATCTTCAGCTGACTCGTGCACAGGAAAAGCACTGTGTTACGTGATGCTTAAATAGTTTACCTAACTATATCAGGAAAAGGCTCCTTCTGGCACAGTGGGGGCGGGGGAGGGCTGGGATACGCAGGGAATGATGGTGATAAGCATTTTCCAAATTAGGAAACAGATATGCTTTTCTTCGTACTCTTACATAACTGATCTATTTTAGAAGACAACACAAAAAACTGAAATGAAATACAAATCTCATCATTTTACTACTTTGTTAGCTAAGGCACAAGCAAGTAACGCTGGAAGGGAAAGAAAGGAGAGTTTTACCCCATCCTATTCCTCTTGGTCTGGAGGTTACCGCCCCCTCCACCCACCACACACACACACACACACACACACACACACAGGATTCCCTCTCTTCTGTGGCAGGCTGCTGGGTGAGTCAGAGACCAAAGTCCAAATTTTTTTTTTTAATGAATGAAGAAAGATACTAATTTTTCTCTCCTTTGAATTGAAAACGCACCCACATCAAAGTACATACCCTCTCATGGTGGCACAGAATGATAGACAAGTAACCTGTCTTAGAGCTGGTGATAGTTTTGCCCCAGACTTCCTGACTCAGAGGGAAATTGTGCAGCACACAAAGGCCGCAGAGGCAGTACAACCTCTTACATAAATAAGTTACATAAATGAGAACCAGTTATGTAAATGTATAAATCAGCAAACACGAATTATAACCATTCACAAATGCCAAGGAGAACACAGCAAGACTCCTCCTACAGTCCCATCCCCCGCCCCCATATTATCAAAATTGTACTATTTTATTTCACACCAGAATCAGATGTGGCTATTTGTCACATTTATTGGGGAAAGAAATTCCAAAGGACAAATGATGTTTCATACTATTTTCTGAATATTATATTTTACTTTGGGGGGAAATCCCCTAATTAAACCTGAATTATATTTGATAAGAAATATAAGCATATTTATCAACTTACACTTTTTTGTGTAATCATGAACACCATGTGTTAAGTAGTTACTATTGTATATTCTGCATGTGGCTGTGGCTGTTAAGGATAGGAATACATCACAAAAGTAAATGCCCATGGGCATATGGATATTTGTTTTATTACTTACAGTTTCAAGTTTCAGATGAGTTTGTGGGTATCTGACTAATGTCATTCTTCAGTGTATTGAAGGATGGCAGTAACTCAGGGGCCTGGAATCAGATTCAGGGTTGTGCTTGTAAATCAATAGTAATAAGCCCCACCTCAATTGATTGGAAGTTGCTCCTAGGGTTTCAGCTCCAATTTGCTTAGGTTCAGTGTGGATGATGAGTGAACTCTGCACCCTATAGGAACAGGCGCATCGGCTTTTTCCTTGTTCCCTTGTGGGCAGGGAGATTTGCTAGTTGTGTAGTAGAAACACGTGTAACTCAAAGCAGTTTTGAGCCTAACTGCCTGTTCTGTATAAAGAGGGATGCTGATGGAACGTTAGCCAGGTTCAGACATAGCATGCTCAGGTTAATGTTCTCTTCAGCTGTTTTGAAAATCTCATGTGAAATATTTTTATTTAAGATCTAATAATAGCAGAAAGAGTAAAGTGATTTTAAACCTTTGTATATTTTTAGCTGTGTGATTTTGGGCAAATAGCTTTCCCTCTCTGGGCTATTGTTTATAACCTTTGAAAACAGGACAGCTTTAACAATCTATGCCATGTGCTGTGTGTAGTCTGACTCTTTTTGACCCAATGAACTGTAGCCCGCCAGGCTCCTCCGTCCATGGGGATTCTCCAGGCAAGAATACTGGAGTGGGTTGCCATACCCTCCTACAGGGGATCTTGCCCACCCAGGGATCCAACCTAGGTCTCCCACATTGTAAGTGGATTCTTTACTGCCTGGGCCACCGGGGAAGCCCCTAACAATTTAGTACCCTACAATCAAATCTATAAATACTTTCAACAGAGAGCTTTAAACTGGTTGCCACCAAGTTTCAAGGAAATATAACCCATTATACAAAAACCAGATCATTTTCCTTCTCCTGTGGGCAAAACTGCAGACCTTGCTTGGGTTGCGGTGATATGGTAACTGCCCCGTGAAAAACATTCATCCTGGCGTTTTCTCTTTAAAAAATGCCAAATGTAGGCCTTAGCCAGTTGTGCGGTAGTAAATGAAATGTGGAGAGGAACATGTGGGCTTCCTCCCTCGATATGGGGGACTGAGTTTTAAACTAGAAAAGCAGAATTTGGCACCAAGCAAAATTGTCTTACACTCTTCAGGGAGTCGTGTCAGGTAGGTAGTGTGTGTGTAGAGTGTTAGTTGCTCAGTGTCTGACTCTTTGCGACCCCATGGGCTATAGCCGATCAGGCTCCTCTGTCCATGGAATTCTCCAGAGCTCCCCTGGAGAAGGGCATGGCAACCCAGGTCTCCCGCATTGCAGGCAGATTTCTTTACCATCTGAGCCACATTTCGTTCCTAAAGTTGACCTACTCTAGACTTAGGGAGTCACAGAGTCGTCCCACTGACTGTGCGCGTCCCCGAGACCTCGGCCTCTACGTGTCCATCTGTAAGTTGGGCATAAACGAGTAAAAATGCAGATGAGCACCGGACCTGTGGTAAACTACACTGGGAAGATCCCAGGGGACCGGAACGGGGTGGGGGCGGGTCCCAACTTAGGTGGGCGTTTATGTCAGGAGAGGGATGGTGATTTGGACCTCAGTCCAGCGAGACCAGCTGCCCGGCGGAGAAGTGCCAACGAAGCAGGGGTTAGGGGAGAATCTATGACTGGGGGGTGGGGGTGAGGGCTCCGGCGGAGCAATCAGGTCGGGGATGGAGCTTCGGGCCCCTCCGTGCTTTGTTCGGTTACAAGCCAGGCCCTTCTTTCTGGAGAAGCCAATTAGATCCCCGCCGGGGGATCATCTGACCTCGCGTCTCCCGCCAGGAGGGGCTTCGGCAGGGGCGGGGCCGGCGGTCGCCTCCTCCAGGACCCGGCCGCGGGCCGTGCGGGGGAGTCCCGGGCGCCGCCGCGCAGCCCGGCCCCGCCCCGCGCCCGCCGCGCCCCGCCCCCGGGGCTTCCCGGGCGCGCGCCGCCCCGCCGTGTCCGCGCGCCACGCCCCCCTGCTCGCGGGCCGCGTGCGGAGCCGCGCGCCCCGGAGGCTCCGGGACCGTGGCGGCGGGCGGCGGCAGAGCAGCCGTCCGCGGGCCATGTCTTCCCCGGCCGTAGCGAGGAGCTCCCCGGGAGGGAGCCAGGAGGTGGACTCGCGGCCGCAGAGGCAGGGCCGGTTCTGGGAAGTGGGCGGCGGCGGCGGCGGCGACCGGCTGGAGCGCGCGGCCGCGGAGTCGGAGCGCTGGGAGCTGCTGCTCCGCCGGGGCGAGCTGCTGGCGCTGGGCGGCCACCTGAAGGGCGCGCTGGAGGCGTACGCGGCGGCGCTGCGCCGCGGGGCCCCGGTCAGGCCCGAGTGCCTCGGCACCCTGGTGGACTGCCTGGTGTTCAACTACCGGCTCCGCCACGGCTTGGGCTGGAGCGCGAGCCCGGCGGGGGGCGCCCACCGCGGCGTTAGCGCCGGCGGGCTGCTTAGCTGCCTGGGCTGCCGGGGCTTCCTCAGCGAGCCGGTGACAGTGCCCTGTGGCCACAGCTACTGCCGCCGCTGCCTGCGGAGAGAGCTCCGCGCGCGCTGCCGCCTCTGCCGGGACCGGCTGCCGCCCGCCGCGGCCCCCGATGCCCCGGGGACCTCCCCGCGGCCGCCCCCGGCCACCGCCATCGCCGCCTCCGGCTTCAGGACCAGCGTCGTTCTCAACCACCTGGCCGAAAAGTGGTTCCCGGGCCAGCGGGAGCGAGCCCGGGCGGCCGGCCGGCTCGGGGAGCTGCTGCTACCAGGGGCGCTACCGGGAGGCCCTGGCCGCCGCCTGCGAGGAGCTGCGAGCAGGTGAGCGCGCGGGCCCCGCGACCGCACCCTTCCTTCCCCGAAGCGCGGGGCGGCCCCAAGCTCGTCTGCGCCCCAGGCCGGCTGCCGCCCAGGGCTTGCGTCTTGGGGTCCCGGGATGTGTGTGTTTTGGGGGGTGTGTGTGTGGGAAGGGGCGGCGCCCCGAGGTGCTTCGGTCACAATGGGGATCGCCCTGGAGCCGACTGTGACGCGGCGCGGGGTTTCCTCCGCCTCGGCCTGGCGCTGTGGCGGGCGCGCCCCGAGTGGAGCGGCGCGGAGCGGGTGGCCGGGCGAGGCCGCGCGAGCGCGGGATGGGGAGGGAGTTGGGCGAGCCTGAGCGTCGGCTCGCTTCCTGCCGCGCTCTTTCCGGTAATTGGCCGCCCGGGCCGGGTCCGCCGCGGGGAGACTCCTTGCCGGGGCGGGGAAGAGGATCCCCAGCCGAGGCTGGGCGTGCAACGTATATACCTTGGTCTCCCGCAAAAGTCACCGGGGCAATTGGAAGCCGCGGGAGGCAGAATTGCATAAGCCGGGGTGGGTGGGGGTGGTGGAGGGCGTTGTGTAACGGGTGACGTCGGGTGGGCGTGGCGGGAGCTGGGCGCCCGCACCCCGCACCCGGAGGCCCGGTCGGAGCTGCCCAGGGTTGTCCCAGTCTTAAATGAGAACACCCGGAGACTTGCTGCCTCTTGATGGTTCCCACCTGTCTGTTTCAAAGCGTGCCTATTTCAGAAACGCGTGTGCTTCCTTTCGAATGCACGTAGCTCACGGTGAAGATAATAGAGGTAGTCTCTGGTGGAGTTCGTGGGCACGCTTGTGTTTGCCTTTCCACGCTCTTGATCAAGCTGTGGCGGCGAAGGGCCTCTGAAGATCTTTGGTCTGTTCTTTCGCCGCCAAGAAGCAGTTTCAGCCTGCTAACCTAGGCTAGCCACTTTCCTTAAAGGTGGTTTGGGGCTGTGGAAAGAGACCTTGGCGGAGTTAGTTAGCTGTGTAAAATGAAGCGTTGTTCTTTAAATCGGTGGTTTTCTACCATGGGTATTCCCTCCACCCCCACCCTTGGGACGTTATCAGAGGCAATGTCTAGAGACATTTTTGGTGGCCACGCCTTGTGCTAGTGGAGTGGTGCTGGTACAAATAGTGGGCAGAGGCCACGGAGGCTCTTCAGTATCCAGTGATGCGCGGGACAGTTTCCCACACAGTGATCAAGGCCCGAAGTGTCAGTTTTGTCCCTGTTAACCCTCGTGTGAAATAAGCATATTTCAAGATGGAATGGAATAATACTTGGAGAATTAATCACCAAGAAAGTAGATATCCAGAAGATAAACTGATGAGAGGTTTGAGGTGCATTTATAAACTGTAACTGAAAGCATCTTCTTGGAGGCTTTTTATTTTTAACCCTAAGCGCTCAGTCATTTTGAAGTAGTCACTATGTTAAGTCATTTAATACCTTTAGAATTCAAACCACAAACTTGGCATGCTTTCATATGCTTTCAGTATCTTTATATGGGGAGTAACAGTTATAGAAGTAGCATGATAGACCCAGAACAAAACAGAACTATTTGGAATACAAAATTCCTCAACAGCTCAGTCTCTCTGGATGAATCGAGTTTGGATGGTCAACGAAGGACAGACCATCTAGGACACGTTCCTGAAAATGAGGAAGCAGAAGCCGGGGCAGTGACATGACTGGTCCACAGTCACACAGCCAGCTGATGTGTGGAGGCAGCACTGTGTCCTGCAGTTCTCCTAAATGTTGGATCAGGGTTCATCCTACCGTTATGGCTCATCCAATGAAAATGTGTAGCATCAATTCCCAAGGAAGTTTTTTGCCACTAGTGTGAAATAAAGGAGAAACTTACTGACAGCCCTATTCATTATTAACTCCCACTGATTTAAATGGTTTGACCTCTTAAATTAGGCATTTTGAAAAAATTCAGGTCCTAATCCACAGAAGAACAGGGAGTATTTACTAATTAAGATCTAGCTTAGCGTTCTATGACCAATAATCTTTTTAATTAAAGAAGATTTTGGGCCTGGGATTGAGGATATTTTTAACAGGAAAAGACTGAAATACCTACTCTTTCTCCTTTTTTTTTTTTTTCAATTTACGTAGACTCCATGTGGGAATTTTGTCCATTCAGCTGCTTCATTCTACTTTTGCAGGACTAGAACCCAAGACTCCTTTGACTTTGTCCATTTTCTCCTCATTTTTAGGTCTTTGAAAAAATCTTTAATTCCATACTCCAAAATGTGTCTGATTGGTACTAATGAGGATAACTTTTTTCATCTTTTGAATCTTTAGTACAAAGTAGGAAGAAAAAAATCTTAGAGCTAACAAATTATAGTTGATGGAGTGCAGATATTATGTGTTTAACAGTTTATGAGAGTAAATAAAAAGGTTTAGTAGAGTTATAAATCTACTTGTGCAGTTAAGGTTTAACTTTTTGAAAGCTAGTTAGCTAGAAAGGCATTTGAAATGTGTTTGTATAATCGGACAGCTGTACCCCAGATACCTTCATTATTGCTAACAGTGGAAAAAGACTATAATTTCTTCGTATAATTCTTACAATGAAACAAGTAAATACTATTAACTAGAAAAAATAATCAGTCTACAGTTAGCCCACACACATCCAAATTTAAGCCCTTTCAACAAGAAAGGAAAGCTAGAAAACCTTTGCCAAAATCAGAACGTTCCCATTGAGATTACATAAGTTTCTGTTGAAGTATATTTAGATAACATTTAATCCATTGATCTTTTGGTATTACCTTTCAGATGTTTCATAACTTTGTCTTTTTAGTATTCAAGAATATTATGTAAAGATCTTTTCTGCTTTGGTTCTTTATACTTAAAATGATCCCACTCAGCTATGCTCTTTGTTTTATTTTTAATGAATTTTTACACTGACTTGCCACTCTCCCCACAAAAAAGACCAACAGAACAGTATAATTTATAATTTGAAATGGTTAGAAAGTAAATAAAAGTCACAGGGAAGAGAACATTTTATTTAAAATACTTGGAGAAAAGTTTTATTTTTAATACTAAAAAATGTTTGGCTATGCTAGATCTTATTTGCAGCGTTCAGAATCTTCTGTGTTTGTTGAGGCATGTGGGTTCATTTTTGTTTTGTTTTGTTTTTAGTTGTGGCATTTGGAATCTGTAGATGCAGCATGTAGGGATCTAGTTCCCTGACATGGGATCGAACCTGGGCCTCCTGCATTGGGAGTGCAGAGTCTTAGCCATTAGACCACCAGGAAGTCTCTGTTTTGATTATTAATTATGTATTCCTTGTCAGGTATTTCAAAATGTTTTATATCATTTCATTGTCACAAAGAATCCTATGGAGTACTATTATCCTCAGGGCAGTTGAGGCACCTGGGGTGCCTAGTACAGCCCAGTAGTTAGAGCTGTGCATATTGGTGTCTAACGCCAGGGTTTGAATCCCAGTGCAGTCTCCACCTGCTCTCGGGCCTTGGGCCTGTGTCTTACCTCCCTGTTTTGCTTTCCTTATCTGAAAAGTGAGCAGAGTATCTACCTCATAGATAGATAACAATCATAACAACAGCCTAGGGCTGTTGTGAGAATTAAGAGAGTCAAATCATGTGAAGTGCTGTGAATGGTGCCTGGCAGATAAATACCCAGCAAATATTAATTAAAATATTCTTAAAATGTAAAATTTGTGCCCCAGCTAGAAGATGATTTACCCAAAATTGAAATCTAAATCTTACAATATCAAGTCCTGTTCTTTTCTCTCTACCACGTTAATATTACCAGCGCATGTGTGCAGGCTAAGTTGCTTCAATCGTGTCCAACTCTTTATGACCCCATGGCGGGTAACCTGCCAAGTTCCTCTGTCATGGAATTCTCCAGGCAAGAATACTGGAGTGGGTTGCTGTTCCCATCTCCAGGGGATCTTCCCAACTCTTGGATCCAACTTGGATCTCCTGTTTTGCAGGCGGATTCTTTACCATCTGAGCCACCAGGTTATATTAACAGAGTGAGGGTTAAATCCTGATTCTGGCCTACATATGTTAATTAGTAGTAACATTTTAGCCTACATCAATGTAGTAACATTTTAGCATACATCAATAAAATATAGATGCTGCAAGGCTTTTCTAATAAAAAGATTAGTCCAATTATGTGTATGTTAGGCGCTAAGTCATGTCCAACTCTTTGAGACCCCATCGACTGTAGCCCAGCAGGCTCCTCTGTCCGTGGGATTTTCCAGTCAAGGATACTGAAGTGGGTTGCCATTTTCTTCTCCAGGGGATTTTTCTGACCTGGGGATCGAAGTCCGGTCTCCTGCATTGCAGGCAGATTCTTTACCATCTTAGCCACCAGGGAAAAAAGATTAGTCAAATTATAGGTAAATACTGAATACATTTAAAGAAAATGTAAAAGGTATTTTAACATTTTATTAGTGAGGTTAACATGAAGAGATTTGAATTTAATTTATCACCTCAAAGAGTCGGACAAGACCGTGCGACACTTACGCTTCACTTCAATCTTATGTATCCCTTGGAGTGGGGCAGGGCAACCCACTCCAGTATTCTTGCCTGGAGAATCCCATAGACAGAGAAGCCTAGCAGACTGCATTCCATAGGGTCGCAAAGAGTTGTACACAACTGAAGTGACTTAACTGTGCAAAATTATGTATGCCCTAACGTACTCTGCCAAATGCTTGAAACAGCAAACATTGACATTTATATGGTGGTTTATACTTTGCAACACATTTTCACTTCCGTTAACTGAGTCTTAACCAAAGATCACGCGAGACAGGAGAACATGTATTAGTACCCCGAATTCATAGAATGTAGAAAAAGGGCTCCAAGAAAGTGACTTTTTAAAGGCAAGCAAATAACCAAGTTACAACTGAAAGCAGAAACTGGGCATGTGGATATTGCTTCTAAGACTGATTTTAAAATGAGCATATAAAACATAAATCTTAAGTGTTCTTTTTATTAACAAGTGTTTATTGAGTGCTTGCTCTATACTAGGCTTTGTTTTAGGTGTTGGAAATATAGAGGTAAATAAAATCAAGTGCCTGTCCTGAAGAGAGTTTGTATTTTTTTGTTTCTCTTAAAGTTGCAGCAAATTAGTATTTATTGAAAATAGTCAGAAAAGGGGCTTATTGCTTAACTGATTTCTAACAGACTGAATGTGTATCCTGTATATATCTCTGATTCATCTTTCCTTTAATTTAGAAGTTCCCTTTTAGGATTTTTGCAGTGCCTCACGGTCACTATTATAACAGCATTTTCTCATTGTTATAGAAAATGAAAAAGGGGGTTATATAAATAACTCTTAAGTGATCTGTTTAAAATAATTTCTATGTTTTTACCTTTTATTCATCAAGCACATGATGAAAGATTTACCGAAGCTCAGTTATCATAGATGTCTCATTTGTATATTAAACTTTGGTTTACTCAGAATTGTTTTTATATTTAGTGAAATATTTCTGGAGGCTTAGATGTACTTAATTATAATGTTAAATGTATTTGTATAGTATTCTGCCTCTAATGGCTTCCCTGATAGCTCAGTTGGTAAAGAATCTGCCTACAATGCAGGAGACCCAGGTTCGATTCCTGGGTTGGGAAGACCTATTGGAGAAGGAATAAGCTACCTACTCCAATATTCTTGGGCTTCCCTTGTGGTCCAGCTGGTAAAGAATCTGCCCGCAATGTGGGAGACCTGGGTTCGATCCCTGGGTTGGGAAGATCCCCTGGAAAAGGGAAAGGCTACCCATTCCAGTATTCTGGCCTAGAGAATTTCATGGACGGTATAGTCCATGGGGTCGCAAAAATTCAGACACTACTGAGCGACTTTAACTACTGCCTCTTGCATTATAAAGATATTTTTTGAAATTGTTATTATATTTTACTATAGAAAGTGAATGATTTAAGAGAACTCTAAAATGCTAAGCAGAAGTTTCTGTTCAGTTTTTTTTTTTTTTTTCCTTGTGGTATTAATAGAATAGGATCATTCTTTTTTCTTCCCCTCCTTTTGTCCAACCTGCATTACTAATCCCTAAAGATATTTCTTCTGTCCATGGAATTCTCCAAGTAAGAATACTGGAGTGGGTAGCCATTTCCTTCTTCAGGGGATGTCCCTGACACAGGTATCAAACCCAGGTCTCAGGCATTGCTTGCCGATTCTTTATCCTCTGAGCCATCAGGGAAGCCCAAAGATATTTCTTACCTGGCTAAGGATTATTTGAGTAAAAGATGTAGAAAATACTCTTCTAATACCTTGTATTAAGAACTGATTTCATTTATTTATCAACTTGTTTTGAAATATTTTGTACTTTAACAGTAATTGTTATTTATTGAGCGCTTATGTGCCAGGCCTTGTGTTAACTGTTAACATTCATCCCTTAAAAAAAAAAAAAATTTATTTGTCTGTGCTGGGTCTTAGTGGCCACACATAGGATCTTTGATCTTTAGTTGTGGCAGACTGGATCTAGTTCCCTGACCAGGAATCAAACCTGTGCCTCCTTCGTGGGGAGAGCAGAGTCTTAGCCTCTGAACTACCAGGGACGTCCCCTCAGCAGTCTTAAGATGTAGGTACCTCGAGCATTTTATAGGTAAGGAGACAGAGGTTCAAAGAGTTAAATGGTCAAAAGTGAATCAGAACCCAGTGATTATGATCTTAATTAGTATGCCAAACTACTATTCCTGGACTTTATTAATCGCTAATAACTTGTCAGCAGCTCTTAGTTTAACTGTGATAACCAAGTTCTATGGAAAATATTTGGTATTTCAGTTAACCATTGGAATTCTTAAACTAGCTGAACATATAAAAAGAAAAGACACTCAAGAGGAATGATAAAGGAAATGAACAGGGAATTTTTATACTTGCACGTAAGTAATTCAAATAGCCAATAAATAGTTTTAAGGTCAAACTCAGAAAAGGCACACTAAAATAATGATGCTGTTTTTCATTTGTATTTTTAAATTAATTTATTTTAAATGAAACAAAGATGAATATTTTTTAATGATAAAAAGTTCACAAAGAAGATAGACATTGTAAACCATTAGACACAAAGAAACAAATACATCAGAAGACATATAAGGGAAAAGGAAAAATATATAATCATAATGAGACATACTAACTTTTCTCTAAGAATATTTTATGAAGTGCAGAAAAAATAAGAATCAGAGCATCTTGAATGATATCATTAATAACTTGACTGTAATAGATTTATGTTTAATTAATGTATATAATCTTATATCCTACACAGATATATTTAACATTTTGTGTGTCATATGTTGTTATTAGATGTCCATAGGAGATTTAGAAAAACGGACAAAAAGATAAACATTACTAAATTTCAAAAAGTAGAATTCTTGGTGTGTGATTCAGTTATACATATACCCATATTATTTTTTAATTTTCCATTACAAGATATTGACTGTAGTTCCCTGTGCTATGCAGTAAACCTTTGTTGCTTGTTGTGTATATATTTTTTAAAATTAGAAATCTAGCATTCTATTCATAATAAGTTGAACAAATGGAATCAAAATGTCAAAAATTTTTAATTAGGCAAAAATTCATTTTCTAAACTATGTTATACATATTATTTATATATATGTATACTAAAGCTTTTCTACTGCGCTTGAGAAAGAACATCAAAAAAAAAAGGCTCTGAGAGATGGAGAAATTGGAAATCATAAAGTAAATGAAATGGGACACTGAATATGAAATAGAAAAAGTGAAACAAACTAAATAAAAGTAAAAGCTCCTCATGTAGTCCAGTTGTTTTTAAACATGGCTGCTCGTTAGAAGGAGAAGGCAATGGCACCCAACTCCAGTACTCTTGCCTGGAAAATTCTATGGACAGAGGAGTCTGGTAGGCTGCAGTCCATGGGGTCGCTAAGAGTCAGACACGACTAAGCGACTTCTCTTTCACTTTTCACTTTCATGCATTAGAGAAGGAAATGGCAACCCACTCCAGTGTTCTTGCTTGGAGAATCCCAGGGACGGGGGAGCCTGGTGGGCTGCCCTCTCTAGAGTCGCACGGAGTCGGACACGACTGAAGCAACCTAGCAGCAGTGGCAGCTTGTTAGAAACATATCTGGAGCTCTGGCAAAAAAGAAAAAGCAATATCTGGGCATTTTTTTCCCCCCAAAATCCCATGATAATTATGATATGCGTCTGGATTTTAAAAAGTGATTACAGGTTTTCCTATTAAGTGGTAGTTTTGGTGATACAGAATTCTATTTTTCTAGTGACCAATCATGATACGGTGGTATTAAGTGGGTAATAGTTACATAATCACAGTAGTAAAAGATGTTTATCAGTTCTCACAATCAATAGCCAGACAAAAAATAAAAGATAATTACAATTGCAATCCATAATGGAAACATGATTAACCTAACTATGAAATAAATACATACAATTTTGGGGGGGGTCAAGCAGAGTGATGTGCTAAGTGGAAGTGCACATGTTTTCCATGTGTTTTCATCTGCTCATCCAGTCTGTCTCTTTTGGTTGGTCCTTTTAATTCATTTACATTTAAGGTGATTATCAATATGTATGATCCGATTACTGTTTTCTTACTTTGGGGTGGGGTGTTATTTTCTGTAGGTAGGTCTTTTCCTTCTCTTGTTTCCTGCCTAGAGAAGTTCCTGTAGCATTTGTTGTGAAGCTGGTTTGGTGGTGCTAAATTCTCTTTTGCTTGTCTGGAAAGCTTTTCATTTCTCCATCAGATCTGAAGGAGAGTCTTACTGGGTAGAGTATTCTTGGTTGTTGGTTCTTATATTTCACTCTAAGTATATCATGCCATTCCCTTCTGGATTTATAGAGTTTCTGTTGAGAAATCAGCTGATAGCCTGATGGGCGTTCCCTTGTATGTTGTTTGTCGTTTTTCCCTTGTATGTTATTTGTCGTTTTTCCCTTGTCGCTTTCAGTGTTTTATCTTTGTCTTTAATTTTTGTCAGTTTGATTTGCTATATGTCTTGGTGTGTTCCTCCTTGGGTTCCTGGGACTCTCTGTGCTTCCTGGACTTGGTTGACTATTTGCTTTTCCATGTTAGGAAAGTTTTCAGCTATTATCTCTTAAAATATTTTCTCAGGTCTTTTCTTTTCTCCTTTTGGGACCCCTGGAATGCAAATGTTGGTCTGATTAATGTTGTCCCAGAGATCCCTTAGGCTGTCTTCATTTCTTTTCATTCTTTTTTCTGTTTTCTGTTCTGTGGCAGTGATTTCCACCATTCTGTCCTCCGGCTCATTTATCCGTTCTTCTGCCTCAGTTATTCTGCTATGAATTCCTTCTAGTGTACTACTCATCTGTTTGTTTGTTCTTTAGTTCTTCTAGGTCTTTGGTACACATTTTTTGCATCTTCTCAATCTTTGTTGCCATTCTTTTTCCAAGATCCCGAATCATCTTCACTGTCATTCTGAATTCTTTTTCTGGAAGGTTGCCTGTCTCTACTATGTTTTAGTTGTTTTCCTGGGGTTTTATCTTGTCCCTTCATCTAGGATGTAACTTTCTGCTTTTTCATGCTGGTTGTGTGTTAGTCTCTCAGTCGTGTCCGACTCTTTGTATCCCATAGATAGTAGCCTGCCAGGCCCCAGGCTCCTCTCTCCATGGAATTCACCAGGCAAGAATACTGGAGTGGTTACCATTCCCTTCTCCAGGGGATCTTCCCGACCCAGGGATCAAACCCGGGTCTCCCTGCATTGCAGGCAGATTCTTTACCATCTGAGCCACCAGGCAAGTCCTTAACTTTCTGAAATGCGGTTTGTTTTACTCGCTGTGGGATTGTGGTTCTACTTGCTTCTTCTGCCTGCCCTCTGATGGAGGAGGCTAAGAGGCTTGTGTAAGCTTCCTGGTGGTGGGGAAAACTGGGTCTTGCTCTGGTGGGGATGCCCTTGCTTATTGAAGCTTTAATCCAATTGTCTGCTGATGAGTGGGTTTTCCGCTCCCTCCCTGGTAGTTGTTTGGCCTGAGGTGACCCAGCCCTCAGCTCTATGGTGGGGTTGCTGGCCACTTTCAAGAGGGTTTACACCAAGGGGGACCTTCCCAGCCTGCTGCTCCCAGTGTCCCGTCCCTGTGCTTGGTCCCTGCCGACCCACACCTCCACAGGAGACCCTCACACCAGCAGGTGGTTTTGGTTCAGTCTCCCGTGGAGTTACTACTCTTTTCCTCTGGGTCTTCGTGTGCGCGTGGTTTTGTTGTGCCCTCCAAGACTGGAGTCTCTGTTTCCCCCAGTCCTGTGGAAGTCTTGTAATCAAATCCTGCTGGCCTTCAAGGTCAGATTCCCTGGGGATTCCCAGTCCCTTTGGTCCCCAGGCTGAGAAGCCTGACGTGGGGTTCCGGACCTTCACAGCAGCAGGAGCACTTCTTTGGTATTACAGTTCTTACGGTTCTCCAGTCTGTGGGCCACTCACCCGGCGGGTATGGGATTTGATTTTATCGTGATTGTGCCCCTCCCACTGTCTTGCTGTGGCTGCTTCTTTGTCTTTGAATGTGGGGTGTCTTTTTTGGTAGGTTCCAGCGTCCTCCTGTCGATGGTTGTTCAACAGCTAGTTGTGATTTTGGTGTTCTCACAGGAGGAGATGAGCGCACATCCTTCTTCATTCCTGTTTTCCTAGAAAACAAAAATACACAGCTTCTGGGACTGTAACATTTTTATAAAAGGAGGGTGAGCAGAATATATTGAAGACTTTGTATAATATATCTACATAGCTTTCTACACACTCAACTTTCTAGAAAATGAGGAAATAAACTGATATGTAAAAGCTTATAGGTAAGTGTTCATTGCAGTACTTTTTATAGTAGCAAAAATTAGAAGTAATAGGGAATTTTACATAGATGGTATATATAATGGAATACTTTGCAACCATTAAGTATCTTGTGGATATAATCACATTGATAAAAAGAGCAGATTATACACAGTATATATGGTACATTTTATAAAACTATACATTAAAAATGTAATCTACCCACACAGATAAAAAAGTACAGGTTATATGCCAACACTGGTTATTTCTTAGTTCATGAGAGCATGAATTGAGGAGCTTAAGACAACAGATTTTAATGAATTGCTTTGTGGTAGGAAAAGGATCTTGGTTCTTAATTTTCTGTATTTTTCAAAGTTTATAGGTAAATATTTTATAGCACTTGTTATTCAAAACAAGTTTCTTGAAGATAAATGATGTATACACACCTCTTACTACCCATCACCTCCTGGAAAACCGATTTCTTTGAGAAGTCTCCACTTTGGAGAACTCTCTTCCCACAGCCCATGAGGTACCTTGGACCACTTAAAGCTAGTTTCATCAGATGTGTAACAGAATTTTATTTCAGTTGTTTTATTGACCTAAGTACTCACGATACCACCATGTTGAAGAGAAGAGGGAATGAGGGCAAAGATTGACGAGCCCAAGGGGACAGATTTTAATGAATTTCCCTTGCTTCAGCAGACATTTATCAAAGCCGGAATAGAGGATACAGAGACAGTAAATAATGGAGGTAGCTCAAAAACAGGTTTTTTTTTTAATAATTAAATATATGCTACGCACATACAGTGATGGAATGCAATCATAATAGCAAACACTTAAATAGAGCTTATAATTTACCAAGCGCTGTTGTAAGTACTGTGCACATGTTACTTCTGTCTTGAGTAGCCCTGTGAGCCCTGCTATTAGTAGAGGTGAACAGCAGGAACTCTGGATCCAGGTGGCTGGAGGGAGCACCTAGAATCCTTCACTTAGAAGCTGTTTGGTCTTGGGCAAGATACTTAAACTCTCTGTACTCAGTTTCTTTATAAAAATGCAAACAATGTTAGACCCATATAGGATTGTTCTGAAGGCTGTAGATCATTTAGAACAGTTTATAGTTTTTATTGTTACCAAATAACTGTATTAACTGAAAAAAATTATCATCTCACATATTTAAAATTCTTACCCTTTGCTCCTTTGTGTATATTTTTGCATTTAAAAAGTCTATTTAAAATTAGTTCAGTTCTTCCCTTGGGGGTAGGGGTTTTTTTTGTTTTTGTTTTTTTTAATTTTTATTTTATCACCCATAAAAAGGAACGAATTTGAGTCAGTTGTAGTGAGGTGGATGAACCTAGAGCCTGTTATACAGAGTGAAGTAAGTCAGAAAAACAAATACTGTATATTAACACATATACATGGAATCTAGAAAAAATAGTACCGATGAACCTGTTTACGGGGCAGAAATAGAGACACAGGCATCGAGAACGGACCTGTGGACCCTGGGGTGGGGGAAGGAGAGGGTGGGACGAATTGAGAGAGTAGCATTGACAAATGCATACTACCGTATGTAAAAGAGAGAACTAGCAGGAAGCAGCTGTATAGCCAGGAAATTCAATTCATGTGCTTTGTGATGACCTAGAGGGGTGGGTGGAGAAGGAAATGGCAACCCACTCCAGTGTTCTTGCCTGGAGAATCCCAGGGACGGCGGAGCCTGGTGGGCTGCGGTCTCTGGGGTCACACAGAGTCGGACACGACTGAAGTGACTTAGCAGCAGCAGCAGAGGGGTGGGATGGTGGGAGGAGGGAGGTCCAAGAGGGAGGGAGTATACGCATACCTTTAGCTGATTTACTTCATTGTACAGCAGAAACCAACACAACATTCTAAAGCAATTATCCTTTGAATATTATTGGAGTTAGGTTAACAGTGTGTTAGTTTCAGGTATATAGCAAAGTGATTCAATTATATATATACATGTATTATTCTTAAATTCTTTTCCATTTAGCTTATTACAGAATATTGAGCAGAGTTCTCTGTGCTATACAGTAGGTCCTTATTGGTTATCTGTTTCAAACGTGGTGGTGGTGGTGATTTGGTTCTCAGTCGTGTCCAGCTGTATGCAACCCTATGGACTGTAGCCCACCAGGCTCCTCTGTCCAGGGGATCTTCCCGACCCAGAGATTGAACCTGAGTCTTCTGCATTGGCAAGTGGATTCTTAACCACTGAACCACCGGGGAAGCCCCATTCGGTGGGTTGTCTTTTTGTTTTATGGTTTCCTTTACTGTGCAAAAGTTTTTGAGTTTGACTAGGTCTCATTTATTTTTCGTTTTATTTCCATTACTCTGGGAGGCGGATCTACAAAGGTATTGCTCAGATTTATGTCAGAGTATTTTCTCCCCATGTTTTCTTGAGAGAATTTTCTAATACCAGGTCTTACATTTAAGTCTTTTCTTTTAAAATTGGAGTATAATTCCTTTACAGTGTTAGATTAGTTTCTGCTGTACAATAAAATGAATCTCCCAACTCATCTCTCTCTCTCCTTTCTCCTCTATGTCCATGTGTCCATGATCTATGACTCCATCTCTATTCCTGCCCTGGATATAGGTTCATCTGTACCATTTTTCTAGATTCCACATGTATGCGTTAATACATGATACTTGTTTTTCTCTTTCTGACTTCACTCTGTATGACAGACTCTACGTCCATCAACACCTCTACCAGTGACCCAGTTCCATTCCTTTTCATGGCTGAGTAATATTCTGTTGTATATATGTACCATATCTTCTTTATCCATTCATCTGTCTTGGGCATTTGCTTTGCTTCCATGTCTTGGCTATTGTAAGTACTGTTGCACTGAACGTTGGGTCATCTGTCTTGGGCATTTGCTTTGCTTCCATGTCCTGGCTATGGTAAATACTGTTGCACTGAATGTTGGGGTACATGTGTCGTTTTGACTTACAGTTTTCCCAGGGTATATGCCCAGAAATGGGATTGCTGGGTCATATGGTAATTCTAGTTTTAGTTTTTTAAAGAACCTCCATACAATTAATTCTCTACTGTGGCTATATCAGTTTACACTCTCACCAGCAGAGCAAGAAGGTTCCTTATTCTCCACACCCTCTCTAACATTTATTGTTTGTAGATTTTTTTTTTTTTTTTTTACTTTACAATATTGTATTGGTTTTGCCATACATTGACATGATGTACACCACGGGTGTACACGTGTTCCCCATCCTGAACCCCCCTCCCGCCTTCCTCCCCATCCCATCCCTCTGGGTCATCCCAGTGCACCAGCCCCAAGCACCCTGTATCATGCATCGAACCTGGACTGGCAATTCGTTTCACATATGATAATTTACATGTTTCAACACTATTCTGCCAAATCATCCCACCCTCGCCCTCTCCCACAGAGTCCAAAAGACTGTTCTATACATCTGTGTTTCTTTTGCTGTCTCGCATACAGGGTTATCGTTACCGTCTTCTAAATTCCATATGTATGCGTTAGTATACTGTATTGGTGTTTTTCTTTATGGCTTACTTCACTCTGTATAATAGGCTTCAGTTTCATCCACCTTATTAGAACTGATTCAAATGTATTTTTTTTAATGTCTGAGTAATACTCCATTGTGTATATGTACCAGAGCTTTCTTATCCATTCATCTGCTGATGGACATCTAGGATGCTTTCATGTCCTGGCTATTATAAACAGTGCTGTGTTGAACACTGGGGTACACATGTCTCTTTCGATTCTGGTTTCCTCGGTGTGTATGCCCAGCAGTGGGATTGCTGGGTCGTATGGCAGTTCTATTTCCAGTTTTTTAACGAATCTCTGCACTGTTCTCCATAGTGGCTGTACTAGTTTTCATTCCCACCAACAGTGTAAGAGGGTTCCCTTTTCTCCACACCCTCTCCAGCATTTATTGCTTGTAGACTTTTGGATAGCAGCCATTCTGACTGGCGTGAGATGGTACCTCATTGTAGTTTTGATTTGCATTTCTCTGATAATGAGTGATGTTGAGCAACTTTTCATGTGTTTGTTAGCCATCTGTATGTCTTCTTTGGAGAAATGTCTGTTTAGTTCTTTGGCCCACTTTTTGATTGGGTCGTTTATTTTCCTGGAATTGAGCTGCAGAAGTTGCTTGTATATTTTTGAGATTAATTCTTTGTCCGTTGCTTTGTTTGCTGTTATTTTCCCTCATTCTGAAGGCTGTCTTTTCACCTTGCTTATAGTTTCCTTTGTTGTGCAGAAGCTTTTAATTAGGTCCCATTTATTTATTTTTGCTTTTATTTCCAGTATTCTGGGAGGTGGGTCATAGAGGATCCTGCTGTGGTTTATGTTGGAGAATGTTTTGCCTGTGTTTTCTTCTAGGAGTTTTATAGTTTCTGGTCTTACGTTGAGATCTTTAATCCATTTTGAGTTTATTTTTGTGTATGGTGTTAGAAAGTGTTCTAGTTCATTCTTTTACAAGTAGTTGACCAGTTTTCCCAGCACCACTTGTTAAAGAGATTGTCTTTTCTCCATTGTATATTCTTGGCTCCTTTGTCAAAGATAAGGTGTCCATAGGTGCGTGGATTTATCTCTGGGCTTTCTACTTTGTTCCATTGATCTACATTTCTGTCTTTGTGCCAGTACCATACTGTCTTGATGACTGTGGCTTTGTAGTAGAGACTGAAGTCAGGCAGGTTGATTCCTCCAGTTTCATTCTTCTTTCTCAAGATTTCTTTGGCTATTCGAGGTTTTTTGTATTTCCATACAAATTGTGAAATTATTTGTTCTAGCTCTGTGAAAAATACCATTGGTAGCTTGATAGGGATTGCATTGAATCTATAGATTGCTTTGGGTAGTATACTCATTTTCACTATATTGATTCTTCCGATCCATGAACATGGTATATTTCTCCATCTATTTGTGTCCTCTTTGATTTCTTTCACCAGTGTTTTATAGTTTTCTATATATAGGTCTTTTGTTTCTTTAGGTAGATATATTCCTAAATATTTTATTTTTTCTTTTTAATGGTGAATGGAATTACTAGAGCTAATCAGTGTTTGTAGGTTTTTTGATGATGGCCATTCTCACTGGTATGAACTGATACTTTATTGTAGTTTTGATTTGCATTTATCTAATATTTGGTGATGTTGAGTGTCTTTTCATGTGCCTTTTGCCCATCTGTATGTCTTTTTGGAAAGATGTCTGTTTAAGTCTTCCAGCCATTTTTGATTGGGCTGATGTTTTGATATTGAGCTGCATGTTGTTGTTCTTGTTTTTCAGTCACTCAGTCAACTTTTTGTGACTCCATGGACTGTAGCACACCCTGGCTTCCCTGTCCTTCACTACCTCCCAGTGTTTGCTCAAACTCATGTACATTGGGTCAGTGAGGCCATCCAACCATCTCATCCTCTGTCACCCCCTTCTCCTCCTGCCTTCAATCTTTCCCAGCATTAGGGTCTTTTCCAGTGAGTTGGCTCTTTGCATCAGGTGGCCAAAGGATTGGAGCTTCAGCATCAGTCCTTCCAATGAATATTGAGAGTTGATTTCCTTTAGGATTGACTGGTTTGATCTTACAGTCCAAGGGACTCTCAAGAGTCTTCTCCAACACCGCAGTTTGAAAGCATCAGTTCTTTGGCACTCAGACTTTTTTATGGTCCAGCTCTTGTATTGGTACACAACTACTGGAAAAACCATAGCTTTGACTCTGCAGCAAAATGACGTCTCTGCTTTTGATGTCTCTCCATTTTCCTTCCTCAGGATTGCTTTGGCTATTTGAGGTCTTTTATATTTTCATACAAATCGTAAATTTTTTTGTTCTAAATCTGTAAAGAATTCCATTGGGAATTTGATAGGGATTGCATTGAATCTGTAGATTGCTTTGGGGATGGATTGCATTGAATCTATAGATTGCTTTGTATAATCATTTTCACAATATTGATTCTTCTAGTCCAGGAACATGGCATATTTCTCCATCTGTTCGTGTCATCTTTTGTCATCAGTGTTTTATAGTTTTCTGAGTACAGGCCTTTTGTCTCTCTAGGTAGGTTTATTCCTGGGTATTTTATTCTTTTTGTTTTGATGGTAAGTGTGATTGTTTAATTTCTCTTTCAGATCTTTTGTTATTAGTGTATAGGAATGCAGGAGATTTCTGTGCATTAATGTTGTATCCTGCAGCTTTACCCAATTCATTGATTAGCTCTAGTATTTCTTTAGTGGCATCTTTAGGGTTTTCTATGTATAGTATGGTGGGATTTGCGGACAGTGACAGTTTTACTTCTTCTTTTCCAGTTTGTACCCCCTTTCTTGCTTTTTCTCTGATTGCCACGGCTAGGACTTCTAAAACTATGCTGAATAAAAATGGTGAAAGCGGACATTCTTGTCTCGTTCCTGATCATAGAGGAAATGCTTTTAGTTTTCACCATTGAGAATGATGTTTGCTGTGGTTTGTCGTACGTGGCCTTCATCATGTTGATGTCTGTTGCCTCTGTGCCCACTTTTCTGGAAAGTTTTTATCATAAATGGATGTTGAATTTTGTCAGAAGTTTTTCCTGCGTCTATTGAGATGATCATATTTTTTTTTATTCTTTAATTTGTTAATACGGAGTATCATATCGATGTGTATATTTTGAAGAATCTTTGCATTCATGGGATAAATCCCACTTGATCTTGGTGTTTGATTAATGTATTGGTGGATTCTGTTTGCTAGTGTTTTGTTGAGGATTTCTGCATTTATGTTCATCAGTGATACTGGTCTGTAATTTTCTTTTTTGTGATATCTTTGTCTGGTTTTGTTATCAGGGTGATTGTGGCCTCATGGAACAAATTCTCTCTGCAGTTTTTTGGACGAGTTTGAGCAGGATGGGTGTTATTTCCCTAAATAAATGATAGAATTGGTCTGTGAAACTGTCTGGTCCTGGACTTTTGTTTGTTGGAAGATTTTTAATTACAGTTTCAATTTCGTTACCTGTGATTATTCTGTTTATAGTTTCAAATTCTTCCTCATTCAGTTTTGGAAAGTTGTATCTTTTTAAGAATTTGTCCATTTCTCCCAGGTTGTCCCATTTTATTGGCATATAGATGCTTGTAGTAGTTGTCTGTTATGATCATTGTATTTCTGTAGTGTCAGGTGTTATTTCTCATTTTTCATTTTATTATTTGAGTACTCTCCCTTTTTTTCTTTGAATCTGGCTAAAGCTAAAGGTTTATCAATTTTATCTTCTCAAATAACCAACATTTAGTTTTATCGATTGCTATTATTTTCCTCTTTTCTGTTTCTGCTCTGATCTTTATGATTTCTTTCCTGCTGACTTGGGGTTTTCTTTGTCCTTCCTTCTCTGGTTGCATTAGATGTAAGTTTAGACTATCTGAGATTTTTCTTGTTTCTTAAGGTGAGATTGTTAGAAGTGTTTGAACTGTTTTTGCTGAGTCCCATAAGTTGTGGATCATCGTGGGTTTTTTTTTTTTTTTTGGTTGTGCTGGGACTTCATTGCTGCGCAGGCTTTTTCTCTAGTTGCAGGGAGTGGGGCCTGCTCTTTAGTTGCAGGGCACAGGCTTCTAACTGTGATTACTTCTCTGGTTATGGAGCACAGGCTCTAGACGCACAGGCTTCAGTAGTTGTGGCTACCGGGCTCAAGAGCACAGGCTGAGTAGTTGTGGTGCACTGGCTTAGTTGCTGCAGGGCATGTGGGATCCCAGACCAGGGATCAGACTCATGTCTCCTGTATTGGCAGGTGCATTCTTTACCACTGAGCCACCAGAAAAACCCCCTTGTGTTTTCTTTGTCATTTGTTTCTGTGTATTTTTTTTTCTTTGATTTCTTTAGTGATCTCTCAGTTATTGGCAGCACGCTATTTAGCCTCTGTATTTGTGGGTTTTTTTTTTAACAGTTCTTCTGCAGTGTCAGATGTAATTTCTCATTTTTTTCCCTGTAATTGATTTCTAATCTCATAACTTTGTGGTTGGAAAAGATGCTTGATACTATTTCAGTTTTCTTAAATTTTCTTTGTCCTGATTTGTGACCCAAGATGTGATCTATCCTGGAGTGTTCTGGGTGCACTTGAGAAGAATGTATATTCTACTGCTTTCGGGTAGAATGTCCTGTGCTGTGCTTAGTCGCTCAGTCGTGTCTGACTGTTTGCGATCCCATGGACTTTAGCCCGCCAGGCTTCTCTGTCCATGTGGATTCTCCAGGCAAGAATACTGGGGTGGGTTGCCATGCCCTCCTCCAGGGCATCTTTCCAACCCAGGGTCGAACCCAGATCTCCCACATTGCAGGCAGATTCTTTACTGTCTGAGCCACCAGGGAAGCCCCAGAATGTCCTATAAATAGCAATTAAGTCTATCTGGTCTGTTGTGTCATTTAAAGTTTGTGTTTTTGTATTTTCTGTCTGGATGATCTGTCCATTGGTGTAAGTGGGGTGTTAAAGTCCCACATTATTGTGCTACTGTCGACTACCCCTTTTATGGCTGTTAGCACTTACCTTATGTATTGAGGTGCTCCTATGTTGGATGCATAAATATTTATAATTGTTGTATCTTCTTCTTGAATTGATCCCTTGATCATTCTGTAGTGTCCTTTCTTATCTCTTGTAACAGTCTTTATTTTAAAGTCTGTTTGATATGAGTATTGCTTTTAATTCCCATTTGCATGGAATATCTTTTTCCATACCCGCACTTTCAGTCTGTATGTGTCCCTAGGTCTAACATGGATCTCTTGTATACAACATATATATGGGTCTTGTGTTTGTATCTGTTCAGCTAGCCCTTGTCTTTTGGTTGGAGCATTTAATCCATTTACATTCAAGGTAATTATCAATATGTATGTTCGTGGGTTTTTTCCTTCTCTTGTGTTTCCCATCTACAGAAGTTCCTTTAACATTTGTTGTACAGCTGGTTTGGTGATGCTGAATTCTCTTAGCTTTTGCTTGTCTATGAAGCTTTACATTCAGGCCTTTAATCCATTCTGAGCTTATTTTTATGTGTGGTGTTCTGGTTTCATTTTTAACATGTAGCTGTCCAGTTTTCCCAGCAGTGTTTATTAAAGAGACACTCTTTTCTCCACTGTATAGTCTTGCCTCCTTTGTTGTAGATTAATTGACCATAGGTGGAAAAAAACTCAGATTTTATAGCTGAGGAAACTGAGGTACAGAGGTAATTTGCCCCAATTCACAGTGAGTGAGTAGAGGAGCAGAAGTTGAAGCCAAGCTGTCTGGCTTCCAGGCTCTGAATCCTTCTGGAATGCCACGTGGCAGTAGATGCAAAGGAGAGCACCTTGGAGAAGAGCTTGGTGAGCTGAGTCTTACTGGATCAGAAAAAGTTGTCCAGACAGAGGGGAGTTGCGTAGGGATGGTCTCACAAGGAGGAAGCTCTGTGAAAAGGAAGGAGGCATGAAGTAGGAAAAGGCGTGCATGGGGCTGACTGAGTAGCTAGGTCCTGTTGGGACTCACTGGGACATTTCATATTGATGGGAAATAAGGCTGGAGAGATGGGTGGGACCCAGGCACGCAGGAACGTGGATGTTGTGCTAAATAACGACATCTGTGGGTGGTGAGGGTATAGGTAAAACTGGAGGCATGGTGTGCAGTTAGCAGGCTGTTACAGTAGTCTTAGCTTAATTTTGGCTTTCAAAATGTTGTTATTAGCAATTGGATTGGAAAAGACCAGGGATGGATTAGGGAAATACTAGAGGAGGTAAAGCTGACTGTGGTAAAGGTTTGATTTGGACAGTGTTACTAACAGAATACAGCACACATATCCTTTTGGGGGTGCTGGAGGTGTGGAAAGTGACTGAGCCTGAGGAAAAGCACAGCTGGCTGTTGGAAATCTGATGCAGCTGGAGGTAGGGTGAAAAAAAGAGGTAGGAATTAAATCCTGCCCAGGACACTCGGCCCTGACACATCTTTATATTTCTGCACTTTTTCAACACACCGAGTCTGTGGTGCACCAGGCACTGCATGCCTGCAGCCGTGGCCTGAGGGGCGGGCCCTCCCTGGTGGCTCGTGCAGTGAGGTGGTCAGTTCATCCCAGGGTCCTGGGGCCCGGAACGGAGCAGATCATGAATATCTGTTGCCTGTAATGACACAGGCTGGCTGATGGCATTTTTTTCACAGTTGCCTTTCCCACAAGCGGACACAGAGGGCAGATGTTCTGTATCCTCATACTATTTCAGAGACCCTCAGTCATGCATTGGTTGGTTTTTTTTTTTTTTTTTGAATTAGGAAGGACTTGAAGGAAACAAGTGGAGTGGCCCTAATCTCTTTAATACTCTTGTGGGAGTTTGAACGCAACTGATGAGGCTCCCCGCTCCCCAACAGTCAGTCAGAATCACCATTCCATTGGCATGTGAAATGCTCAGTAAGAACAAAACCTGCACGGATTCGGGAAACAAGAGTTTTAAGATCTGACCCTCCTGTCCTCTCCTTCACGGGTCCACCACACTTCTCATCCCAGTAGACACCAGCTTTCCAGGGAGCCTGGGTAGCTTGAGCTCCTTGTTTGCATCCCTCGGAGGGGAGAAGCGTGGTGGACTGACCTGGCGCTGTAAAGACAGAGGTCTCCCCAGCCCCTTCCTGCAGCGCTGCCTTGGGGAAGCTGCGTAAAGGGCAGCGCCAAGCGGTAAGGACCTTGATCAGAGGGTACGGTACTCATGAGGTCCCCGTGGGCACTGCCTCCAGGGTTGTGTGGGGGGACCTGCTGTAAAAGGAAACACGTGAGAAGAAAAACAGTCCAGTAAGGGATCCCAGTGTGGAGGGGGCTGCTTGTTGTGACTGAAGCCCCTCTCTCTGGAGGTGCCGGAGCACAGGGGGGTCCCAGGGGTGCTGTTTGCAGGACCCCAGCTGTGCCCGACATGGTCCCCATCCTCTCCAGTTCAGGGAGCTGGATGCTGCTGTGGTGACCACTCCTTGGACCGGCTGGGCACCCGCTGCTCCCTGTTTCCCGGAATCCGGTTGTGCTTGTCCAGTCAGGACCACATGATGCCATTTCACAAGAAAATAGGATTTCCTAATGTGACTGTAAGCTCCTCAGAGACAAGGAGAAGGTAACATCTTTGAAACCTCTCTAGCATCTATCTAGCTTGGTGCTCAGACTCCTCATTCTTGATTGATTAATCACATGGAGCTTTCAGTTTCTATGAGTTTTTGTTTGGATAATGATATACAATTATATTGCTTTAAGAAACAAAAGATGAAATGTTCCAGACATGTCTTTTTCTGCTTAGGAAGTAAGAAATATTTTCATGAAATACTAATTTTATTCTTAAAATTTTTTCATTGGTATAAATTTGAGGTAACAGTTTGAGTGCTCAAGTACCAGCAATTGGAAAAGGCCTAATTGTTAAATCGAGAGTTATCTGTAAAGAAGCAAGCAATCATTTAAAAACTAGAGTAAAGGAAGCTATTAAGGAGTTTTATTATAGTTTTTATTTTGTTTGCCCAGGACGGTGGGTGGTAAGGTCTTTATGCCCTTCTCACAACAAATACTTTATTTTATAAGCATACATTTTGGAAGCCTTTAAAGATGAATAATAGCTTTAAAAAGAAGAGTGAAGTTAATGTCATCTGTAGATACTGAAAATTGATTTCTGGCTTAGACTTCAGTTTCAGAATCTATGTACCTGTAGTAATTTTTTTTTTAACCTTTTTTTATTGGAATATAATTGTTCTACAGTGTGTGTTTCTTCTGTACACTGAAGTGAAGCAGCTATAAGTATACAAAATCCTTTCCTTCTTGGGCCTGCCTCCAGCCCTCAGGTCATTACAGAGCACCGAGCTGAGTTCCCTGTGCTGCTCGGCAGGTTCCCATGAGCAGTGTCACGCATGGCAGTGTATATATGTCCATCCTGACCTCTCAATCTGTCCCACCCTCCCTTTCTACCCTCTGGTGTCCATATGTCCATTCTCTGCGTCCGAGTCTGTACGAAAATAGGATCATCTGCACCATTTTCCTAGATTCCACATGACCTGTAGTAATTGATTATAGTATCATAAATGAACCAACTAAGTGTCTCAAATTTTTAGTGCCTTTGGATACTAGTTTGGTTTCTCAAGTAGAGACAGCATAGTGAAATTATCACTTAAAGCTTTTTACCCTCAAATATTTGAAATTAAATCATTCTGGGGCCATCCAGTCCTGTTCTTATTAATGGAAGGAATTTAAAAAATTTTCCCTCTTAAGAAACCTGACTCTTGTCAACCCATTTCCTCCAGAAACAGGGCCACCGTGTCCTCTCCTAAGATCGTGCCTCGGTCAGTCTTTGTAACTGTGGGAATTCCATGTGCAGTAGTTACACATGTAGTCATTTATAAAGATTTCAAAATCAGGTATGAAAAAAGATTTACCACAAAAAGACAAATCTTCTAAACATCTAAGATACATCTTCTAAATCTTTACCTATGTTAGGAAAACATTCAGTTTCTTAGGGGTGATCATATTATCAAATATTTTTCAGTTTTTTAAAAAAATCAGTTTCCTCCACTAAAATAATCTAACCATAAGGATTTGCTATGCTGCTGCTACTGCTGCTAAGTCGCTTCAGTCGTGTCCGACTCTGTGCGACCCCAAAGACTGCAGCCCACCAGGCCCCGCCATCCCTGGGATTCTCCAGGCAAGAACACTGGAGTGGGTTGCCATTTCCTTCTCCAATGCATGAAAGTGAAAGTGAAGTCGCTTAGTCGTGTCTGACTCCTTGCGACCCCATGGACTGCAGCCTACCAGGCTGCTCCGCCCATGGGATTTTCCAGGCAAGAGTACTGGAGTGGGGTGCCACTGCCTTCTCCGAGGATTTGCTCTAACTTAGGGAAATGTCAGTATGCCAGTGGGTTGCACCTGTACTGTGCTTGGCTCACTGCCTTTGCGTCAGTGGTTACTGACTAGAATCGCGGAGTCAGTTCTTACCCTAGTATGATGTTTCCGTGGATTATACACTAATCTTTTAAAAATAATCAAACCTTCATAACATTGATTTCAGAGCCCAGCGACTTGACTCTGAAAATCTACAGAGCTGAATCGTATGCTGGTCTCCAAGAGTTTAAAGCAGCTATAGAAGATTTAAATGCAGTTCTCTTTCAACTGCCAAATTGGCCTGAGGTAAAATTACTGTTTTACATTTGCATACATTTAAGAATTTCAACTGTAGGGAATATGCATTTCAATTATGATTGTAAGTTACAACGAAATGGATTGGGTGATTTCTTTTAAATATATAGAATAGTTCTGGAAGTCTAAGGTCAATATTTTGAGTGGATGAATATCATCTGACAGTTTTTTAAACTATAAGAAATGTTTGTTTCCTAACTAGAGAACAACTTGAATTCGACACACAGGAAAAAAAAAACAAACAAACTCTAATATACAGCATTTCCTCAAAGACATACATCTGGCCCTATTGTGGAGATGGACCCAAATAGGTTGTCAGTAGAGGAGGTTTATTAATGGAGAGAGAAGAGGTTCTGTGGCTGAACAGTTGACTGAGGCATTGTGATGGGAACTGGGTGATGAGGCAGTCGTTTAATACGGTAGATGGGGGCCTTGCCCATGCTCTTTTGAAAAAAGATCTGCAGCATGT
Organism: Bos taurus; assembly: GCF_002263795.3. NCBI lineage: Eukaryota > Metazoa > Chordata > Mammalia > Artiodactyla > Bovidae > Bos > Bos taurus. The sequence continues at coordinate 24,260,811 of NC_037354.1, forward strand.
ATATATTATATAATCGGTTTACAAATTCTCCTTTTTACCAATACTGTCAAGGCAAATCAGTCCATCTCCCATATATGTTATTTAAGTTAAAAGTCATCTTTTAATGTGACTTTTTTTTCTGCATTCAAAGCTATGCCTTTGAGGACTATATAGTAAGGATGCTGTAAAATTTATAAATTAATAAAATGATTCAGAATCTCATGATGACATGACCAGTTGGTACAAGTCAAATCAGTGTTAAGAATACAAGGGAAAATGATTTGTACAGACAGCTTTGGTGGCAGCGGTGGTTTAGTCGCTGTCATGTCTGACTCTTGCGAGACCCCATGGGCTGTAGCCCACCAGGCTCCTCTGTCCGTGGGATTCTCCAGGCAAGAATACTGGAGTGGGTTGCCATGCCCTCCTCCAGGGGATCTTCCCAACCCGAGGATCGAACCCAGGTCTCCTGCATTGCAGGAGAACTCTTTTGCCAACTGAGCCACCAGGGAAGCTCTTAAAACCATTAAATAGGAAAGAACCCTCTGGACTTATCATTGACAGGATATAATTAGAAATGTGGCTTTGGAGTCATTTTCTGGACCTCATAATCATAGGTGCCTCTCCCGGATAGGGTGTAAATGTGCCTTTAAAATGCTTTGGGCTCCTGAGAGTCATTCAGAGTTTCAAAATGAACATTTCCAAGTAGAACTTTTTTTTAACCTTATGTGATATTGATATTTCAAAAAACAATTCCATCCATAAAAGTTGGGTATGTGTGCTTTTATTAAAGGTCTACTTCAGGAAAGGAAAAGTCCTCCACGATGCTGGTTTTTTAGGTGATGCCTTACAACTGTTTCTTCAGTGCTTAGCGCTTGATGAAGATTTCGCACCTGCAAAGCTAGAAGTAGAAAAGGTAATCCGTTTACCAACTGTAACACTTCCAGCCAGTTTCCCGACAACACAGGTCTTTTTACAAATGCCAGTTAGACTCTTGGGGTAAGAACATAAGGGGTGTCCATAAGTCAGATTTAGTAGCAGTTTGACAAGGGGTTTTCAGGTTCAATATACTTATTAGCATATTGAGTTCTTACCAAAATCAGAACATTTCAGAGAGAGTTAAATGGATTACTTTTGCCTAGTTAAATTTAGATGTTCTCTAATAGTCTGTTCCATGGGAGCCAGACCAGTCATTCTTAATTAAATACTGTTGTCATGATGTTCCTGCTCAGGAATTTTTATTGGCTTCCTTTGCCTTTCATTTCAGGTCTCAACTTTGCTTGCTTTCCGTGGTTGCCAGTAGTACTGCCCACTCAGTTTATTTCGCCTTAGTTTTCTCAGTACTCCATACATCACTTTCCAGAGTTTGTTCAGTGGTAGATGTTAATTAAAAGGAAAAGGGGATCTCTGATCAAATGACTCTGGGAAACACTGGGTTAAACCAGTCAAACAGATTTCTTCAGCCCTTCTCGAGAGTTTTTGCTTTGCTAGCATGACAACAGCATTCAGCTTTTGCCAGATTTACTCACAGAACATCTGGGAAGACTAGAGTCTCTGAAAAATGTTTTAGGAAAATCTATCCTAATACAATTTCAGTGCCCAGTCATGTTGTTCCCTTCAGTGTCCCCCAAAGAGGCCACATCGTTTATTGCGTTTGTAGTGTTTCTCAGAACATGGCTTTTTGTTAGTCATCTTGAGTGCATGGTAAACACAAAGATTTCCTGGGTCCCACCACAGACCTTTGGAATTAGAATCTCTGGAATTAGAGTATAATTTAACAAGCACTTCAGGAGATTCTTATGTCCCTTAAAGTAAGAGAACTTTGGAATTTTTCTTGCATTCCAAATGCTTTATGAATAAGCCAACATCCTCCATAAGGCTTGTTTGCATGCATGTTCCAGCCCACTGATTTAACAAAACACGGCTTACTGTTGTGTGTTTTCTTGCTGTGTTCTCTTTGCTAGAGTGATCTCCCTGGTGAGACTGCAGACTTTATAAGGGCTTATAATTTTGCATTTTCCGTGCTGCTGGGTATCCTTACTTTTCTGTAATTATTTGTTGGTTAATAAGGTCAGGTGAATGCAAAATACCTACTGCCTTGAAATATTTTTTCTTTTTTTTGGAGTAAATTGTGGTATAATTTACATGTAATAAAAGGCATTTTATAGTTCAGTGAGTTTTGAGAAATTATACATTCATGTAACAACACCCCAGTCAAGATACAGACTATTGCAGATCACCCTGGAAAGCTCCCTCATCTCCTCTGCAGCAGATGCCCTCTCTCTGTGCTTCCAGAGGGAGCTACTGCTCAGACCTCTAGCGCCACAGACTAGTTCTGCCTGTTCTGAACCTTCACATACAGTGTATATACTCTTTTTTTCGCTCAACATGTTTTTGAGACACATCCAGTCATTTTTTTCTTTTTTCACCAAGTATCCTGTGGTATGAACATGTCACAGTTTGTGATATTCACAGTTAGTGGTGATTTTCATTTGGATTGTTTCTAATTGATGCCACAAACATTCTTTTACATGTCATTTTGTGAACATATGTTTTTATCTCTCTTCAGTAAATACCTAGGAGTCAAGTAACAGTCTTCTAGGGTGGGGGTATGTTTAATACTTTTTTTTTTTAATCAGGGGAAATGTAAAAACATACCCAAATTCTTTAGTGATTGTTCATTAAACGGTTTATTGCTTGAGCACCTACAGATGCACACACTTTCATTAATACCATGTATATTTCCTTTTTATTTACATTGTAAAGATTTATGGAAAATTCTGATTTTTGTGCCTTGAGAGATAGAACAGCTGAAAAACCAAACTTCCAAATTGGGACTTTAAGAAATGTGTATATGCTGTACATATACACACAGCTTATTTGACAAGCAAACAAATTTGAATCCCTCTCATTTCCTTGTAGCCAGTCTGTTCCTCTGTCGTAATCCCCTTGGTGTTTCTGAGAGAAGCACCCAGAGTTTAGATACAGCAGCTGCCTCCATTTGGGCCGGCTGCCATGGGGTGCCCCCGTTAACACCGGGGGTGGTGACTGACCGTACAGGTCACTGGTTCAGGGAGAAGCTAAATTCACTGTAAACACATGGAATTTTAGTTCTGTGGTTAAAGGTCCAAGTTCACACAAACAGTCTAAGTTCAGCCTTAGAATATACATCGGGATGAACCATTAACTATATTGACTGATGGGACTTGCTGATGGTCAGAGGTAAATATCTTCCACTTCTCTTAAGATCTCGTCTTTCTACAAACCTTATATATACATGTAAACCTTTACCTTGGGCACCTTCTCAGGCCACCAGTCTAATCACCCCTGAGCCCTCCTTTTGAACCATTCCTTTGATGCGGTTTGACCCCCTTGGAGGCACACCTTGGTTTTGGCAGGACTTTTAAAATCAATATGGAAGTCCTTGTTTTTTTTTACTTAACCTGTTCCTTCCCTGCCCGTTAAAAATAATATTAGCTCTAAGTTTTCTTTTTTTTAGTTGATGTATAGCTGACTTACAATATTATTAGTTTCAAGTGTACAACAAAGTGATTGGATATTTTTATAGTTTATACTCCATATGAAATTTTCCAGAAATTCTTAAATATTGAGTGAGTGAGGTGAGTGAAAGTCACTCAGTCGTGTCCGACTTCTTGTGACCCCATGGACTATACAGTCCATGGAATTCTCTAGGCCAGAATATTGGAGTGGGTAGCCTTTCCCTTCTCCAGGGGATCTTCCCAACCCAGGGATTCCCACATTGCAGGCAGATTCTTTACCAGCTGAGCCACAAGAAAAGCCCTCTTAAATATTAAGTAACTAAATTATCCTTAATAAACTATTTTATATTTTTCATTATTCTTTATGATACCTTCCTTACAGATTTTATGTGATTTATTATCACCTGAAAACTTAAAAGAAGGCCTGAAGGACTCTTCCTGGAGTTCATTACCATGTATTAAAAACAAACCTTTCAGTTTTCCTTCAGTGATGGAAGAGTCTCACTCTGCCAGTGAGCTGAGCCCAGAGCAGGTAAGGGGTGAGAGAAGACGGTCATAGGCTTAGTGTTTCCATTTTCTTCACAAGATCTTCACTTTCCTAGTTTCAAATATTAATACTAAAATCTATGTAGGTACTTTCAACTTAGTAAGGCTTGCCTTAATAGGATTCCATTTGTGACCTTTTATTTTACACTAAAAACTTTTATGTGAAATATCTGCTCATTAATCACGTTACATCACCTGAATGTCAGAAATGTTTGTCTCTTGGAAAAAACCAGAACATTGTATTTATCTTACTTTCCTTGTAGTAGAAACAACTATATTAGCATAACTACTTAAACCTCATCATGACAGAAGTCAGCTTGATGTCTAGGGCTCTCTTAAGTACTGGCAAAAATCCTTTTCTTGCCAGGGTTTTAGAATTAAAAGTTGGTTTTGTTTTAAATGAACAATAAAATAAAGCTTTCAAGACATCACAGTTTCACTTCAGTTTAGTTCTTGGCGAGAGCAATAAGGACAGTAAAAACATACAGTCAGTTACCCTTATTTGTTGCATTTTTTTTGTAGAATGAAGAAATAGCAGAGGTCACCTCAGAGCCTGTCAAAGGAAGCCTAAACCGTGCTCGGTCAGCACAGGCTATCAATTCCACAGACATGCCTGCCAGAGAGGACTGTTTAAAAAGAGTGTCCTCGGAACCCTCACTCTGCATTCAAGGCAAAGGTGTTCTGCTGAAAAGAAAGTTGTCTCTTTTAGACCAGGATGTGATTGTAAATGAAGATGGAAGAAATAAGCTGAAAAGACAGGGAGGTAAAAATTTCACTACACTCACAGAAAACACATTGATTTTTTCAGAATGGCTTCCAAATTTTTTCCTAAAAAAGATAACCCCATCTCTTTGTTTTAATAGAAATTCCCACTGAAGTCTGTACGTTTTCATTAACTTACGGTGATGTCCCAGAAGAATTAATAGATGTCTCAGATTTTGAGTGTTCTCTCTGCATGAGGTAAGTATGTCAAATTTTATGAGTAGATAAAGGTAATCTACTCTGTAAGAACTGGACTTCCTTGGACTGCAAGGAGATCAAACTAGTCTAACCTAAAGGAAATCAGTCCTGAATATTCATTGGAAGGACTGATGCTGAAGCCCAAACTCCAATACTTTGGCCACCTGCCGCGAAGAACTGACTCCTTGGAAAAGACCCTGATGCTGGGAAAGACTGAAGGCAGGAGGAGAAGGGGACGACAGAGGATGAGATGCTTGGATGGCATCACCAACTCGATGGACATGAGTTTGAGTAAACTCTGGGAGTTGGTGATGGACAGGGAAGCCTGGTGTGCTGCAGTCCATGGGGTTGCAAAGAGTTGGACGCGACTGAACTGAACTCTAAGCATAAGCAGTGTGAAGTAACAGAGTAGTGAATTAAAAATCAAAAGATAAGAATTTTAGTCCTCGGTTTTCCTTTCACATCTTGGGCAAATAATATAATCTCTGAACCTTATTTAGCTTTTCCTTACTTAGAAGGGGCTTCCCTGGTGGGCCCATTCCCTTTCTTTACCATGACTGAGGAACTAACTTTGACTTTTCACTTAGAAAGTGGTGTCAGGATTTGTGTGTATGTGCACGTGCTCAAGTGCTCAGTCTTTCAGTCGTGTCTGACTCTTTGCAACCCTGTGGACTGTAGCCCACCAGGTTCCTCTGGCCATGGAATTCTCCAGGTGAGAATACTGCAGTGGGTTTCCATTTCCTTCTACAGGGCATCTTCCTGCATCTCTTATATCTCCTGCACTGGCTGGCAGATTCTTTACCACCATGCTATATTTAAGTCTTACAACAATCAAATGACTAAAATATAGAAAGTATCTGAGGAATTGTACTATAAAAGCTATACATGTTATTACTGAGACTCCATGGTTTTAGATTTGGGTAAGAATACAATGATGTATTGTGTGTTTGTGATTCTATCTTGTTTATGTATCTTAACTCCAAAATCCTTTTTAAGTAACACTGGATAAGGATTTCCATTATATGAATGCTTGTAATTCTAAGACTGATAATTTGAAAAGAACATTTTCCATTTATATAAATCGTGGTGGAGGCAAGGGAACAGTGTGTCAAGCACCTGGAACTGGCCACACCAGGTATTTCTGAACCACGTCCCTTGATTCTTACCCTTGGCTGCTTCATCTTGAGGTGAGGGGATCAGACCCCGACGATTTCTGAAGTACTTGTACATCTAACAATACTTCTGGGAACTCCCAAAGTATTGTGTTTCAGGAAATAACTAGAATGTAAGGAAAATTAGTTTTTCCATATTGTTTGAGTATCACATCTGGTTTTGAGCATCAGTTTTCTTTGGGATTCAATGGTAATATTCATTGGATTATTTTGAATGAATTTCATATAGTAAGGCGCTTTATAAGCAAACCAGTTTTAAAGTGATGAGTGTACAAAAACAAATGAAGAAGTAATAATACAGTTTACATTGTTAATCTTGCACTAGTCTGGTGCAAGTATTTTAGAAGTACTGCCCATCTCAGTTTGGACCAGCCCCGTTTCGAGGCTGCAGTAGCCCCTGTGAATGGTGGTGATATCAGTCCGTACAGCTCCAAGCAGGGTACCCCCGATGATGGTGAACTTTAAACAGTTCAGGAGGCTGTACCTGGCGTTTACCACTGGTCCTTCCCTCCTCTCGTGCCTGTCAAACTCTCCTTCCTCTTCTAAACAGAAGCTGGTGTTACGGTTACACTATTGGTTCAGTTTTTCCAGTGCACAGCTTATGGTGAAAACTAACATGTATTCTGGTTGATTTCAGGTTGTTTTTTGAGCCAGTGACAACCCCTTGTGGACATTCATTCTGTAAGAACTGTCTTGAGCGTTGTTTAGATCACACACCATATTGTCCTCTTTGCAAAGAAAGCTTAAAAGAGGTAAGCATTTGTGTATTTGTTTATTGCTCTTACGTGTAGCAACATGGTTTGACTTCTATTTAGCCATAGAAATAATGATTATTAGGTTCAGAATAAATTACATTATACATACTGATTGACCAAAAGGGATCATGCATGTCTCATTACCCATCTGCTAGTATTGGAGGAAAGTGAGTTTGGAGAGGGTGGGAGAAAGCAGAGTCTGAAGACCGAATCCCTATACTTAATTTTTTAAACACATGAGGTGTGATCAAGTATCTGGTCAGGAATATGTTGACTTTAATAACAGTATTGGGGAATCTCAACTGCCCTGCCACCCACCCCCATTTTTAGGTTGGATTTCAGGCCTCAGTCAATCCCCTTAACGTCTGGACCAACATCCAGTAGCACTTGCTACATTGATGGAAATGCCCTGTATCTATGCTGTCCAACATGGTAGCTATTGGCCACATGTGTGGGAGGGACTGTACTTTTAATTAATTTACATTTAAGTAGGCACGTGTGAGTAGTGGCTCCCACATTGGACAGCACAGTTCTAGAAAGTGGTAGCCTGGCAAGAAGAGGGAGGCTTCCCACACCCCTCCTTGTCTGGCAGGTGGTCTGCACAGATCACCCTGCATTAGGAAAACAGCTGGATCTCAGGTGGGTCTCTTCTGTAACCAGTGGGAGGGCAGCACCCTCTTCAGTCCTGCTTGATGTCCTCCAAGGTGAGGCCAGAGCCTTAGAATTCTTGTTGCAGTGGTAGCATTGATCCAGGAGAGTGATTCTGTCTCTAGATTTTAAGGAAAAAAGTGTCTTGAAAATACAATGTAAAAATTTGATGAAAATCATTTTGCTATTAAAAATAGTTATTTCCTATGTAGAAAGCATAGCTCTGTACAGATGTCATATAGCATATATGTATTGTTACATTTCATACAACATAGCAACCCTACATGTAGTGGAACACAAAACATAGAATGTTTACAAAGTCAGGAAACCTAAAATAAATCTTTAAAGAGTTTTTTACATTTTCAACTTTTAGACTCTGTTTTCAGATAAAGTACTCTGAAACATGCTATCTTTCCTGGTTTTACAAAGTTTTTCGATATGCTTATATATTTACTATGCTTTAAATTTAGAGTTATCGCACCTTAAATGTCTGAAGTTCTAAGGAAAACAAAGTAAGGATGTTATTTAAAAACTTAACTAACATACTGTTTAAAAATAACTTTATCCTTTGTTCTGACTTGACACCATGTATAATTGGTAAAGTCTAAATATACCTTTACACGGATAAAATAGATATGCTCTACTTTTCTGCTCTTCCTACTTACTTTGCTCATTTTTTCATCTGAATGCATCTCAAAGATGTGATTTTCATAGCAGCATAGTAGTCCAATGATACAACATTTTTCTGTTTTGGAGCATTTCAGTTCTTTTTTTTTTTTTTTTTAAGTATACTATGGTCAGTGTCTTTGACTCTTTCCTTAGGATAAATTCCTGGGAGAATTACTGGATCAAAGGCCATATATTTTAAGACTCTTAAAACCAATTGCCAGATTGCCTAGGTCTCAAGTAATGTACAAATTTAGATTCTTACCAGTAATGGAAGAGAGACCATATTTCCTAAATTTAATACATGAGTCTTAAGTTTTAAAATGTCTTTATTACTTTGAAATTGCTTTTATATCTCTAATTTGATTAATTTTATAATAAACTCTTAAGTTACCTATATATATGTATATATTATCTGCTCAAGAGTACATCTCTGCAGTCAATAGCCCAGTTGTTCTCAAGGTATGTTCCCCCAACCAGCAGCATCTATATCCCCTGGGAACTTGTTAGAAATATGAATTCGCATACCCTTCCCCAGAGCCACTAAATCAGAACCTGGTGAGGGCTCAGCAGTCTGCACTTTTAACAAGCCACAGTTCTTGCCGAAGTTGAAAAACCACAAGTATAAGCCATGTGCCCACCATTCATATTTTCTACTCTGTACTTCATTAGATACTGACAAAGCCCTTATTTTTGCTGGATCTAGGGGAAAGCTGGTTTCTCTTTGTCTTGTGGTTGTCTCACAAGAGTTTCCTCATTACTCATTTCCTCATTAAGCAAATTGGTATTGGACGTATATACACACACACACACATGTTTTGTTCAGAATTCTGTGTACACACTCTGAACTGGTCCTTGGCCCTATGCAGTTCTTAGTTTAGTTACAGAGATATAATATATCCCTGTCCAGCTAATATAGTGCAGGGTATGGTAGCTGCCTTCTATATATTAAAGGTTATTCCTAGGAGACAGAAAAATAAGGAACACTTTATACAAAAGGTAAAATTGCAGCCAGACCTTGAAGGATAGTCAGATGGCTTTTGGCAGTTGGAAGAGAAAGTAACACAAAAATGTATCAGGGTGGCAGCGTTCAGAGTATTATGGAGTGGCACAAACGTACCACCTTACCCAGAGGGTGACTCACATAGGAAAAGCAGCCTCTTGATAAGATATGGGCATCAGTAGTCATAGTGGGATGACAGCAGAAGAAAAATCTGAAAGAAAAGTTATCTGGAACAAAAAAAGGGAGCAACTTTGCTTTTCTTAAGGCAAATGCATTATTTTCTTTATTCCTTATTTTTGTTTCTCGATTGAAATGCTAGTTTCAGATACACATGCACTGTCAGAAGGAACTTACCTTTGGTGTGGGAGACGGCAGGAGCAGGGCTGACTGCTGTTAATGATGTGTGATCATAGCAAGGCAAGGGTCGTCTTATATACAGAACTTGTTTCGGGTTGCAGACTTACCTTGAATGCTCTTGAGCTAAGCTTCAGGCAGGTTTTCCAGTTTAGCGTCATCTGTTGTATTGTTCCCCCTCACTAATGAATTCAGAACCGACTGTGTAAATATGTAATAAAGGCTTTACTATATGAGTTAAACTGTTTTACCTGTTTTGTACTGTAGGGGGGAAAAGTGCTGGAATGTAAAATAATATTGTCTTTCAGTATCTAGCAGATAGGAGGTACTGTGTCACACAGCTGTTGGAAGATTTAATAGTGAAGTATCTGCCTGATGAGCTGTCTGAGAGAAAAAAAATATATGATGAAGAAACTGCTGAACTCTCACAGTAAGTTTCTTCTCATACAAATTAACATAATCAAATCAAACTACTACCCTTTGAAATAATGAGGAGAAGCCTCCTCACAGCCAGCTGGGTTCTGTCTGTAGTTCAACCCAGTCTAGTCAAAGGCATATCGTAAACAAATATTGGTTAATTTCCCCTGCCTTCAACACTCAGAGGTTTTCAGGTTTATTTGGTAACTTCCAGATGTTCTGTTGGGAGTGACGTCCTGACAGCTCTCCACACTGAACCAGTCTTTTAGCTGGTGGGGGGGCGGCCGAGGGCCGGGTGTTCCTCCAGGGACATCAGGCTGATGGAGGTGGTTGCTGGGAACTGCCGCCCTCAACTATCAGCCCCCGCCCATAGGAGAAAGTAGAGGGTAAGTGGCCTGGATTGGCAGGGGGAGTAGCCAATCAGAGGTTTGCAAGGGGGTGGGACCTTGAGACCTGAGACAAATTGGAAGGGGTGACTTTAGGGGCTAAAATCTCAATGAAGATACTGACTGTTCGCATAATTGACTTAGTATCAGGAAGGTGAAAAACCTGGTGGTAACTTTGGGATTCAGTGGTACAGGGTACTACTGAGAGCACATAAAAAGCTCATCAGGGCTGGGTAATTTTGTTGCTCTGTGTGTTGCTTTCTCACACTTTTCTTCTTTTCTCTTCCCTCCATGACTTGACCTCTTTCACCATTTTCTTCAGTCTCCAAGTTTCTTTACTGGGTTTCTAATTTCTTAACTCTTTCCTGTTCCCACTTTAACTGGACACTGAAGACCAAAATTGTAATTTTTACATGCTGTTTTTTGTTTTGTTTTTTTTTTTAATATAAATTAAAACATTTTCTAAGAGAAAAATAACTGCTTTACAGACTTTTTGTTTTTAGTATGTGTCCACCAAATGTTGTCATCGGGTCAGTGGCCTTCAATAGAAGAAAGGTTTCTATCTTTTCTTTATAGAAGTTGATAGTGGTTTGTCTTCTGATGGAACTGATATTTTATTGTGACTTTGTGATAGAAAATATTCTAATGTGTGGATTAGAAACCTTTTGGACCAACGCTGCAAAAAGCTGGATACAAGAAAGCTTCAGATTTATTTTTGAAATACTTCAACACAATGACAGGACCAGACCTCCCCCCCGCCCCCAACACACACACAGACTGGAATTCATGAATGACAGGAGTAGTGATGCAAGGGAAGCTGCGTGTGATGCAGAGAAGCCTCGGGAATCTTGCTATGTACTAACTGGGCTATTTTCTTAAGGGTAGCTCATTCTCTGGTACTTACAAGTTTTGCTAATTAAAAGATATACTGGGTTGTGCACCCCCCCTTGTTTTTATGTTCATAAGAGTGCTTAGTGATGGTAAAAGACACAGTTTTAAAAGTAGAGGAATTAGGACTTGTATGTTAAACATGTATTACATATAGACTTCACATTGTGGTCTTTTTGAAGAAAGAGTAGAAAATATTAGTTGGGGGTGGGCAGGGAGAGCCAGAATCTGTAACTCAAAGGTAATCACCACTAGCATTTTGGCATATATCCTTCCTGATTTTAATATGTATATCCTTCCTGATTTTAATATATATAAATACATTATAAACAAAGATGGGATTATTTTACTCCCATTATTCAATACTTTCCTTTCTCATTAATCTAAAGTCTAAATATAGTATCTCATTTTATGATTACATCATAATTTATTTTACTGGTTGTCTCTTTTTGCTTCTAAGTTTTGGCAACTGTACACTTGAACATTTTTACAATACTTGCAGAAAAAAGTACACCTGTTGGTTCAAAGGATATGAATATTTAAAAAAATTTTTGATGTATATAGCCAAATTCTTCTTCGGTATGGTTGTACTATTTCAAACTGCCCCCATCAACTGCCAGTTTTTCCCCATACCCTTGCCAAAGGGTTTCTTTAGATTAATGAGAAACTGAGTGCTGCCTTTATCCTTCATATTTCCTGCCAATCTGGGAATTAAAATATTTTAATTATCTGGAAAAAATTGTATGCCATTGAATTACCTGCTTTTGTTAGGAAATATTTTAGTGACTAAAATTTTTTTAAAGGTGTTTTTTGTCCTTTGCAGGAACTCACTTATTATTGTCTAAGAGTAAGAGTGTTTTATGGATAGAAGATAATAACTCTGTCATGTTACAAATATTTTAAACATTTTAATATAAAATAATTACAATCAATTGCTTTTTCATTCATAAAAGTGCATAGCTCTATATGACAACTTTGCAATCCTCTTACAAGTAAATTTGAATTTACAGACAGTTTTAGGATTAATATTGTATCAACATAAGCTTAAATGAAGGGGATGCTGATTCTTATTCCTGCCAAGAATGAAAATTACCTGATTTTAGAGTAAATTTTTGTTTTCTATTACTTATTGAAAGTTTTACTCATTTTTGTTGTATCTTCTGATGTATACTAATGCAGTTTTTTTCTTCTTCAGCTTGACCAAGAATGTTCCAATATTTGTTTGCACTATGGCCTATCCCACTGTGCCTTGCCCTCTTCATGTATTTGAGCCAAGATACAGATTGATGATTCGAAGAAGTATACAGACTGGAACTAAACAGTTTGGGATGTGCGTCAGTGATACACAGAATAGGTATGCTTTTTGTCTAAATGTTTTTATTGATTCTTGAGTTTTCTGTGAATATTGCTGAGAACGTGCATGCCTGTGGCTTGAACTTTTGGTACTAACTAGAGTTTTTCTTCTAGTTTTGCAGACTATGGTTGTATGTTACAAATTAGAAATGTACATTTCTTGCCTGATGGAAGGTCTGTGGTTGATACCGTTGGAGGAAAGCGGTTTAGGGTTTTAAAAAGAGGAATGAAAGATGGATATTGCACCGCAGACATTGAATACCTGGAAGATATTAAGGTATTAAAACCTACCCTTTTTCAGCATTGGTGTACTCTGTCCTAGGCATTGTATAGGCGTGAAGGCTACAGTTTTCTAGGCACATTAACCAGTTCTTCCTGTCAGAGACCCTCATCAATACTTAGGCAAATTAGCTCCATTAATGACCTGCTTCTCATTTTTTTTTTTTTTTTTTTTGAAATTTTTATTTTATAATGGAGAATAGCTGATGAACAATGTTGTGACAGTTTCAGGTGGACCTTTATATCATCTTGCTCTTAATTATTGAGTTCCAAGAGAACTTGGGAGGCCACAACCCAGACTTTGTTCATTTCTACTGCCTTGACAACCACCACCGTGCCTAGAATCTAGTCATGTGTAGCTGCATGGTAGTTATTTAACAAAAGCAGGTGTTGAACTTCCAACCTAAGTTATGAAACCTGCTAATTCCTTCCCTTTTAAATTAATTAGTAGTCAAAGCTGATACAGTCAGCAGTAGATTGAACTTTGGTATAAAAGTAAACGTGAAATCCTTGAATGGGTCTATATATATGCCTAAGATAACCTCAGTGATAACATACACACAAACTCTAGAGCATCACAGATACAGCACTGTCAGTATAATTATAGGTGGTATCTTACCTGGGGAGGGTTAGTGTGATAATTTTCTTGAATAGGGTTAATGCTACCATTTTGATATTTCTAGTACCTGCTTTAGCATCTGCAGTTAGTTTAGCTACCAGAAAAATGATTTGAGATACTATAAATATCAAATGAAAGGCAATTTTCTTTGGAAGGGCATTAGAAAATTAGAAAAATAAGAAAATCTTGTATTATCACTTGTTCATTGATCTGCTTGATCATCCCAAGCAGCATTTACTGAGTGTTGTTAGCATTGGGCATTTTTACAAACAGTAGCTCACTGAATTTTCAAAAGTCAGATAGCAGGTAAGGAAAGTAGGATTCAGGAGTTTTAATTAGTAATAATTTGCCAAGATGATAATTTAAAGCCAGCTCTCTGGCTTCGAGTGCTATGTTTTATCTTGCACTCTTGACAAGCTTCTCTGCTGATGAACTTCATTAAATCTGCCACTGCCTATCCTATTTTATTATAAAGATGCTATGGAAAACTTTGTGCAGTGAGCTAGAAGTATTGAGTTGGAATTTTGAGTTGATTGACATAGTCTGTGCCTTAGCATATTTGATTAATAGACTTATTTCCTAAAGGTGATATTCTTTGTAAAACTAATAAACTTTAGTTTTGTGTAAATTTACATCTCCATATATTGGATTTGCTGACAAAATTCCTTGACTATATATGACATATAAATACGACAGTATGATAGAATATTGAAAGTATTAGGGATTTGATGTTTAGAACTGAATTCTCTATGTTGTAGTTTTAGGAATGTCTAAATTTTTCTTCATCTTAGCGCCTCATTTGTGTAATGATTTCTTGTTCATTCTGGGAAAGCTTCTCAAATTTGTTTTTTATATCAAGGTTATTTTTTTCCCTTGGTGTTGTAATTCTGTTTTCTGTCTTTCAATAACATTTTAGATTCTGTTATTGCAAGGAAATTCCATAACTTTAAAACTTCTGCCAGCTTTTTAGCTCCTTTTTCTAACCAAGACTCATGATTTTTATCATTCCTTGTTTACGAAAGTTCATGGTTTGGTCCCTTGAATTGTAAAAGGCTGGAAACTAGATACTTTTTTCTTTTGTAATAGTTTTAACAAGTATCATGTTTATTTTTTTAATCAAGATTTTTAAAATTGAAGTATAGTTGATTTACAGTGTTGCGTTAATTTCTGCTGAACAGTGAAGTGATTCATTTATACATAAAATATTAAAAAATGTAAATATTTCCATTTTCATTTATTACAGAATACTGAGCATAGTGCTCTGTGCTATATAGTAGGACCTTGTTTATCCATTCTATATATATAAAAAGCTTACATCTGCTGACCCCTGCTAGCCTCTCCCTTCATCCCTCCACCAGTCCCCTCTCCCTTGGCGACGACCCGTGTATTCTCTGTATCTGGGGTTCCGTTCCATAGGTTCACTTGTGTCGTATTTTGAATTCCACATGTAGGTGATATCATAGGGTGTTTGTCTTTCTCTTTCTGCCTTACTTCACTTCATTGTAGTTGCAGCCATGTTGCTACAAATGGCATTTTAAAGTTTTTTATGCCTGAGTAGTATTGTATGTATCACATCTTTTTTTTTAACTTTTCATTTTATATTGGAGTATAGCCAATTAACAATATTGTGATAGTTTCAAGTGGACAGCAATGGGAATCAGCCCTAGCTATATATACCCATTTCCCCTCAAACTCCCTTCCCATTCAGGCTGCCACATAATATTGAGTAGATTTCCCTGTGCTATACAGTAAGACCTTGTTGGTTACACATTATCAGTGTGTACCACATCTTTATCCATTCATTGCTTCCGTGTCTTGGCTACTGTGAACAGTGCTGCTGTGAACATAGGGGTGTGTGTATCTTTTTGAATTACAGTTTTATCAGGATGTATGCTCAGAAGTAGGATTGCTGGATCATACGGTAATTCTATTTTTAGTACAGTTTGCCATAGTAGCTGTTCCAACTTAGGTTACCTTTTCTCTGCACCCTCTCTGGCATTTGTTTAATGATGGCGATTCTGGCCAGTGTGAGGTGGTACCTCATTGTAGTTTTGATCTGCATTTCTCTAATAATTAGCAGTGATGAGCGTCTTTTTATTTCTGTTGCCTTGGGAGACTGACTTAAGAAAACCTAGGGGAATGTTTTGCCTGTGACCTCCTCTAGGAAATTTTATGGTGTCATGTCTTAGGTTTAAATCTTTAAGGCATTTTGAGTTTATTTTTCTGTATGGGGCTGTCCAACTTTTCCAATACCCCTTGGCTCCTTTATCAAAAATTGATTGTAGGTTTCTGGGTTTATTTCTGGGCTCTCCATTTCTATTCCATTGATCCATATGTCTGCTTTTGTACCAATACCCTCTCAGTGGCATTAAGCACATCCACATTGTTGTGAAAAAGCAGATGCTTTTTCATCTTCAGTTTTATTTTTCAAGTCATTAAATTAAAAAGTTACGTTCTTTTGTCTCTTGTGTACTATAGTCTTACCTTTTATATATCAGGATGTTTTTTAGAGTCTCATTGTCTTTATACTGAGTCATTCTTGACATATGAAAGGCTGACTAAGGCAGTATTTGTTCAGATGCATTAATGTATGTGAAATATAGCCCTCTCTGGCACAGAGCGAGTGGGATATGAGTGTGTGTTAAAGAAATCAATATCAGATGGATGAGTTAATGCTCAGTCTTCCCACCTGTGTTTTATGTGCCTAGTCTTTTGGATCTTAGGCTGGAAGGCTGAAGCATTTAATTTTGTATTTGCAGTTTGATGAACCAGTAGTCCAAAGAGCGTGCAGAGGGGATTGAGGTAGGACTTTACAGCAGAATTTCATCACTGCATAATGTATTCTCTATCTTTTGATATTCTGGCTTTATTATGCTAAGTTATTGCGTGTTTTGGTTTTTTGACCCAACTCCCTGGTAAAAGTTGTAATTACGCTTTTCCTCTGTGCTCCTCCTACTTTTGCCACAGCAGATCTGCACCTGAGACCTCCCCCAATCTTACCTTTCATTGTAGCAACTGTATTCTTCTGCTTTTTTGTTCCACTGCTTTCAAAGGCCCTTGATCCATAGAGATGAATTCCCAGTCCCTGTAGACCTTTATCTGAGAACTCACTCTCCATCTTGCCCCTCCCAGCTGGACTGCTAACTCAGCAAGGCCAGGTTAGCTGTGCTGGGAGGTCAGGCCTTGCTGTCTGAGTCTGGCCTATTGGTACTATGTGAGGCAGAAATGTATGGGGTTTACTGTGTTCATAAGAATACTACTCCTGAGCATATGCCCAGAGAAAAACATGGTCTGAAAGGATACATACACCCCAGTGTTCACTGCATCACTGTTTACAATAGCCAAGACATGGAAGCAACTTAAATGCCCATCAACAGAGGAGTGGTACATATCTGCAAGGGAATATTACATAGCCATTAACAAGTAGGAAATAATGCCATTTGCAGCAACATGGATGGACCTAGAGATTTTCTTGCTGAGTGAAGTCAGTCACACAAACACTCTAATCCAGCACTGGGACAGGTATTCCTTTTTAAATATTTTTTCCTCCACTTCTATAACGTTGGTAGTGTGGATGGGAAGACTAAACACAGACATCTTACTGTTGTATTTCTAGGTTGAGAATGAAGATGAAATAGAGAACCTCCGGCAACTTCATGATTTGGTCTACTCTCAAGCCTGCAGCTGGTTTCAGAATTTAAGAGACAGATTTCGAAGCCAGATTCTTCAGCACTTTGGATCAATGCCTGGGCGGGAGGAAAACCTGCAGGTACGATGGCTTTGATACTGTTTCCAAGTTTCACTCTGTGTGTAAACCCAAATTGTTAGATTTTTAAGTTTCTTCATCTTTAGAGTTTCATTCAACATTTCCTTTGTCTGGTCCTTAGACTCATGACCATATATTTCTAGCACAGTGGTACCCACTGCATCTTATATAGGAAGAGAAAGGAAACAGGTGTGAGCTGAGCTGTCCGTTAGAAGTTAGTGCCAGAGAAGGAGAAAGCCCTTCTAGTGAGGATTTTTCAGAAGGAGGGATAAGGAGTTAAATGTGGGACATAGGAGGTCGGATCAAGATCGCACAGACACATCAAACTTATATGTACCTACAGAACGATTCTCACAGAACACCTACTGAACGCTGATGTAAAGATCTCAGACTTGCAAGAAGCAAGAAAATCTCCATATAACCGGGCAGGAAAGAAAAAAAGAGAGAAGGGAATTGGGATGGGACCTGCGCCCCTGGGAGGGAGCCATGACGGAGAAACGGTTCCTGGGAGGTCCCTCACTGGCAGGGAGGCCAGCGGGGAAGAGGGGGTGCTTCCGAGGTCAGACCCTGCTGGGAGGAGGGGGGTTGGCTGCCGGGGGAGAGCCTGAAGGGGCTGGGGTGTGGTGCTCCCTGCTGGGGGAGCACGGAAAGAAGCCTGGGCCGCCAGAGAGGCAGGACGCCGTTGTTGGGGGCGCAGGACCACCATAGGAGCTTCTCTCAGGCAGCAGGGGGCTGACTACACGAGCTCCGGGGGTGTTAGCCGTGACCGCCGTCCCGGACTCCGGAGGTGGCCTCACTCGCTGCCGAGGGTTCCCTGAGTGGGCGCCAACCCCCGCCCTTCCAGAAGCATCCACGAGCCGTGTGCCTGCACGCCCCCAGTGAGGGGCGATGACCAGGCAGCCTGAGGAAAGAGGCAGCGGGTGTCCAAACCAAATAGCACTCTGGCCAAAATCTATTAAACCCACACAAGCTGTGCAGGGGTGCTCCCACTTGTAAATAGCCGTCTGAGACTACAGTGCCTACTTGTTTCTCCTAAACCCAGAGTAAGAGAAATGTAAGTAAAATGAAGACGCAGAGGAGGCACTCCCAGTAAACAGACCCAAGAGAATTCCCTAAGAGAACAATGAAATATAGGCCTCTTCAGTCTAGTAGACAGCAGGTTCAAAAAGGAGGCAGTGAAAATAATTGAAGGAATTAAAAAGGGCTATCAACATAAATGCAGATTGTTCTAGAAAGGAACTAGAAACTATAAAGAGGAGCTGAGAAAAATTAGAAAACTCATTTGCTGAGATGAAAGCTAAGCTGAAGGCAATGAATAGCAGAATGAATCATGAGAGAATAAGAAAAGAATAAGTGTTCTGGAAGACAGAACAATGGAAATTACCCAATCAAAACAGCAGACAGGAAGCCCAATGGAAAAAAAAAAAAAAAAGGCAATATAAGATCCCTATGGGATGAAATAAAGTGGGCCAGTCTATGCATAATGGGGATTTCAGACGGGAATGAAAGAGAAAAGGGGATCAAAAATGTATTTGAAGAAGTTATGACTGAAAACTTTCCAAATCTAAAGAAGGAAACACATCTCCAGGTACAGGAAGCACAGAGGATCCCAAACCTACACCAAGACATGTTACTATTAAAATGGCGAAAGTGTAAGGATTCTAAAGGTAACAAGAGAAAACCAGAGTTAATTACAAGGGACCCCGCCCCATTTGGCTGTCAACTGATTTCTCTACAGAAACACTGCAGGCCAGAAAGGAGTGGCAAGATATATTCGAAGCCCTGAAAGGAAGAACCTGCAACCCAGGATACTCAACCCAGCAAGATTATCATTTAGAATAGAAGGAAAGACAATTTCTTAGAAAAGCAAAAAGTAAAAGAATACAGCAATTCCTAAACCGATCCTAAAAAAATAATGAAAAGTCTTTTCTAAATAGACATCCAAAAAAGTTCATTCTCTTCAAGTGCACATATTAGGACACAGAACTAACCTCATTCAACAAATAAGAGTCTAGAAATCAGAAATCAACTGCAGGAAAAGAAGTGAGAATGATTAAATAGAGACTGAACAGTATGCTACTAAAAAACCAATCGGTCAATGAGGAAATCAAGACTACTACCTCACTCAGGTCAGAATAGCCATCATTTAAAAAGGCCACAAATAACAAATGTTGGAGAGAGAGTGGAGAAAAGGGAATGTTGGTGGGAATATAAGTTGCTACAGCCATGATGGAAAACGGTAGGGAGATTTTATTTAGAAAGAGAATCTAACACTGTGAACTGCTCAATCCAGATTAGCTTGGTGGTGGTATGTTGCTGCTGGGTCTACATAACTACTTGTTTTGTTAACATTATAAGATGTGGGTTCTTTTTAGGCAATCCCTAATGGACCGGCCTGGTGTTGGTGGCTTCTTGCTGTCCTTCCTGTTGACCCCCGCTATCAGCTGTCGGTTTTGTCAATGAAGTCATTGAAAGAACGGTTGACAAAGATACAGCATATACTGACTTATTTTTCCAGAGACCAATCTAAGTAACCAACTGCTTGGATCCTCCTCTGAAATTACCCTAATCTGGCTGGGGTGACGGCCAGGTTGTCCGCTGCCTTTGCACATCCAGTGCTGGTTTGAGAAACGTAAGGAAACTGTTCGTTTTCTTTTTTCTTTTTCTTCAACCTCCTGAGTCATGTGGTTCTGCAAACGAATACCTTCAACTAGGATTTAGACCACTAAGAACTTGCACAGAAAAACACACACTGAATGTGTGTTAAACCTCTACATTGTGATGAAGTTGCACTATGTACCATACTCTAAATGAAATGAGAACTGTGTGTGTATGTGGGGTGGGTGCGTGCGTGTGTGTGTCTCTGCACGTGTGGGTAGTATGAGTGCATTTTCTCTGGCTTTAAAATTTTAAAAGAAAAAAAAAAAGCCATAGAGAGCAGTACTTGCCGAGGGTCATTTATTGCCCAAGTTTACAACAGTAGCGATACAAGTTTTTGCAAATTGAATTTGCCTCAGATTTCTCTGTCCTAATGCTTACTTTGCACAAGTATTTAAGCTATGGTATTGAGTATCCCTCTTTGTCGGAAATACCGCTCTTGCTGAACCGTCTTGACCATTGACTATGACACGGTTTCTTATTTATGTAAATACTTGCATCCCAATAGCCGACGGGCGTCGGATGCAGAACCTAGAGCCAGTTTTCAGGAACAACTGCAAACCTGACTTGGTACTGTGCATCTATTCATAAAACACTTAAAACTGTGAAAATATGGTTTACACTTAACTGTACATAAAGGTAAATGGAGAACTCAGTTCAGTACCAGTTCATTTGTACATTTTGGGGGGGCTTTTCACATTAACTGCCCATCTGTGTAATTTATAGTTTGACATGATGTGTTTGTTTAAAAAAATTACATAGTATAAACCCATTAAGGATCTGAGGGAAAAGAAGCTTAATGTAGAACTAAGCTTTTAAAGTATGTCTTGTTTTTTTTAATCCTGGTCTTGGTGCAAATGTTAGTTATGCCTTATCATATCACAGTTAGGTCACTATGCTGTGACACGGTCTGTATTCATGCTGCCCTAGATACTTTTGTAATTATTTGTTGCAGACTTGTGACTGTCCCTCTTAACTTTCTTTTATGTAAGTAATTTGTAAAAAGTTTCTTAAAAATTTTGCTTTTGCTTATTTAATTTTGAATAAAAGCTAAATTCATAATACTTTTTTCTTAATTATTAGGTCAGTGTCAAAAAAAGAACATGAGTTTTCTGTACTGTTTTGTGTTATGAGATGTAAATAATACAGCTTTCAAAATATTTTTGAAATATGTTTTTTTGGTCTTCTTTTGACCAAACAGTGAAGTGTCTTAAGGAAGCTCTATGCCCATCCTCTAAAACACATTTTGCAAACTCTTAAAAGATTTGTCCCTAGTTGCTATATGATGCAGGGAGCTCAACCTGGTGCTGTGTGACAATCTAGAGGGGTGGGTCGGGGTGGGAGGGAGGTTCAAGAGGGATGGGACATATTGTATACCTTTGGTTGATTCATATGGATGTATGGCAGAAATGAACACAACATTGTAAAGTGATTATCCTTCAATTAAAAATAATAATTTTCAAAAATATCTATGTCCCTTAAGGATAAAGATAAGACTCTTACTGATTCCTCTTGACTAAACAGTTTTAACTACTTAGGTCCCCAGTTTCTCAGCTAGAATTTTTCAAATATAAATAAGTCATCTTAATATCAAATGTTTTTATTTTTCAAAAAGGCAGAAATGACTGCCTAGATAGAGGGCCACCCTTTGTCCCCACAATTATGCTACTCAAGAATCTTGAATAGTTGAACAGAAAATGTTCAAAGAATGA
Source organism: Bos taurus (assembly GCF_002263795.3). Lineage (NCBI taxonomy): Eukaryota > Metazoa > Chordata > Mammalia > Artiodactyla > Bovidae > Bos > Bos taurus. Next base: position 24,282,469 of record NC_037354.1, read on the forward strand.
GCAGTTTCCCAAAAGTACCATATGAATAGTTTTCTGAAGTATTAGATTGCACTTTCTTGTAATAAACTATCTAATGTCTGTTAAGTAGTGTCTGGGTGGTGTCAATGAAGAGTTTACCTGTATAGTTCTCAAATTATGTATCACATGGCAGTAGGCGTTACCTGGTGTTAGATCCACATCTGTGATACATTTCTGCAGTGTGTCTACACACACACAGCAGTAAATGGTCTCTGTCTATATACACCTGCTTTCTAATGGGAATTCATGGGTTTTATTTATCATTCGACCCTGGTTTTGTGGTACGTGATCTCTGATAATTACTATGTCTATAGAAAATCTTTGGAAATCTTTTTCCTCCTATAATTCCCATTCAGTTTATCAGAAAGAAAAAAAAAAAGAATCGGACACATTTTCTCTTGTCACTTTAAGTGACTAAGTTCTGTCAGGAATTCCATATTTCAAGCCAAGGTAGCTGGTTGTTGCTCTTCCCTTCTTAAACACCTGTCTCTACATGTGCAGTTCTTCCTGTTCCTCAAGGTCAACTTGAATACCTTCACTCAGCTAGAACCCTGAATCCATAGCACTTTCCTTACACTTTACTTATAGCGTTTAGGGGGGATACCTGAATTAAATACATAAAGCCTCTCGAGTACTGAGACTAATGTCTAGCAGTTTAGACAGACGTAATCTCCAAGACATAGGTTGACCACTGAACAGAGTTGAAATACATGCCAATTAAAAAGGGAAGTTGGATAAAGATATTTAGATTGAGAAAATACCTTTGTCTTGTTTTCCTCCCCAAGTTCAAAACAGTGACAGTAAAGAAAATGAAATCTAATGGTGATGCAAAACCAAAGTCAGTGTTTTCTGGGGGAATTTCTGAGATTTGGAAACAGGATCTGATATAGAAGACCAGAGGAGAACATAGCTTTATAGAAATGAAGAACTACAGGGGAGCCCCAGACTGGTAGAGAATCTCGGGCAGATTCCTTGGGGAGGTGGCTGGATAGTCTGGCCTGTCCCCACTTGGCCTAGGCAGCAGGCAGCAACAGCAGCTGTTCTCAGGCCAAAGCACTGAATGTGGGCGTTGGGCCAGAGAAGACCACAAAACCATAAATAGCCACAGATCCCCAATGGGGTGGCGAGCCCTCAGGCACAGACAGCAAGCTACCAACCTCCCTCATGTAGGCTGTGTCCCAGCCTTCTTCACGGTCAGCAGAAGCAGGCTGCCTGGGACTGAACCAGCAAAGGCACAGTAAGGAACAAAGGCGAGTAGACAGTCAATTCCTACGAATTTGTGGAAAGACACTCTACAAAACGACAAATCCAGTGCCCTTTGATTGGAGGACATGCAATTCCAAAAACTACCTGGGGATCTAAAATATGTTCCTCAGACAGTCCTTGGCAACCAGTGAGTGTCATAAAAATAAGCAGATGAGTTAAGCAGAATGAATTCAGACAGGATGAAGGGATGAGGCAGAGGGTGGGTCGGGGTCCTTTCTAGGACACAGGGCAGAGGTGGGCAGAGGCAGTGAAAGTGCTCAGCTGTGTTCAACTCTTCGTGACCCCATGGGCTGTAGCCTGCCAGGCTCCCCTCTCCATGGGATTCTCCAGGCAAGAATACTCCAGAGAGGTGCTATTTCCTCCTACAGGGGATCTTCCTGACCCAGGGATGGGACCTGTGTCTTTTGTGTCTTCTGCAATGGCAGGTGGATTCTTTACCACTGGCATCACCTGGGAGCCTAGTTTTTTGAACCAGTGAATGAATCATAAAAATACACTAAGCAGGTGAGTTAAACAGAAGAATGAATTCAGACACAGGATGAAGGAATGAGGCAGAAGGTGGGTTGGGGTCCTTTCCAGAACACAGTGCAGAGGTCAGTAGAGCAAGGTAGGAGGGAGAGATCAAGATGTGGCAGAGAGATTCTAAGTTTTCATGTCCATCTGTACAACTTTAAGACCAGCAGAGAAGAAACAAGACAAGTAATTGACTCAAGGGTAATAAAATAACCTATGGGCTTTCTTGGGGAATGGAGGTCATTCATTTAAATAGGACAATAAGGCAAACTTAGGTGACTAAGAACAGACAAAATAGCAATAACTCAAATTGGCTCATCGATCCACAGGGAGATGACGGGCTCAATAAGATGAATTTTCTTCCTAAGCCAACATGTAAATGCCAACGTTAAAAAAAAAAAAGACATTTATGACCAGCTTAATAAATGAGTTCTCTTAGAGACCTGACTCCAAATACTTCTTGGCTGTTCACCAAAATTTAAATGTATCCTTGAGGAAATTTTTTTTGTCACAGTAGGATATTGAAAAGCATATAGGCTTCATTTCAAAATGTGGTAGACACTCAACATTTAATCCTCAGAAAAGTCCTGTGAAGTAGTGTCCTTATAAGGATGAAGAAACAGAAACACTAAGTAGCTAAGTAACTTGCCAAAGGATCACACAGCTAATATATGGTAGAACTGACTGAACCCAGGCAGTCTGGCTCGACCTTAACCCCACATCAGGTTCTGAGACAACAAACAAGGTCGGAAAGTGACTGACATGACTCTGACTTACAAGCTTTCCACTCGGGGGAGGGGTGCGTTTTACAGAAATGGCATTAGAACTTGCGTCTAAGCACCTCACCAAGATAGTGAGACAGCCAGATCAGGCTCAGCCCTACATTTAGGGGAACAGTGTAAATTGCTAACAACCTTTTTAGAAAGTAGTATTGCAGGGTATGTATATCAAGGATGTTTAAAATGCTCTTAATCTTCAATCCTAAAGGAAATTAACCCTGAGTATGCATTGGAAGGACTGATGCTGAAGCTCCAATACTTTGGCCACCTGATATGAAGAGCCGACTCATTGGGAAAGACCCTGATGCTGGGAAAGATGGAGGACAGGAGGATAAAGGGGTGACAGATGATGAGATGGTTGAAATAGCATCACCAACTCAATGGACATGTGTTTGAGCAAATTCCGGGAGACAGTGAAGGAATCCTGGCATATTGCAGTCCATGGGGTCTCAAAGAGTCAGACACAGCTTAGCTACAGAAAAACAATCTTCAACCCAATGTCAGACTGTGGGGTCTTCTTATCCCACCTTGTTCCAAGTAGCAGAGACCCGAATTAAAAACTCAGAACAATGGGAAAATCTCATATACTTATGTACCCCATGCTTATCATCTCTATTCTTTGAAATGCCTTTGTTGCTAAGTATTCAATGATTCCATGGATGGAGGAGCTGCTAGGCTATAGTCATGGGGTCGTAAAGAGTCAGACACGAGTGAGTGACTTCACTTTCTTTCTTTCTGTAGTTCCTTTTGGAGAAGGAAATGGCAACCCACTCCAGTGTTCTTGCCTGGAGAATCCCATGGACGGAGGGGCCTGGTGGGCTACGGTCTGTGGGGTTGCAAAGAGTCAGACACGACTAAGCAACTAACACACACACATACATTCAATGATTCCCAAATCTTAATCCATCTGATTTAACTGTAAGCCAGAGTCACTGAAATTAGCCAAGATAAGTCTATGGACCCTTCCAAAGAGTGAAGGAAAGGAGGAAGGAAGGAGTGTGCATGTGAGATTCCTGAATTCAATTTTCTCATCACTAACAAACTGAATATGAAGACAGAGAAGTAACAGTGTGGCAACCTACAGAAACAAATCGCTGAACAGCCTAACATGCTAGAACACATCTAAGCAAGGACAACAAAGAAAAGCAAAATGACAAGGTAGAAGGTGTTAATAACTCCTTGTGCAAGCCAGTGAGTGAAAGAAAAACATACTGCTAGTTCCGGGAATGTTTCCACATCAGTGGAGTTAGAAGAGACTCGGGAATTACCTCTTGTATTCAAATGTTCAAGCCCAAGACAGGGTGGTTAAGTGGCAAGTGAAAATAGACATGGCGACAACCAGGTCTCTCAGTGTGCAGCCTTCGATTGGGTTCCTCTGAAATACCAGAGCCTGTTCTAGGCACAGGCATGTATGTTGCTGCTGAAAGCCTAATGCAAATCCAATTTCTGTTCTTTTGTTAAGTGAGCTAGATTCTTACCTGGGCACTCCAATTTTTTAATAACTTCCCTGTTCTCTCCGTAGTGAATTCTATTCAGAGTTTCAGAATTAGTATTAAACTGTAAAGTTATCAAACTGTGCCATCAATGCACATATATTTACGCACACATGCATCTTTCCATATGTACATTTTTCTTTTCCCTTTTTTTTTTAATTACTTGCGTGTTAGCCCATTGATATTCTTTCATAGATCTTTGATGCTCTGTTGTACTTTCCCTTTCTTTCCTCTTGGTGTTTCAGTTGAGATCATTTGCTTTGACCTGTCTTAAAGTTTGGGCATTGGTTTGTGTTGAGGGGTTCACTAAGCTACTCCGTAATACTTGGAGTACTGGCATCCCTGTGTGTGGCTAAGCGGCTAGCAGGGGCCTTGAACAGATGCTAGCCCTCCCATGAGTGTATGCTCTGCACAGCAGTTTGGAGTCACAAGTTCCTGACGTGACTGCTGATAAACATTCTCTCCTGCCTGCTAGCTTTCTCCACTTGTGCCCAAGAGCCCCTGGAGCTTACTTAAACCTTGCTGTTTATGGTTTGAATGAACTGATCTAGCCTTAGCCCAGGGCTTGCAAAGCACTGCGCCTGTGGACCCTAATAATGGCACGTGCCCCCGGTCCTCTGCTGTTGGCAGTCTGCCTGCTCCCGCTTCAGCCTCTCTGAGTGGCCCCCGGAGGCTGCCGTGGACCTCCGCCAGGACCTGTGAGTAATAACCTTCTCTGGTTCACTTTGCCTTTCCGTCTCTATCAAATTATGGCTCATCCTTCAACTCAGTACCCGAGGCTCTACTTAACAATTGTTAATTTAACAAAAATCACAACAGTTTGCTGGAGGCTTTTTGTTCATGTTGGTGTTCTATGCTTTCCCAGCTGCCTGGGTTCCTAGCAGTGGATGAGTTTTCAGTGCTTACCTGCCGGGTGAATAAGGGGGTTTCTCTCTTATCCTGGGCCCCCTCGGTGGAGATGCCCCACTCCATCATGAACTCTGAAGATGGCTCTGTTGGTTTAGTATGTAGACGATAGATTTCTGTTGTTTAAAGCCACTCAGTTCGTGATGCTTTGTACCACAATCTCAGGACATTAATACAGCATTCAATTCAGACTGACAACAAGAATTCTGATGCAAAAGCCTTGTGGAAGTGGGTCTGAAACTGGCTGAAAACTTCCTGTTTTAGACATAGTTGATTCTAGTAACTAGAATTGGGAAATTTGTAGGTAAAATTGCCAGAAACGAAGAAAGGAAGGGACTTAAAGATGAATCAACAGATAAGACTCAAAATAATTCTGCCTTGAAGACTCCAGAAGCATCTAATGGAAGATCCATTCAGAAGAGCCAGTGAACACGAGACACACGGACAAGAAAATCCTCCTCCCACTGTGGAGAAAAGGGAACCCTCTTACACTGCTGGCGGGAGTGTAAACTGCCACAGCCACTGTGGACAACAGTTGGGAGGGTCCTTAAAATAAACTTAAAAGTAGAATTACCATATGAGCCAGTAATCCCACTCCTGGGCAGATACTGAGAAAACCATTAGTTCAAAATGACACACGTACCCCAGTGTTCACTGCGGCACTGTTTACAGTAGCCCAGACAGAGAAGCGACCTGAATGTCCATCAACAGAGGAATGGATAAAGAAGATGTGATACCTGTACACAATGGAATATTACTTGGCCATTAAAAAGAATGGAATAATTGCATTTGCAGCAACATGGATGGATCGAGAGACTGTCTTACTGAGTGAAGTCAGTCAGACGAAGAGAAATGTCATACAATATCCCTTAACTGCAGAATCTAAAAAGAAGTGATTTCTGAAAAACAGAAGAGAGACTCATGGACTTGGAGAACGAACATTGCTGGGGGGAAAGGATAGTTACAGAGTTTGGGATAAACACGTAAACACTGCTATATTTAACATGGATAACCAGCAAGGTCCTAACTGTATAGCACAGGGAACTCAATGTTATATGGCAGCCTGGATCAGAGGGGAAGTTGGGCAAGAATGGATACATGTATATGTATGGCTGAGTCCCTTTGCTGTCCACCTGAAACTATCACAACATTGATAATTGGCTATACTCCAGTATAAATTTAAATTTTTTTCCTTAATAAAAAAGGAATGAAATTGGGTCATTTGTAGAGATGTGGATGGACCTAGAGTCTGTCATACAGGGTGAAATAGTCAGAAACATAAATATTATATATTAATGCATATATGGGGAATCTACAAAAATGATACAGACGAACCTTTTTCCAGGACAGGAAGAGAGACATATACAGGTGTAGAGAACAGACATGTGGCCACTGGGGGAAGGGGAGGGTGAGTCATTGGGAGATCAGGATTGACATACACTAAGGTGTAAAACAGCTGGAGGGAAGCTGCTGTATGGCACACGGAGCTCAGCCCGGTGCTCTGTGATGAGCTTGGAGGAGATGTGTATACATACAACTGATCCACTGTGTCATACAGCAGAACCTAGTACAACACTGCAAAGCAATTATACTCCAATTAAAAGCAATAATAATTTTAAAAGAACAATATGGAAGTTCCTTAAAAAAAAACTAAGAACTGTCACATGATCCAGATATCCTATTCCTGTGCATATATCCATAGAAAATCGTAATTCAAAAAGATACAGGCAAAGCCACAGTAATCAAAACAGTAGGGTTCTGGCACACAAACAGAAATATAGATCAACAGAACAGGACAGAAAGTCCAGAGGTAAACCCAGACACCTGTAGTCACCTAATCTATGATAAAGGAGGCAAGACTACACAGTGGAGAAAAGACGGTCTCTTCAGTAAGCGGTGCTGGGAAAACTGGACAGCTACATGTAAAAGAATGAAATTAGAACATTCCCTAACACCATACACAATAGAGAACAGTATGGAGGTTCCTCAAAAAACTAAAAATAGAGCCACCATATGATCCAGTAATCCCACGCCTGTGCATATATCTGGAGAAAATCATAATTTGAAAAGATACAGGCACCCCAGTGTTCACCGCAACACTATCTACAATAGCCAAGACATGGAAGCCACCTAAAAAGTCCATCCGCAGAGAAATGGATAAAGAAGATGTGGTGTGTGTGTAAGTGGAATACTACTCAGTCATAAAAAAGAACAGAATTATGTCATTTGCAACAACACAGATGGATCCAGAGATCGGCATCTGGAGTGAAGTCAGAGGAAGACAGATGTGCTATCACGTATACGTGAAATCTTAGGAAAAATGGTACCAATGAGCTTCTTTACAAAACAGAAATAGAGTGACAGGTGTAGAAGACAAATTTATGGTTACCCAAGGGGAGAGGGGAGGATAAATTAGAAGCTTGGAATTAACATATACACACTACTATATATAAAACAGATAACTAATAAGAAGCCAGTGTATAGCACAGAGACCTCTACTCAGTACTCTATAATGGCCTACGTGGGAAAAGAATCTAAAAAAAGAGTGGTGATAAGTATGTGTGTAACTGAGTCACTTTGCTATACACTTGAAACTAACACAACATTTAACCATACTCCAGGATAAAATAAAAATTAAAAAGTGTACACAGCAAAAATGTAAAGCTTTAATGAACTATCACACAGTGAAGATATCTGATTTAAGCAATAGAATAAAGCTAGTACCAAGAAATGCCTCTTGCTCTCCTTCCAAATTATTACTACCTCACCTCCTCCCCAAATGAAACTACCTTGATTTCTAAAACCATTGATCAATTCTGTTTGTGAATTTATATAAATGGAGTCACATGATACATATTCTTTGTGCTTGCCTTATTTCAATCAAGATGATTATTATAGCTTGTTCATTTTCCTTGTCATACTATTTTATGAGCTTACCACAATTTTTAAATTTTTCTACTATTGATAGACATGGTTTATTTTCAGGTGTTTTTTTTTTTTTTTTTTTTTGCTATTATGAGTCATGCATTTGTGTATGTATCTTAATGAAGACAAATACACTGGGGAAGTTAAAAAAGGCTGTGAGGCTAGGCGTGCTGGAATCACTCTCGACTACTAGGAAAACCCAAGGATTGGTTGGCTTTGGGGTTTGTGCCATTTTGTTGTATTAAATTAATGGAATATTGCTTTGCAATGTAACCCAGGATTAGGAAGGAAGCAAATGTTTTTCAGTTATCCTGTAGACACGGGCAAGTCTGAGAGATGTCTGACTTTTTACCAACATGGGGTCAACCTACGATTTGGAGTGAGGTGAATATGTGTAAACTCTGCATGTTTTGATTGTTAATCTAATGCCTACAATCTTAACTATGAGTTTAGAATTTAGATACAGGTATCTTCAGATTGAAACGCAATGCCAGCTTTTCTTAATGAAGAAGAAAACAATCTCTTAGCGAGGTAAAATTTTCTGATCTATTCATGAAGATGTGTCAAGAAACACCTATACTCCGCTTCTGCATGGGATAATCCTGTGATTTGTTAAATATCCTGAATTTCTAAAAATTTCTGTCTAGATTGTTAACTCAAATCTTTTTCCCTGTAGAGGCACATAAGCGTCCCCTGGTGGCCAGGAAAATAACTGCAATCTGAGATGTCATGCTTTTAGGAAAGTCTCATTCTAGACCATTTCCCTGCACAGTTCTGTGGGGGGAAATGGAGGAAATAGGGGGACTTGCTTGTAAATATCAAAGCTCACACCTCCTTTCCTACCTCACACTTATTACCAGAAAGACTTGCAAATTCAGCAAAGAGTACTGCCCAAACCTTAAAAGCAAGGGTTAGGCTGACTGCTTACCACACAGACTTAGATAATTGTTTTTGGTGGCTTGGTTTTAATGTAATTACAAATATATAGCACATTTTTATATGACAATTAAGTAATACATATAATAAGCAACAAGCAAATTTTCCTCATCATTTCTTCCTTGCATTTGAATTTTCCAGCTCCGTAAGGGCTCTGTTTCACTGTTTGGACATGTTTTTAGATAGGAGAGGCTTGCTGGAGGTTTTTTCAAGCTAAATTAGAAGAAAATTGGAAAAAAACAACAACAATGTAGCAGGAAGCTCCATCTGTCACATTTCCTCAGTTGTAGAAATAAGTCTCAATTAAGAAATCTAAAAATTCCACCCATGAGCTTTCAAAGATTCAAAATTTGTAACAATTGACACTAACGTATGAATAAATGCCAAATCTCAAACTTCATGCTATTAAAATGATACCACATAAAGACTATCTGTAGTGAATTTTCACCCTTACCACAATCTTTTATTAGTTTATCTCCCCTTTGGTTGACTTTTCTTCCTGTTGGTGTTGAAATATGAAAAGGGACAAGGAGTCCACTGTCAAACCAAACTTTTTAACAGTAAGTCACTCAGTCGTGTCCAACTCTTTGTGACCCCATGGACTGTAGCCCACCAGGCTCCTCTGTCCATGGAATTCTCCAGGCTGTGGGTTGCCAATCCCTTCTCCAGGGGACCTTCCTGACACAGGGATCAAACCCAGGTCTCTTGCATGGCAGACAGATTCTTTACTGTCTGAGCCATAAGGACTCTGGTCCTAAAGATATATGCATCTCTGTAAGCTAGTCAAACCACACAGATACCCTCTGGTACTGTGTTAGACTATTGACTAGATCCTGGTTTTAGGCTGAGGAAGATAACCAGAGAATGCTTTCTCAGCGATCCATACCTATCACGGTTCTTTGTGGCTCTTAACGATTGGGCGTGTATGTCACTGGCATTCCTGTGATCCACTTACAGCTTAAATTCAAGCCGGTCTTTGCCCCCCCTCCCCCAATGTGAGAAGTCACTGAGACCCAGGAGAGCTTTGGCTGCAGAGCCACCTGTCAACATCCCTTCAGGGCTGCTGTGAAGCCACAGTCACTTCCGTTTTTATTCACACAATGAACATCTAATGAGTCCGGCCAGATGCTTGGCAACAAAAATGAGTAACACAGAGTCCCTGCCTTCAGGAAGTTCTCCTTATAATTCGGATGTTTAACAAAGTTCAAAGACAAAACTGATTAGAATAAAATACTGACACCTTCTGAGATAGAAACTTCTGTCCAGAATATATAAATAGCTCCTATAAATCAGTAAGAAAAAGCAAATAATCCAATATAAATATTCGAAGGGTATGAATGGCCAGTTCAGGGAAGAAGAAATACAAATCATTAGTACATAAAACTGTGGAACCTCAATAGTAGTCAGGAAAATGCAAATTAAGATAATAAAGAGGACTTCCCTGTGGTCCAGTGGTTAAGAATCTGCCTGCCAATGCAGGGGACATGGGTTTGTCTTCCTCTGGTCCAGGAAGATCCCACATGGCACAGGTCAGCTAAACCTGTGTGCCACGAATTCTGAGCCCTTGCACCAGAGTGTGCTCCACGACGAGAAGCCACCACAATGAGAAGCCGGTGCGCTGCAGCCAGAGAGCAGCCCCCACTCACTGTGACTAGAGAAAGCCCGTGCGTAATGAAGACCCAACAGAGCCAAAAATAAGTTTTTAAAAAAGATAATAAAGAGATGTCATCTTAAGCCTATTAGGTTAGAAAACAATAAATCATTAGCATCCATTATTAGGTGTGGGGAGGTGGCACCCCCAAGCTCAACTGGTGACAGCATAAATTGGTGTGCCATATGGGGCAACCTTTGAATTTTGACTTAAAAATATACTCATATTCTGTGATCTAGAAATCTTGTCTTGAGGTATATTTCTAAGAGAAATAGCCAAGCATCTGCAAGGAGAGAGCTTACAGAGTAATCTGTTTGTAATGCCAAGACACAGAAACACCTAAATGCTCACCAATGGAAGAACAGGTAGTTAAAAATACTATTGTTAGTTCTAGACAACAGAATGTTACGAAGCATTTGAAAAGAATAAGCTCTGTTTCTGTGGACATGGAGAGCCCCCCCAGAACATTTCCCAGAATGGGATAACCCATGGCTTTATTGAGAGACCTACTAAGTACCCATCATAAGAAATAGGAAAGGCCCTGCCCAGATACCGTGGGAGGACCACAAGTCACCTCTCTTCGCTCTCTTCTGTCTCTGAAAATTCCTTTAGATGGATTTCTCCCCTTAGATTTGTTCTCAACTTCTAGTTTTCTTTTGTCTATTTTCTATCTCCTTTTTTCCCTTAATGTTCAACATACCTGGAATTTCCACATTAGCCTTCAAAACTTAATCACAAATTATTTCACTTACCATTTTTATAAATTTCAAAGTCTTTTTTCTGTTTTCTTCCCCTTCCTCTTCTTCTCCCCCTTCCCCTTCCCCGCAACGTTCTCTTCTGATACTATTAACTATAGCTTTTGTTCCCTTCCTGCATCTCCTGTTTCCACTCAGCTTCTTTTCCCCATTTGTTGGTTTTGGTCTTCATTTTTCATGCCAGTGCTTTTCTGTGAATATGTGATGACTTTTGGCCATCCATTCATATTTTAGAGAGACTCAAACAAGTAGGGCTGGGTTTGTTAAGTGAAAAGTTAAAGTGACATCGCTTAGTCATGTCTGACTCTCTGAGACCCCATGTCCTGGGCTTGTTAAAGGCTGGTATAAAAAATAAACAGAACCTTCTATTAAATAGAGTATGGAGACCAAAAAGGGGAGCTCTCAGGTCCTGTGACAAGAGCAGACTCTGACAGGAAAAAGAAATATCTCTTCTTTCCTGGTAAGGACTCAACCTGAATATTCACTGGAAGGACTGATCCTGAAGCTGAAGCTTCAATACTTTGGCCACCTGATGCGAAGAGTCAACTCACCAGAAAAGACCCTGATGCTGGGAAAGATTGAAGGCAGGAGGAGAAGGGGATAACAGAGGATGAGACACTTGGATGGCATCACTGACATGAATCTGAGCAAACTCCGGGAGACAGTGAAGGACAGGGAAGCCCGGCATGCTGGAGTCCATGGGGTAGCAAGGAGTCGGACACAACTTAGTGACTGGACGACAAAAAAGGAAAAGCCGTGGACTCTGTTTACTGGCGCCCTCCCAGCGTTCTCCCCCCTGTAAAAGTGCTCTTCTGCCCTTGCCATGTGGCAGACTCACGTGCTGTTTGCCATGGTTGCAGCCCCTGAAGTGCAATTTCCTGCTGATCCTGAATAAACCTATCTTTGGAGAAATAGCCATGTATTTGTCTCAGGTCCACACTGCCTTCACAGAAGACACCAGACAAACCGCCTTCCCCCTGAGGGACTTGTGGGGCTGCATTTTTCTCCAAGGTCCTTCCTGTCTCCAGAGCGGAAGGCAGGTGCCAAGTGTGGGAATGACATTGAGGACTCATTGTTCAGGGTCTGGATTATTCTTCACTTTCCCCTTATTTATCTTCTGCTCAACATAGGGTCTGACGTGCATGGCACCTTGGGATCAAATCCTGAGTGTAACTCTTCTGACTCCCACAGGTATTAATTCCCCCATGCCCCCATTTCCAGCCCCCAGCCTCATGCCTCTCTTCACAGACCAGACCGCCTCCGCCTCAGCTCTGGGCCCCTGGGGCCATCTTCAGTTATCAGTTCTCCCATCATGCAAGCCTTTGGCCTGAACTTCTGTTCAGTCATCACCTCTTAGTATTTGTTGCAAAACTTTTCCACGTAAAAATGATTAACATATTTGGTCATTTTACTTTGAATTGGAAGTCTGAAATAAATCTCTGTAACCCTTAAAAATGGGGTTAGTTGTCCAATGAAGAATAAAGAATGGGGCTTCCCTGGTGGCTCAGATGGTAAAGAATCTGCCTGCAATGAAGAAGACACAGGTTCGATCCCTGGGTCGGGAAGATCCCCTGGAGAAGGTAATGGCAACCCAATCTAGTGTTCTTGCCTGGAGAATTCCTTGGACAGAGGATACTGGCGAGCCACAGTCCATGGGGTCACACGGAGTCAGACACAACTAAGTGACTTATCTTTTTTAACTTTGTCCAATGAGGATGCTTGGGGCTAGTGCACTGAGACGACCCAGAGGGATGGTATGGGGAGGGAGGAGGGAGGAGGGTTGAGGATGGGGAATACATGTATACCTGTGGCAGATTCATTTTGATATTTTGCAAAACTAATACAATTATGTAAAGTTTAAAAATAAAATTAAAAAAATAATAAAAAGCAGAGACATTAAAAAAAAAAAAAGGAAAACCACTCACGGGGGCTATGTCTTTCTTCGCCACTAGATGGTGCTGCCGCATCTGAAGATAAAATGAGGCCGGTCACCTCTGCTTCAGTAGGAGTTGGATCGCCGTTCTTAAGGATTTCTCATTTGGAAAAAACATATGCTCTTACATAAGGCCATAGTGTTTTTTAAGTGTTTTTTTCTATGCCAGAAAAATATCATCCATATTAGAAGGGGAACGCTTATTTCCCATGGCCTTTAAAGCCTGAATGATACATGAGTATTTTTACTAATATTTGCCAAATGTGAAATCTTTGATCAGTTACTTACCTTTTCCAAGCCTCACTTCTCTAATCTATAAAATGATGAAAATAATAACTACATATTGTCTAGCAGCTAAATATTTCATTACATATCTCAGAGGGGTAGAGGGTGGGTGCAGAAAAAATATGCTAAGCATGGCAACACTATTAGAATAAATACTTGACTTTAAAAATGATCACTTCGAAAGTCAATTTTATGAACCAGGAAGAAATAGAAGACATGAACAGACCAATCACAAGTAATGAAACTAAAACTGTAATTTTGTAACTTCCAACAAAAGCCCAAGACCAAATGGTTTCACAGGCAAAGTCTACAAACATTTGGGAAGAGTTAACATCCATCCTTCTGAAACTCTTCCAAAAAACTGCAGAGAGAGGAACACTCCTGAACTCATTCTATAAGGCCACCATCACCCTGATGCCAAGCCAAAGATCACACACACACACACAAATTACAGGCCAACATCACTGATGAACACAGACACAGAACTCCTCAACAAAATACGAGCAAACCGAATCCAACAGTACATTAAAATGAACATACACATGATCAAGTGGGATTTATCCCAGGGATGCAAGGATTCTTCAGTATAAGCAAATCAATCAGTATGATACACCACATTAACAAATGGAAGA